>NW_027307777.1:0-335000 GCF_047496885.1 Scyliorhinus torazame
AAAAGAGCGGGAGTTGAGAGTCGCGGAGGTTTGAAAAGAGCGGGAGCTAAGAGTCGCGGAGGTTTGAAAAGAGCGGGAGCTGAGAGTCGCGGAGGTTTGAAAAGAGCGGGAGCTGAGAGTCGCGGAGGTTTGAAAAGAGCGGGAGCTGAGAGTCGCAGAGGTTTGAAAAGAGCTGGAGCTAAGAGTCGCAGAGGTTTGAAAAGAGCGGGAGCTGAGAGCCGCGGAGGTTTGAAAAGAGCGGGAGATGAGAGTCGCGGAGGTTTGAAAAGAGCGGGAGCTTAGAGTCGCGGAGGATTGAAAAGAGCGGGAGCTGAGAGTCGCGCAGGTTTGAAAAGAGCGCGTGCTTAGAGTCATGGAGGTTTGTAAAGAGCGGGAGCTGAGAGTCGCGGAGGTTTGAAAAGAGCGGGAGCTGAGAGTCGCCGAGGTTTGAAAAGAGGGGGAGCTGAGAGTCGCGGAGGTTTGAAAAGAGCGGGAGCTGAGAGTCGCGGAGGTTTGAAAAGAGCGGGAGCTAAGAGTCGCGGAGGTTTGAAAAGAGCGGGAGCTGAGAGTCGCGGAGGTTTGAAAAGAGCGGGAGCTGAGAGTCGCGGAGGTTTGAAATGAGCGGGAGCTGAGAGTCGCGGAGGTTTGAAAACAGCGGGAGCTGAGAGTCACGGAGGTTTGAAATGAGCGGGAGCTGAGAGTCGCGGAGGTTTGAAAAGAGCGGGTGCTGAGAGTCGCGGAGGTTTGAAAAGAGCGGGAGCTGAGAGTCGCGGAGGTTTGAAAAGAGCAGGAGCTAAGAGTCGCAGAGGTTTGAAAAGAGCGGGAGCTGAGAGCCGCGGAGGTTTGAAAAGAGCGGGAGATGAGAGTCGCGGAGGTTTGAAAAGAGCGGGAGCTTAGAGTCGCGGAGGTTTGAAAAGAGCGGGAGCTGAGAGTCGCGCAGGTTTGAAAAGAGCGGGAGCTGAGAGTCGCGGAGGTTTGTAAAGAGCGGGAGCTGAGAGTCGCGGAGGTTTGAAAAGAGCGGGAGCTGAGAGTCGCCGAGGTTTGAAAAGAGCGGGAGCTGAGAGTCGCGGAGGTTTGAAAAGAGCGGGAGCTGAGAGTCGCGGAGGTTTGAAAAGAGCGGGAGCTAAGACACACGGAGGTTTGAAAAGAGCGGGAGCTGAGAGTCGCGGAGGTTTGAAAAGAGCGGGAGCTGAGAGTCGCGGAGGTTTGAAATGAGCGGGAGCTGAGAGTCGCGGAGGTATGAAAAGAGCGGGTGCTGAGAGTCGCGGAGGTTTGAAAAGACCGGGAGCTAAGAGTCGCGGAGGTTTGAAAAGAGCGGGAGCTGAGAGTCGCGGATGTTTGAAAAGAGCGGGAGCTGAGAGTCGCGGAGGTTTGAAAAGAGCGGGAGCTGAGATTCGCGGAGGTTTGAAAAGAGCTGGAGCTGAAAGTCGCGGAGATTTGAAAAGAGCATGACCTGAGAGTCGCGGAGGTTTGAAACGAGCGGGAGCTGAGAGGCGCGGAGGTTTGAAAAGAGCTGGAGCTGATAGTCGCGGTGGTTTGAAAAGAGCTGGAGCTGAGAGTCGTGGTGGTTTGAGAAGAGCGGGAGCTGAGAGTCGCGGAGGCTTGAAAAGAGCGGGAGCTGAGAGTCGCGGAGGTTTGAAAAGAGCGGGAGCTGAGAGTCGCGGAGGTTTGAAAAGAGCGGGAGCTGAGAGTCGCGGAGATTTGAAAAGAGCGGGAGCTGAGAGTCGCGGTGGTTTGAAAAGAGCGGGAGCTGAGAGTCGTGGAGGTTTGAAAAGAGCGGGAGCTGTTAGTCACGGAGGTTTGAAAAGAGCGGGAGCTGAGAGTCGCGGTGGTTTGAAAAGAGCGGGAGCTGAGAGTCGCGGAGGCTTGAAAAGAGCGGGAGCTGAGAGTCGCGGAGGTTTGAAAAGAGCGGGAGCTGAGAGTCGCGGATTTTTGAAAAGAGCGGGAGCTGAGAGTCGCGGAGATTTGAAAAGAGCGGGAGCTGAGAGTCGTGGACGTTTGAAAAGAGCGGGAGCTGTTAGTCACGGAGGTTTGAAAAGAGCGGGAGCTGAGAGTCGCGGAAGTTTGTAAAGAACTGGAGCTGAGAGTCGCGGAGGTTTGAAAAGAGCGGGAGCTGAGAGTCGCGGATGTTTGCAAAGAGCGGGAGCTGAGAGTCACGGAGGTTTGAAAAGAGCGGGACCTGAGAGTCGCGGAGATTTGAAAAGAGCGGGAGCTGAGAGTCGCGGAGGTTTGAAAAGAGCGGGAGCTGAGAGTCACGGAGGTTTGAAAAGAGCGGGACCTGAGAGTCCCGGAGGTTTGAAAAGAGCGGGAGTTGAGAGTCGCGGAGATTTGAGAAGAGCCGGAGCTGAGAGTCGCGGAGGCTTGAAAAGAGCGGGGGCTGAGAGTCGCTTAGATTGAAAAGAGCAGGACCTGAGAGTCGCGGAGGTTGGAAAAGAGCGGGAGCTGAGAGTGGCGGAGGTTTGAAAAGAGCGGGGCTTGAGAGTCGCGGAGGTTTGAAAAGAGCGGGAGTTGTGAGTCGCGGAGGTTTGAAAAGAGCGTGAGCTGAGAGTTGCGGAGGTTTGAAAAGAGCGGGTACTGTGAGTCGCGGAGATTTGAAAAGAACGGGAGCTGAGAGTCGCGGAGGTTTGAAAATAGCGTGAGCTGAGAGTCGCGGAGTTGTGAAAATAGCAGGACCTGAGAGTCGTGGAGGTTTGAAAAGAGCGGGAGATGAGAGTCGCGGAGGTTTGAAAAGAGCGTGAGCTGAAAGTCGCGGAGGTTTGAAAAGAGCTGGAGCTGAGAGTCGCGGAGGTTTGAAAAGAGCGGGAGCTGAGGCTCGCGGAGGTTTGAAAAGAGCAGGACCTGAGAGTCGCGGAGGTTTGAAAAGAGCGGGAGCTGAGAGTCGCGGAGGTTTGAAAAGAACGGGAGCTGAGAGTCGCGGAGGTTTGAAAATAGCGTGAGCTGAGAGTCGCGGAGTTGTGAAAATAGCAGGACCTGAGAGTCGTGGAGGTTTGAAAAGAGCGGGAGATGAGAGTCGCGGAGGTTTGAAAAGAGCGTGAGCTGAGAGTCGCGGAGGTTTGAAAAGAGCGGGAGCTAAGAGTCGCAGAGGTTTGAAAAGAGCGGGAGCTGAGAGCCGCGGAGGTTTGAAAAGAGCGGGAGATGAGAGTCGCGGAGGTTTGAAAAGAGCGGGAGCTTAGAGTCGCGGAGGTTTGAAAAGAGCGGGAGCTGACAGTCGCGCAGGTTTGAAAAGAGAGGGAGCTGAGAGTCATGGTGGTTTGTAAAGAGCGGGAGCTGAGAGTCGCGGAGGTTTGAAAAGAGCGGGAGCTGAGAGTCGCCGAGGTTTGAAAAGAGCGGGAGCTGAGAGTCGCGGAGGTTTGAAAAGAGCGGGAGCTGAGAGTCGCGGAGGTTTGAAAAGAGCGGGAGCTAAGAGTCGCGGAGGTTTGAAAAGAGCGGGAGCTGAGAGTCGCGGAGGTTTGAAAAGAGCGGGAGCTGAGAGTCGCGGAGGTTTGAAAAGAGCGGGAGCTGAGAGTCGCGGAGGTTTGAAAAGAGCTGGAGCTAAGAGTCGCAGAGGTTTGAAAAGAGCGGGAGCTGAGAGCCGCGGAGGTTTGAAAAGAGCGGGAGATGAGAGTCGCGGAGGTTTGAAAAGAGCGGGAGCTTAGAGTCGCGGAGGTTTGAAAAGAGCGGGAGCTGAGAGTCGCGCAGGTTTGAAAAGAGCGCGGGCTGAGAGTCATGGAGGTATGTAAAGAGCGGGAGCTGAGAGTCGCGGAGGTTTGAAAAGAGCGGGAGCTGAGAGTCGCCGAGGTTTGAAAAGAGCGGGAGCTGAGAGTCGCGGAGGTTTGAAAAGAGCGGGAGCTGAGAGTCGCGGAGGTTTGAAAAGAGCGGGAGCTAAGAGTCGCGGAAGTTTGAAAAGAGCGGGAGCTGAGAGTCGCGGAGGTTTGAAAAGAGCGGGAGCTGAGAGTCGCGGAGGTTTGAAATGAGCGGGAGCTGAGAGTCGCGGAGGTTTGAAAACAGCGGGAGCTGAGAGTCACGGAGGTTTGAAATGAGCGGGAGCTGAGAGTCGCGGAGGTTTGAAAAGAGCGGGTGCTGAGAGTCGCGGAGGTTTGAAAAGAGCGGGAGCTGAGAGTCGCGGAGGTTTGAAAAGAGCGGGAGCTAAGAGTCGCAGAGGTTTGAAAAGAGCGGGAGCTGAGAGCCGCGGAGGTTTGAAAAGAGCGGGAGATGAGAGTCGCGGAGGTTTGAAAAGAGCGGGAAGCTTAGAGTCGCGGAGGTTTGAAAAGAGCGGGAGCTGAGAGTCGCGCAGGTTTGAAAAGAGCGGGAGCTGAGATTCGCGGAGGTTTGTAAAGAGCGGGAGCTGAGAGTCGCGGAGGTTTGAAAAGAGCGGGAGCTGAGAGTCGCCGAGGTTTGAAAAGAGCGGGAGCTGAGAGTCGCGGAGGTTTGAAAAGAGCGGGAGCTGAGAGTCGCGGAGGTTTGAAAAGAGCGGGAGCTAAGAGTCACGGAGGTTTGAAAAGAGCGGGAGCTGAGAGTCGCGGAGGTTTGAAAAGAGCGGGAGCTGAGAGTCGCGGAGGTTTGAAATGAGCGGGAGCTGAGAGTCGCGGAGGTTTGAAAAGAGCGGGTGCTGAGAGTCGCGGAGGTTTGAAAAGACCGGGAGCTAAGAGTCGCGGAGGTTTGAAAAGAGCGGGAGCTGAGAGTCGCGGAGGTTTGAAAACAGCGGGAGCTGAGAGTCGCGCAGGTTTGAAAAGAGCGGGAGCTGAGAGTCGCGGAGGTTTGAAATGAGCGGGAGCTCAGAGTCGCGGAGTTTTGAAAAGAGCGGGAGCTGAGAGTCACGGAGGTTTGAAATGAGCGGGAGCTGAGAGTCGGGGAGGTTTAAAAAGAGCGGGTGCTGAGAGTCGCAGAGGTTTGAAAAGACCGGGAGCTAAGAGTCGCGTAGGTTTGAAGAGAGCTGGAGCTGAGAGTCACGTAGGTTTGAAAACAGTGGGAGCTGAGAGTCGCGGAGGTTTGAAAAGAGCGGGAGCTGAGAGTCGGGGAGGTTTGAAAGGAGCGGGAGCTGAGAGTCGCGGAGGTTTGAAAAGAGCGGGAGCTGAGAGTCGCGGAGTTTTGAAAAGAGCGGGAGCTGAGAGTCGCGGTTGTTTGAAAAGAGCGGGAGCTGAGAGTCGCGGAGGTTTGAAAAGAGCGGGTGCTAAGAGTCGCGGAGTTTTGAAAAGAGCGGGAGCTGAGAGTCGCGGAAGTTTGCAAAGAGCGGGAGCTGAGAGTCGCGGAGGGTTGAAAAGAGCGGAAGCTGAGAGTCGCTGAGGTTTGAAAAGAGCGGGAGCTGAGAGTCGCGTAGGTTTGAAAAGAGCAGGAGCTGAGAGTCGCAGAGATATGAAAAGAGCGGGAGCTGAGAGTCGCGGAGGTTTGAAAAGAGCGGGAGCTTAGAGTCGCGGACGTTTGAAATGAGCGGGAGCTGAGAATCGCGGTGGTTTGAAAAGAGCGGGAGCTGAGAGTCGCAGAGGTTTGCAAAGAGCGGGAGCTGAGAGTATCGGAGGTTTAAAAATGGCGGGAGCTGTTAGTCGCGGAGTTTGAAAAGAGCGGGAGCTGAGAGTCGCGGAGGTTTGAAAAGAGCGGGAGCTGAGAGTCGCGGAGGTTTGCAAAGAGCGGGAGCTGAGAGTCGCGGAGGTTTGAAAAGAGCGAGAGCTGAGAGTCGCGGAGGTTTGACAAGAGCGGGAGCTGGGAGTCGCAGAGGTTTGAAAAGAGCGGAAGCTGAGAGCCGCGAAGGTTTGAAAAGAGCAGGAGCTGAGAGTCGCGGAGGTTTGAAAAGAGCGGAACCTCAGAGTCGCGGAGGTTTGAAAAGAGCGGGAGCTGAGAGTCGCGGAGGTTTGAAAAGAGCGGGAGCTGAGAGTCGCGGATGTTTGAAAAGAGCGGGAGCTGAGAGTCGCGGAGGTTTGAAAAGAGCGGGAGCTGAGATTCGCGGAGGTTTGAAAAGAGCGGGAGCTGAAAGTCGCGAAGATCTGAAAAGAGCATGACCTGAGAGTCGCGGAGGTTTGAAAAGAGCGGGAGCTGAGAGTCGCGGAGGTTTGAAAAGAGCTGGAGCTGAGAGTCGCGGAGGTTGGAAACGAGCGGGAGCTGAGAGGCGCGGATGTTCGAAAAGAGCGCGAGCTGATAGTCGCGGTGGTTTGAAAAGAGCTGGAGCTGAGATTCGCGGTGGTTTGAAAAGAGCGGGAGCTGAGAGTCGCGGAGGCTTGAAAAGAGCGGGAGCTGAGAGTCGCGGAGGTTTGAAAAGAGCGGGAGCTGAGAGTTGCAGAGGTTTGAAAAGAGCGGGAGCTGAGAGTCGCGGAGATTTGAAAAGAGCGGGAGCTGAGAGTCGTGGAGGTTTGAAAAGAGCGGGAGCTGTTAGTCACGGAGGTTTGAAAAGAGCGGGAGCTGAGAGTCGCGGAAGTTTGAAAAGAACTGGAGCTGAGAGTCGCGGAGGTTTGAAAAGAGCGGGAGCTGAGAGTCGCGGAGGTTTGCAAAGAGCGGGAGCTGAGAGTCGCGGAGGTTTGAAAAGGGCGGGACCTGAGAGTCGCGGAGATTTGAAAAGAGCGGGAGCTGAGAGTCGCGGAGGTTTGAAAAGAGCGGGAGCTGAGAGTCGCGGAGGTTTGAAAAGAGCGGGACCTGAGTCCCGGAGGTTTGAAAAGAGCGGGAGTTGAGAGCCGCAGAGATTTGAAAAGAGCCGGAGCTGAGAGTCGCGGAGGTTTGAAAAGAGCGGGAGCTGAGAGTCGCGTAGGATTGAAAAGAGCAGGACCTGAGAGTCGCGGAGGTTGGAAAAGAGCGGGAGCTGAGAGTCGCGGAGGTTTGAAAAGAGCGGGAGTTGTGAGTCGCGGAGGTTTGAAAAGAGCATGAGCTGAGAGTCGCGGAGGTTTGAAAAGTGCGGGACCTGAGTGTCCCGGAGGTTTGAAAAGAGCGGGTGCTGTGAGTCGCGGAGATTTGAAAAGAACGGGAGCTGAGAGTCGCGGAGGTTTGAAAATAGCGTGAGCTGAGAGTCGCGGAGGTGTGAAAATAGCAGGACCTGAGATTCGCGGAGGTTTGAAAAGAGCGGGAGATGAGAGTCGCGGAGGTTTGAAAAGAGCGTGAGCTGAGAGTCGCGGAGGTTTGAAAAGAGCTGGAGCTGAGAGTCGCGGAGGTTTGCAAAGAGCGGGAGCTGAGTCGCGGAGGTTTGAAAAGAGCTGGACCTGAGAGTTGCGGAGGTTTGAAAAGAGCGGGAGCTGAGAGTCGCGGAGGTTTGAAAAGAGAGGGAGCTGAGAGTCGCGGAGGTTTGAAAAGAGCGGGAGATGAGAGTCGCGGAGGTTTGAAAAGAGCGGGAGCTGAGAGTCGCGGAGGTTTGAAAAGAGCAGGACCTGAGAGTCGCGGAGGTTTGAAAAGAGGGGGAGCTGAGAGTCGCGGAGGTTTGAAAAGAGTGGGAGCTGAGAGTCGCGGAGGTTTGAAAAGAGCGGGAGCTGAGAGTCGCGGAGGTTTGAAAAGAGCGGGAGCTGAGAGTCGCGGAGGTTTGAAAAGAGCGGGAGCTGAGAGTCGCGGAGGTTTGAAAAGAGCGGGAGCTGAGAGTCGCGGAGGTTTGAAAAGAGCGTGACCTGAGAGTCGCGGAGGTTTGAAGAGAGCGGGAGCTGAGAGTCGCGGAGGTTTAAAAAGAGCGCGAGCTGAGAGTCCCGGAGGTTTGAAAAGAGCGGGAGCTGAGAGTCGCGGAGGTTTGAAAAGAGCGGGAGCTGAGAGTCGCGGAGGTTTGCAAAGAGCGGGAGCTGAGAGTCGAGGAGGTTTGAAAAGAGCAGGACCTGAGAGTCGCGGAGGTTTGAAAAGAGGGGGAGCTGAGAGTCGCGGAGGTTTGAAAAGAGTGGGAGCTGAGAGTCGCGGAGGTTTGAAAAGAGCGTGAGCTGAGAGTCGCAGAGGTTTGAAAAGAGCGGGAGCTGAGAGTCGCGGAGGTTTGAAAAGAGCGGGAGCTGAGAGTCGCGGAGGTTTGAAAAGAGCGGGAGCTGAGAGTCGCGGAGGTTTGAAAAGAGCGGGACCTGAGAGTCGTGGAGGTTTGAAGAGAGCGGGAGCTGAGAGTCGCGGAGGTTTGAAAAGAGCGGGAGCTGAGAGTCGCGGAGGTTTGAAAAGAGCGGGAGCTGAGAGTCGCGGAGGTTTGAAAAGAGCGGGAGCTGAGAGTCGCGGAGGTTTGCAAAGAGCGGGAGCTGAGAGTCGCGGAGGTTTGAAAAGAGCAGGACCTGAGAGTCGCGGAGGTTTGAAAAGAGGGGGAGCTGAGAGTCGCGGAGGTTTGAAAAGAGTGGGAGCTGAGAGTCGCGGAGGTTTGAAAAGAGCGGGAGCTGAGTGTCGCGGAGGTTTGAAAAGAGCGGGAGCTGGGAGTCGCGGAGGTTTGAAAAGAGCGGGAGCTGAGAGCCGCGGAGGTTTGAAAAGAGTGGGAGATGAGAGTCGCGGAGGTTTGAAAAGAGCGGGAGCTTAGAGTCGCGAAGGTTTGAAAAGAGCGGGAGCTGAGAGTCGCGCAGGTTTGAAAAGAGCGGGAGCTGAGAGTCGCGGAGGTTTGCAAAGAGCGGGAGCTGAGAGTCGCGGAGGTTTGAAAAGAGCGGGAGCTGAGAGTCGCCGAGGTTTGAAAAGAGCGGGAGCTGAGAGTCGCGGAGGTTTGAAAAGAGCAGGAGCTGAGAGTCGCGGAGGTTTGAAAAGAGCGGGAGCTGAGAGTCGCGGAGGTTTGAAAAGAGCGGGAGCTGAGAGTCGCGGAGGTTTGAAAAGAGCGGGAGCTGAGAGTCGCGGAGGTTTGAAATGAGCGGGAGCTGAGAGTCGCGGAGGTTTGAAAAGAGCGGGTGCTGAGAGTCGCGGAGGTTTGAAAAGACCGGGAGCTAAGAGTCGCGGAGGTTTGAAAAGAGCGGGAGCTGAGAGTCGCGGAGGTTTGAAAAGAGCGGGAGCTGTGAGTCGCGGAGGTTTGAAAAGAGCGGGAGCTGAGAGTCGCGGAGGTTTGAAAAGAGCGGGAGCTGAGAGTCCCGGAGATTTGAAAAGAGCGGGAGCTGAGAGTCGCGGAGGTTTGAAAAGAGCGGGAGCTGAGAGTCGCGGAGGTTTGATAAGAGCGGGAGCTGAGAGTCGCGGATGTTTGAAAAGAGCGGGAGCTGAGAGTCGCGGAGGTTTGAAAAGAGCGGGAGCTGAGAGTCGCGGAGGTTTGAAAAGAGCGGGAGCTGAGAGTCGCGGAGGTTTGAAAAGAGCGGGAGCTGAGAGTCCCGGAGGTTTGAAAAGAGCGGGAGCTGAGAGTCGCGGAGGTTTGAAAAGAGCGGGAGCTGAGAGTCGCGGAGGTTTGAAAAGAGCGGGAGCTGAGAGTCGCGGAGGTTTGAAAAGAGCGGGAGCTGAGAGTCGCGGAATTTTGAAAAGAGCGGGAGCTGAGAGTCGCGTAGGTTTGAAAAGAGCGGGAGCTGAGAGTCCCGGAGATTTGAAAAGAGCGGGAGCTTAGAGTCGCGGAGGTTTAAAAAGAGCGGGAGCTGAGAGTCGCGGAGGTTTGAAAAGAGCGGGAGCTGAGAGTCGCGGATGTTTGAAAAGAGCGGGAGCTGAGGGTCGCGGAGGTTTGAAAAGAGCGGGTGCTAAGAGTCGCGGAGGTTTGAAAAGAGCGGGAGCTGAGAGTCGCGGAAGTTTGCAAAGAGCGGGAGCTGAGAGTCGCGGAGGTTTGGAAAGAGCGGGAGCTGAGAGTCCGGAGGTTTGAAAAGAGCGGGAGCTGAGAGTCGCGGAGGTTTGAAAAGAGCGGGAGCTGAGAGTCGCGGAATTTTGAAAAGAGCGGGAGCTGAGAGTCGCAGAGGTTTGAAAAGAGCGGGAGCTGAGAGTCCCGGAGATTTGAAAAGAGCGGGAGCTTAGAGTCGCGGAGGTTTGAAAAGAGCGGGAGCTGAGAGTCGCGGAGGTTTGAAAAGAGCGGGAGCTGAGAGTCGCGGATGTTTGAAAAGAGCGGGAGCTGAGAGTCGCGGAGGTTTGAAAAGAGCGGGTGCTAAGAGTCGCGGAGGTTTGAAAAGAGCGGGAGCTGAGAGTCGCGGAGGTTTGAAAAGAGCGGGAGCTGAGAGTCGCGGAAGTTTGCAAAGAGCGGGAGCTGAGAGTCGCGGCGGTTTGAAAAGAGCGGGAGCTGAGAGTCGCTGAGGTTTGAAAAGAGCGGGAGCTGAGAGTCGCAAAGGTTTGAACACAGCGGGAGCTAAGGGGGACAACTCTGGACACCAGGCTGAAATTAAAAAACAATTCAGTAGTGACATCACAGCAAAACAATAAGTTCATTGGCTGGTGTTATCGTGCGGGCCGCAGAGTTTGCTGAGTGAGTGCTTGCTGAGAAGGAGAGTGAATAACAGGTTAGCTCTTTCTTTTTCTTTTTTTATCTAGGGGGATGGCAGGGAAGGTAGTGCAGTGTTCCTCCTGCAGAATGTTTGAGGTGAGGGACGTCGACAGTGTCCCTGCTGATTTCACCTGTGGGAAGTGCACCCATCTCCAGCTCCTCAGAAAGCGCGTTAGGGAACTGGAGCTGGAGCTGGATGAACTTCCGAACATTCGGGAGGCAGAGGTGGTCATAGATAGAAGCTTCAGGGATGTAGTTACTCCTATGTCTGTGGCACACAGTCTGTCCCTGTTGCTCAGATGGGAAGGGGGGAGAGGAGTAGAGCATTAGTCATTGGAGGCTCCATAGTTAGGGGAATAGATATGAGATTCTGTTGGAAGGTGAGAGACTCGTAGTTGGTGTGTTGCCTCCCAGGTGCCAGGGTGCGTGATGTCTCGGATCATGTTTTCGGGATCCTTAAGGGGGAGGGGGAGCAGCCCCAAGTCATGGTCCACATAGGTACCCACGACATAGGGAGGAAAAGGGATAGGGATGTAAGGCAGGAATTCAGGGAGCTAGGGGGGAAACTTAGATCTAGGACAAACAGAGTTATTATCTCTGGGTTGTTACCCGTGCCACGTTATAGCGAGACGAGGAATAGGGAGAGAGAGGAGTTGAACACGTGGCTACAGGGATGGTGGAGGAGGGAGGGTTTCAGATTTCTGGATAATTGGGGCTCATTCTGGGGTCGGTGGGACCTCTACAAATGGGATGGTCTACACCTGGACCAGAGGGGTACCAATATCTTGGGGGGTGGGGAAATTTTCTAATGCTCTTTGGGAGGGGTTAATCTAGTTCAGCAGGGGCTTGGGAACCTGAATTGGAACTCCAGTATACAGGAGGTTGAGAGTAGTGAGGTCATGAGTAAGGTTTCAAAGTTGCAGGAGTGTACCGGCAGGCAGGAAGGTGGTTTAAAGTGTGTCTTCTTCAATGCCTTGAGCGTCGGGAATGGGTGGGTGAACTTGCAGCATGGGTTGGTACCTGGCACATCGATGTTGTGGCCATTTCGGAGACATGGATAGAGTAGGGACAGGAATGGTTGTTGCAGGTGCCGGGGGTTTAGATATTTCAGTAAGCTCAGGGGACTGTTGACCATGAGCTTCAGGGGTTATACAGAGGACAGCCTGGCCACACAGAGATGGGAATGTTGACCAGGAGCTGCAGGAGTTATACAGAGCACACCCTGGCCACACAGAGATGGGAATGTTGACCAGGAGCTGCAGGGGGTATACAGAGCACACCCTGGCCACACAGAGATGGGGATGTTGACCACGAGCTGCAGGAGTTATACAGAGCACACCCTGGCCACACAGAGATGGGGATGTTGACCAGGAGCAGGGGTATACAGAGCACACCGTGGCCACACATAGATGGGAATGTTGACCAGGAGCTGCAGGGGTTATACAGAGCACATCGTGGCCACAAAGAGATGGGAATGTTGACCAGGAGATGCAGGGGTTATACAGAGCACATCCTGGCCACACAGAGATGGGAATGTTGACCAGGAGCTGCAGGGGTTATACAGAGCACACTCTGGCCACTCCGAGATGGAAATGTTGACCAGGTGCTGCTGGGGTTATACAGAGCACACCCTGGACACACACACAGATGGGAATGTTGACCATGAGCTGCAGGGGATATACAGAGCACATCCTGGCCACACAGAGATGGGAATGTTGACCAGGAGCTGCAGGGGTTATACAGAGCACACCCTGGACACACACAGAGATGGGAATGTTGACCAGGAGCTGCAGGGGTTATACAGTGCGCACGCTGTCCACACACAGATGGGAGCGTTGACCAGGAGCTGCTGGGGTTATACAGAGCACACCCTGGCCACACATTGATGGGAATGTTGACCAGGAGCTGCAGGGATTATACAGAGCACACCCTGGCACACAGAAATGGGGAATATTGACCAGGAGCTGCAGGGGTTATACAGAGCGCCACCTGGCCTCACAGAGAACGACATGTTGACCAGGAGCTGCAGGAGTAACACAGAGCACACCCTGGCCACACAGAGATGGGAATGTTGACAAGGAGCTGCAGGGGTTATACAGAGCACACCCTGGCCACACAGAGATGGGAATGTTGACCAGGAGCTGCAGGGGTTATACAGAGCACACCCTGGCCACACAGAGATGGGAATGTTGACCAGGAGCTGCAGGAGTTATACAGAGCACATCCTGGCCACACACAGACATGGGAATGTTAACCACGAGCTGCAGGGGTTATACAGAGCACACCCTGGCCACACAGAGATGGGAATGTTGACCAGGAGCTGCAGGGGTTATACAGAGCACACCCGGGCCACACAGAGATGGGAATGTTGACCAGGAGATGCAGGGGTTATACAGAGCACACCCTGGCCACACACAGATGGGAATGTTGACCAGGAGCAGCTGGGGTTAGACAGAGCACACCCTGGCCACACAGAGATGGGAATGTTGACCAGGTGCAGGGGTATACAGAGCACACCCTGGCCACACAGAGATGGGAATGTTGACCAATAGTTGCAGGGGTTATACAGAGCACACCCTGGCCACACAGATATGGGAATGTTGACCAGGAGCCTCAGGGGTTATACAGAGCACACCCTGGCCACACAGAGATGGGAATGTCGGCCTGGAGCTGCAGGGGTTATACTGAGCACACACTGGCCACACAAAGAAGGGAATGTTGACCAGGAGCTGCAGGGGTTGTACAGAGCACACCCTGGACACACACAGAGATAAGAATGTTGACCATGAACTGCAGGGGTTATACAGAGCACACACTGGCCATACAGAGATGGAAATGTTGACCAGGAGCTGCTGGAGTTATACAGAGCACATCCTGGCCACACACAGATATGGAAATGTTGACCAGACGTTGCAGTGGTTATACAGAGCACACCCTGGCCACACAGAGAGGGGAATGTTGACCAGGAGCTCCAGGGGTTATACAGAGCACACCCTGGCCACACAGAGATGGGAATATTGACAAGGAGCAGGGGTGATACAAAGCACACCCTGCCCACACAGAGAAGGCAATGTTGACCAGGATCTGGGGTTATACAGAGCACACCCTGGCCACACAGAGATGGGAATGTTGACCAGGAGCTGCAGGAGTTATACAGAGCACACCCTGGCCATACAGAGATTGGAGTGTTGAACAGGATTTGCAGGGGTTATACAGAGCACTCTCTCACACACAGAGATGGGAATGTTGACCAGGAGCTGCAGGGGTTATACAGAGCACACCCTGGCCACACAGAGATGGGAATGTCGACCAGGAGCTGCAGGGGTTATACAGAGCACACCCTGACCACACAGAGATGGGAATGTTGACCAGGAGCTGCAGGAGCTATACAGAGCACACCCTGACCACACACAAAGATGGGAATGTTGACCAGGAGCTACTGGGATTATACAGTGCACATCCTGGCCACACAGAGATGGGAATGTTGACCAGGAGCTGCAGGGGTTATACAGAGCACACCCTGGCCACACAGAGATGGGAATGTTGACCAGGAGCTGCAGGGGTTATACAGAGCACACTCTGACCACACACAGAGATGGGAAAGTTGACCAGGAGCTGCAGGAGTATACAGAGCACATCCTGGCCACACAGAGATGGGAATGTTGACCAGGAGCTGCAGGAGTTATACAGAGCACATCCTGACCACACACAGAGATGGGAATGGTGACCAGGAGCTGCAGGAGTATACAGAGCACATCCTGGCCACACAGAGATGAAATGTTGACCAGGAGCTGCAGGAGTTATACAGAGCACACCCTGGCCACACAGAGATGGGAATGTTGACGAGGAGCTGCAGGGGGTATACAGAGCACACCCTGGCCACACAGAGATGGGAATGTTGACCAGGAGCTGCAGGAGTTATACAGAGCACACCGTGGCCACACAGAGATGGGAATGTTGACCAGGAGCTGCAAGGGTTATACAGTGCGCACGCTGTCCACACACAGATGGGAGCGTTGACCAGGAGCTGCAGGGGTTATACAGAGCGCCACCTGGCCTCGCAGAGAACGACATGTTGACCAGGAGCTGCAGGAATTATACAGAGCACATCCTGGCCACACAGAGATGGGAATGATGGCCAGGAGCTGCAGGGGTTATACAGAGCACACCCTGGCCACACAGAGATGGGAATGTTGGCCAGGAGCTGCAGGGGTGAGACAGAGCACATCGTGGACACACACAGTGATGGGAATGTTGACCAGGAGCAGGGGTATTCAGAGCACACTCTGGCCACACAGATGGGAATGTTGAACAGGAGTTGCAGGGGTTATACAGAGCACACCCTGACCACACAGTGGTGGGAATGTTGACCAGGTGCAGCAGGGGTTATACAGAGCACACCCTGGCCACACACAGAGGTGGGAATGTTGACCAGGAGCAGGGGTTATACAGAGCACACCCTGGCCACACAGAGAAGGGAATGTTGATCAGGAGCAGGGTTTATACAGAGCACACCCTGGCCACACAGAGATGGGAATGTTGACCAGGAGGTGCAGGGGTTATACAGAGTACACATTGGCCACACAGAGATGGGGATGTTGACCAGGAGCAGAGGTGATGCAGAGCACATCCTGGCCACACAGAGATGGGAATGTTGACCAGGAGCTGCAGGGGTTATACAGAGCACACCCTGGCCACACAGAGAAGGGAATGTTGACCAGGAGCAGGGGTTATACAGAGCACATCCTGGCCACACAGAGATGGGAATGTTGACCAGGAGCTGCAGGGGTTATACAGAGCACACTCTGGCCACTCCGAGATGGAAATGTTGACCAGGTGCTGCTGGGGTTATACAGAGCACACCCTGGACACACACACAGATGGGAATGTTGACCAGGAGCTGCAGGGGATATACAGAGCACATCCTGGCCACACAGAGATGGGAATGTTGACCAGGAGCTGCAGGGGTTATACAGAGCACACCCTGGACACACACAGAGATGGGAATGTTGACCAGGAGCTGCAGGGGTTATACAGAGCGCACGCTGTCCACACACAGATGGGAGCGTTGACCAGGAGCTGCTGGGGTTATACAGAGCACACCCTGGCCACACATTGATGGGAATGTTGACCAGGAGCTGCAGGGATTATACAGAGCACACCCTGGCACACAGAAATGGGGAATATTGACCAGGAGCTGCAGGGGTTATACAGAGCGCCACCTGGCCTCACAGAGAACGACATGTTGACCAGGAGCTGCAGGAGTAACACAGAGCACACCCTGGCCACACAGAGATGGGAATGTTGACAAGGAGCTGCAGGGGTTATACAGAGCACACCCTGGCCACACAGAGATGGGAATGTTGACCAGGAGCTGCAGGGGTTATACAGAGCACACCCTGGCCACACAGAGATGGGAATGTTGACCAGGAGCTGCAGGAGTTATACAGAGCACATCCTGGCCACACACAGAGATGGGAATGTTAACCACGAGCTGCAGGGGTTATACAGAGCACACCCTGGCCACACAGAGATGGGAATGTTGACCAGGAGCTGCAGGGGTTATACAGAGCACACCCGGGCCACACAGAGATGGGAATGTTGACCAGGAGATGCAGGGGTTATACAGAGCACACCCTGGCCACACACAGACGGGAATGTTGACCAGGAGCAGCTGGGGTTAGACAGAGCACACCCTGGCCACACAGAGATGGGAATGTTGACCAGGTGCAGGGGTATACAGAGCACACCCTGGCCACACAGAGATGGGAATGTTGACCAATAGTTGCAGGGGTTATACAGAGCACACCCTGGCCACACAGATATGGGAATGTTGACCAGGAGCCTCAGGGGTTATACAGAGCACACCCTGGCCACACAGAGATGGGAATGTCGGCCAGGAGCTGCAGGGGTTATACTGAGCACACACTGGCCACACAAAGAAGGGAATGTTGACCAGGAGCTGCAGGGGTTGTACAGAGCACACCCTGGACACACACAGAGATAAGAATGTTGACCATGAACTGCAGGGGTTATACAGAGCACACACTGGCCATACAGAGATGGAAATGTTGACCAGGAGCTGCTGGAGTTATACAGAGCACATCCTGGCCACACACAGATATGGAAATGTTGACCAGACGTTGCAGTGGTTATACAGAGCACACCCTGGCCACACAGAGAGGGGAATGTTGACCAGGAGCTCCAGGGGTTATACAGAGCACACCCTGGCCACACAGAGATGGGAATATTGACAAGGAGCAGGGGTGATACAAAGCACACCCTGCCCACACAGAGAAGGCAATGTTGACCAGGATCTGGGGTTATACAGAGCACACCCTGGCCACACAGAGATGGGAATGTTGACCAGGAGCTGCAGGGGTTATACAGAGCACACCCTGGCCACACAGAGATGGGAATGTCGACCAGGAGCTGCAGGGGTTATACAGAGCACACCCTGACCACACAGAGATGGGAATGTTGACCAGGAGCTGCAGGAGCTATACAGAGCACACCCTGACCACACACAAAGATGGGAATGTTGACCAGGAGCTACTGGGATTATACAGTGCACATCCTGGCCACACAGAGATGGGAATGTTGACCAGGAGCTGCAGGGGTTATACAGAGCACACCCTGGCCACACAGAGATGGGAATGTTGACCAGGAGCTGCAGGGGTTATACAGAGCACACTCTGACCACACACAGAGATGGGAAAGTTGACCAGGAGCTGCAGGAGTATACAGAGCACATCCTGGCCACACAGAGATGGGAATGTTGACCAGGAGCTGCAGGAGTTATACAGAGCACATCCTGACCACACACAGAGATGGGAATGGTGACCAGGAGCTGCAGGAGTATACAGAGCACATCCTGGCCACACAGAGATGAAATGTTGACCAGGAGCTGCAGGAGTTATACAGAGCACACCCTGGCCACACAGAGATGGGAATGTTGACGAGGAGCTGCAGGGGGTATACAGAGCACACCCTGGCCACACAGAGATGGGAATGTTGACCAGGAGCTGCAGGAGTTATACAGAGCACACCGTGGCCACACAGAGATGGGAATGTTGACCAGGAGCTGCAAGGGTTATACAGTGCGCACGCTGTCCACACACAGATGGGAGCGTTGACCAGGAGCTGCAGGGGTTATACAGAGCGCCACCTGGCCTCGCAGAGAACGACATGTTGACCAGGAGCTGCAGGAATTATACAGAGCACATCCTGGCCACACAGAGATGGGAATGATGGCCAGGAGCTGCAGGGGTTATACAGAGCACAGCCTGGCCACACAGAGATGGGAATGTTGGCCAGGAGCTGCAGGGGTGAGACAGAGCACATCCTGGACACACACAGTGATGGGAATGTTGACCAGGAGTAGGGGTATTCAGAGCACACTCTGGCCACACAGATGGGAATGTTGAACAGGAGTTGCAGGGGTTATACAGAGCACACCCTGACCACACAGTGGTGGGAATGTTGACCAGGTGCAGCAGGGGTTATACAGAGCACACCCTGGCCACACACAGAGGTGGGAATGTTGACCAGGAGCAGGGGTTATACAGAGCACACCCTGGCCACACAGAGAAGGGAATGTTGATCAGGAGCAGGGTTTATACAGAGCACACCCTGGCCACACAGAGATGGGAATGTTGACCAGGAGGTGCAGGGGTTATACAGAGTACACATTGGCCACACAGAGATGGGGATGTTGACCAGGAGCAGAGGTGATGCAGAGCACATCCTGGCCACACAGAGATGGGAATGTTGACCAGGAGCTGCAGGGGTTATACAGAGCACACCCTGGCCACACAGAGAAGGGAATGTTGACCAGGAGCAGGGGTTATACAGAGCACACCCTGGCCACACAGAGAAGGGAATGTTGATCAGGAGCAGGGTTTATACAGAGCACACCCTGGCCACACAGAGATGGGAATGTTGACCAGGGGATGCAGGGGTTATGCAGATCACATCCTGACCACACAGAGATGGGAATGTTGACCATGAGCTGCAGGGGTTATACAGAGCACTCCCTGGCCTCACAGAGATGGGAATGTTGACCAGGAGCAGGGGTATACAGAGCACACCCTGGCCACACAGATGGGAATGTTGACCAGTAGCTGCAGGGGTTATACAGAGCACACCCTGGCCACACAGAGATGGGAATGTTGGCCAGGAGCTGCAGGGGTTATACAGAGCACACACTGGCCACACAAAGAAGGGAATGTTGACCAGGAGCTGCAGGGGTTATACAGAGCACACCCTGGCCACACAGAGATGGGAATGTTGACCAGGAGCTGCAGGGGTTATACAGAGCACACCCGGGCCACACAGAGATGGGAATGTTGACCAGGAGATGCAGGGGTTATACAGAGCACACCCTGGCCACACACAGACGGGAATGTTGACCAGGAGCAGCTGGGGTTAGACAGAGCACACCCTGGCCACACAGAGATGGGAATGTTGACCAGGTGCAGGGGTATACAGAGCACACCCTGGCCACACAGAGATGGGAATGTTGACCAATAGTTGCAGGGGTTATACAGAGCACACCCTGGCCACACAGATATGGGAATGTTGACCAGGAGCCTCAGGGGTTATACAGAGCACACCCTGGCCACACAGAGATGGGAATGTCGGCCAGGAGCTGCAGGGGTTATACTGAGCACACACTGGCCACACAAAGAAGGGAATGTTGACCAGGAGCTGCAGGGGTTGTACAGAGCACACCCTGGACACACACAGAGATAAGAATGTTGACCATGAACTGCAGGGGTTATACAGAGCACACACTGGCCATACAGAGATGGAAATGTTGACCAGGAGCTGCTGGAGTTATACAGAGCACATCCTGGCCACACACAGATATGGAAATGTTGACCAGACGTTGCAGTGGTTATACAGAGCACACCCTGGCCACACAGAGAGGGGAATGTTGACCAGGAGCTCCAGGGGTTATACAGAGCACACCCTGGCCACACAGAGATGGGAATATTGACAAGGAGCAGGGGTGATACAAAGCACACCCTGCCCACACAGAGAAGGCAATGTTGACCAGGATCTGGGGTTATACAGAGCACACCCTGGCCACACAGAGATGGGAATGTTGACCAGGAGCTGCAGGAGTTATACAGAGCACACCCTGGCCATACAGAGATTGGAGTGTTGAACAGGATTTGCAGGGGTTATACAGAGCACTCTCTCACACACAGAGATGGGAATGTTGACCAGGAGCTGCAGGGGTTATACAGAGCACACCCTGGCCACACAGAGATGGGAATGTCGACCAGGAGCTGCAGGGGTTATACAGAGCACACCCTGACCACACAGAGATGGGAATGTTGACCAGGAGCTGCAGGAGCTATACAGAGCACACCCTGACCACACACAAAGATGGGAATGTTGACCAGGAGCTACTGGGATTATACAGTGCACATCCTGGCCACACAGAGATGGGAATGTTGACCAGGAGCTGCAGGGGTTATACAGAGCACACCCTGGCCACACAGAGATGGGAATGTTGACCAGGAGCTGCAGGGGTTATACAGAGCACACTCTGACCACACACAGAGATGGGAAAGTTGACCAGGAGCTGCAGGAGTATACAGAGCACATCCTGGCCACACAGAGATGGGAATGTTGACCAGGAGCTGCAGGAGTTATACAGAGCACATCCTGACCACACACAGAGATGGGAATGGTGACCAGGAGCTGCAGGAGTATACAGAGCACATCCTGGCCACACAGAGATGAAATGTTGACCAGGAGCTGCAGGAGTTATACAGAGCACACCCTGGCCACACAGAGATGGGAATGTTGACGAGGAGCTGCAGGGGGTATACAGAGCACACCCTGGCCACACAGAGATGGGAATGTTGACCAGGAGCTGCAGGAGTTATACAGAGCACACCGTGGCCACACAGAGATGGGAATGTTGACCAGGAGCTGCAAGGGTTATACAGTGCGCACGCTGTCCACACACAGATGGGAGCGTTGACCAGGAGCTGCAGGGGTTATACAGAGCGCCACCTGGCCTCGCAGAGAACGACATGTTGACCAGGAGCTGCAGGAATTATACAGAGCACATCCTGGCCACACAGAGATGGGAATGATGGCCAGGAGCTGCAGGGGTTATACAGAGCACAGCCTGGCCACACAGAGATGGGAATGTTGGCCAGGAGCTGCAGGGGTGAGACAGAGCACATCCTGGACACACACAGTGATGGGAATGTTGACCAGGAGTAGGGGTATTCAGAGCACACTCTGGCCACACAGATGGGAATGTTGAACAGGAGTTGCAGGGGTTATACAGAGCACACCCTGACCACACAGTGGTGGGAATGTTGACCAGGTGCAGCAGGGGTTATACAGAGCACACCCTGGCCACACACAGAGGTGGGAATGTTGACCAGGAGCAGGGGTTATACAGAGCACACCCTGGCCACACAGAGAAGGGAATGTTGATCAGGAGCAGGGTTTATACAGAGCACACCCTGGCCACACAGAGATGGGAATGTTGACCAGGAGGTGCAGGGGTTATACAGAGTACACATTGGCCACACAGAGATGGGGATGTTGACCAGGAGCAGAGGTGATGCAGAGCACATCCTGGCCACACAGAGATGGGAATGTTGACCAGGAGCTGCAGGGGTTATACAGAGCACACCCTGGCCACACAGAGAAGGGAATGTTGACCAGGAGCAGGGGTTATACAGAGCACACCCTGGCCACACAGAGAAGGGAATGTTGATCAGGAGCAGGGTTTATACAGAGCACACCCTGGCCACACAGAGATGGGAATGTTGACCAGGGGATGCAGGGGTTATGCAGATCACATCCTGACCACACAGAGATGGGAATGTTGACCATGAGCTGCAGGGGTTATACAGAGCACTCCCTGGCCTCACAGAGATGGGAATGTTGACCAGGAGCAGGGGTATACAGAGCACACCCTGGCCACACAGATGGGAATGTTGACCAGTAGCTGCAGGGGTTATACAGAGCACACCCTGGCCACACAGAGATGGGAATGTTGGCCAGGAGCTGCAGGGGTTATACAGAGCACACACTGGCCACACAAAGAAGGGAATGTTGACCAGGAGCTGCAGGGGTTATACAGAGCACACCCTGGCCACACAGAGATGGGAATGTCGACCAGGAGCTGCAGGGGTTATACAGAGCACACCCTGACCACACAGAGATGGGAATGTTGACCAGGAGCTGCAGGAGTTATACAGAGCACACCCTGACCACACACAAAGATGGGAATGTTGACCAGGAGCTACTGGGATTATACAGTGCACATCCTGGACACACAGAGATGGGAATGTTGACCAGGAGCTGCAGGGGTTATACAGAGCACACCCTGGCCACACAGAGATGGGAATGTTGACCAGGAGCTGCAGGGGCTATACAGAGCACACTCTGACCACACACAGAGATGGGAAAGTTGACCAGGAGCTGCAGGAGTATACAGAGCACATCCTGGCCACACAGAGATGGGAATGTTGACCAGGAGCTGCAGGAGTTATACAGAGCACATCCTGACCACACACAGAGATGGGAATGGTGACCAGGAGCTGCAGGAGTATACAGAGCACATCCTGGCCACACAGAGATGAAATGTTGACCAGGAGCTGCAGGAGTTATACAGAGCACACCCTGGCCACACAGAGATGGGAATGTTGACGAGGAGCTGCAGGGGGTATACAGAGCACACCCTGGCCACACAGAGATGGGAATGTTGACCAGGAGCTGCAGGAGTTATACAGAGCACACCGTGGCCACACAGAGATGGGAATGTTGACCAGGAGCTGCAAGGGTTATACAGTGCGCACGCTGTCCACACACAGATGGGAGCGTTGACCAGGAGCTGCAGGGGTTATACAGAGCGCCACCTGGCCTCGCAGAGAACGACATGTTGACCAGGAGCTGCAGGAATTATACAGAGCACATCCTGGCCACACAGAGATGGGAATGATGGCCAGGAGCTGCAGGGGTTATACAGAGCACAGCCTGGCCACACAGAGATGGGAATGTTGGCCAGGAGCTGCAGGGGTGAGACAGAGCACATCCTGGACACACACAGTGATGGGAATGTTGACCAGGAGTAGGGGTATTCAGAGCACACTCTGGCCACACAGATGGGAATGTTGAACAGGAGTTGCAGGGGTTATACAGAGCACACCCTGACCACACAGTGGTGGGAATGTTGACCAGGTGCAGCAGGGGTTATACAGAGCACACCCTGGCCACACACAGAGGTGGGAATGTTGACCAGGAGCAGGGGTTATACAGAGCACACCCTGGCCACACAGAGAAGGGAATGTTGATCAGGAGCAGGGTTTATACAGAGCACACCCTGGCCACACAGAGATGGGAATGTTGACCAGGAGGTGCAGGGGTTATACAGAGTACACATTGGCCACACAGAGATGGGGATGTTGACCAGGAGCAGAGGTGATGCAGAGCACATCCTGGCCACACAGAGATGGGAATGTTGACCAGGAGCTGCAGGGGTTATACAGAGCACACCCTGGCCACACAGAGAAGGGAATGTTGACCAGGAGCAGGGGTTATACAGAGCACACCCTGGCCACACAGAGAAGGGAATGTTGATCAGGAGCAGGGTTTATACAGAGCACACCCTGGCCACACAGAGATGAGAATGTTGACCAGGGGATGCAGGGGTTATGCAGATCACATCCTGACCACACAGAGATGGGAATGTTGACCATGAGCTGCAGGGGTTATACAGAGCACTCCCTGGCCTCACAGAGATGGGAATGTTGACCAGGAGCAGGGGTATACAGAGCACACCCTGGCCACACAGATGGGAATGTTGACCAGTAGTTGCAGGGGTTATACAGAGCACACCCTGGCCACACAGATATGGGAATGTTGACCAGGAGCTGCAGGGGTTATACAGAGCACACCCTGGCCACACAGAGATGGGAATGTTGGCCAGGAGCTGCAGGGGTTATACAGAGCACACACTGGCCACACAAAGAAGGGAATGTTGACCAGGAGCTGCAGGGGTTATACAGTGCAGACCCTGGCCACACAGAGATGGGAATGTTGACCAGGAGATGCAGGGGTTATACAGAGCACACCCTGGCCACACACAGATGGGAATGTTGACCAGGAGCAGCTGGGGTTAGACAGAGCACACCCTGGCCACACAGAGATGGGAATGTTGACCAGGAGCGGAGGTATACAGAGCACACACTGGCCACACAGATGGGAATGTTGACCAGTAGTTGCAGGGGTTATACAGAGCACACCCTGGCCACACAGATATGGGAATGTTGACCAGGAGCTGCAGGGGTTATACAGAGCACACCCTGGCCACACAGAGATGGGAATGTCGGCCAGGAGCTGAAGGGGTTATACTGAGCACACACTGGCCACACAAAGAAGGGAATGTTGACCAGGAGCTGCAGGGGTTGTACAGAGCACACCCTGGACACACACAGAGATGAGAATGTTGACCATGAACTGCAGGGGTTATACAGAGCAGACCCTGGCCATACAGAGATGGAAATGTTGACCAGGAGCTGCTGGAGTTATACAGAGCACATCTTGGCCACACACAGAGATGAGAATGTTGACCATGAACTGCAGGGGTTATACAGAGCACACCCTGGCCACACAGAGAGGGGAATGTTGACCAGGAGCTCCAGGGGTTATACAGAGCACACCCTGGCCACACAGAGATGGGAATATTGACAAGGAGCAGGGGTGATACAGAGCACACCCTGCCCACACAGAGAAGGCAATGTTGACCAGGATCTGGGGTTATACAGAGCACACCCTGGCCACACAGAGATCGGAATGTTGACCAGGAGCTGCAGGAGTTATACAGAGCACACCCTGGCCATACAGAGATTGGAGTGTTGAACAGGATTTGCAGGGGTTATACAGAGCACTCTCTCACACACAGAGATGGGAATGTTGACCAGGAGCTGCAGGGGTTATACAGAGCACACCCTGGCCACACAGAGATGGGAATGTCGACCAGGAGCTGCAGGGGTTATACAGAGCACACCCTGACCACACAGAGATGGGAATGTTGACCAGGAGCTGCAGGAGTTATACAGAGCACACCCTGACCACACACAAAGATGGGAATGTTGACCAGGAGGTACTGGGATTATACAGTGCACATCCTGGCCACACAGAGATGGGAATGTTGACCAGGAGCTGCAGGGGTTATACAGAGCACACCCTGGCCACACAGAGATGGGAATGTCGACCAGGAGCTGCAGGGGTTATACAGAGCACACCGTGACCACACAGAGATGGGAATGTTGACCAGGAGCTGCAGGAGTTATACAGAGCACACCCTGACCACACACAAAGATGGGAATGTTGACCAGGAGCTACTGGGATTATACAGTGCACATCCTGGCCACACAGAGATGGGAATGTTGACCAGGAGCTGCAGGGGTTATACAGAGCACACCCTGGCCACACAGAGATGGGAATGTTGACCAGGAGCAGCAGGGGTTATACAGAGCACACCCTGACCACACACAGAGATGGGAAAGTTGACCAGGAGCTGCAGGAGTATACAGAGCACATCCTGGCCACACAGAGATGGGAATGTTGACCAGGAGCTGCAGGAGTTATACAGAGCACATCCTGACCACACACAGAGATGGGAATGGTGACCAGGAGCTGCAGGAGTATACAGAGCACATCCTGGCCACACAGAGATGGGAATGTTGACCAGGAGCTGCAGGAGTTATACAGAGCACATCCTGGCCACACACAGAGATGGGAATGTTGACCAGGAGCTGCTGGGGTTATACGGTGCACATCCTGGCCACAGAGAGTTGGGAATGTTGACCAGGAGCTGCAGGGGTTATACAGAGCGCACTCTGGCCACACAGAGATGGGAATGTTGACCAGGAGCTGCAGGGGTTAAACAGAGCACACCCTGGCCACACAGAGAGGGGAATGTTGACCAGGAGCTCCAGGGGTTATACAGAGCACACCCTGGCCACACAGAGATGGGAATATTGACAAGGAGCAGGGGTGATACAGAGCACACCCTGCCCACACAGAGAAGGCAATGTTGACCAGGATCTGGGGTTATACAGAGCACACCCTGGCCACACAGAGATGGGAATGTTGACCAGGAGCTGCAGGAGTTATACAGAGCACACCCTGGCCATACAGAGATTGGAGTGTTGAACAGGATTTGCAGGGGTTATACAGAGCACTCTCTCACACACAGAGATGGGAATGTTGACCAGGAGCTGCAGGGGTTATACAGAGCACACCCTGGCCACACAGAGATGGGAATGTCGACCAGGAGCTGCAGGGGTTATACAGAGCACACCCTGACCACACAGAGATGGGAATGTTGACCAGGAGCTGCAGGAGTTATACAGAGCACACCCTGACCACACACAAAGATGGGAATGTTGACCAGGAGCTACTGGGATTATACAGTGCACATCCTGGCCACACAGAGATGGGAATGTTGACCAGGAGCTGCAGGGGTTATACAGAGCACACCCTGGCCACACAGAGATGGGAATGTCGACCAGGAGCTGCAGGGGTTATACAGAGCACACCCTGACCACACAGAGATGGGAATGTTGACCAGGAGCTGCAGGAGTTATACAGAGCACACCCTGACCACACACAAAGATGGGAATGTTGACCAGGAGCTACTGGGATTATACAGTGCACATCCTGGCCACACAGAGATGGGAATGTTGACCAGGAGCTGCAGGAGTTATACAGAGCACATCCTGACCACACACAGAGATGGGAATGGTGACCAGGAGCTGCAGGAGTATACAGAGAACATCCTGGCCACACAGAGATGGGAATGTTGACCAGGAGCTGCAGGAGTTATACAGAGCACATCCTGGCCACACACAGAGATGGGAATGTTGACCAGGAGCTGCTGGGGTTATACGGTGCACATCCTGGCCACAGAGAGTTGGGAATGTTGACCAGGAGCTGCAGGGGTTATACAGAGCGCACTCTGGCCACACAGAGATGGGAATGTTGACCAGGAGCTGCAGGGGTTAAACAGAGCACACCCTGGCCACACAGAGAGGGGAATGTTGACCAGGAGCTGCTGGGGTTATACAGAGCACACCCTGGATACACTGAGATGGGAATGCAGACCAGGAGCTGCAGAGGTTATACAGAGCACACCCTGGCCACACAGAGATGGGAATGTTGACCAGGAGCTGCAGGAGTTATACTGAGCACACCCTGGCCACACAGAGATGGGAATGTTGACCAGGAGCTGCAGGGGTTATACAGAGCACACCCTGGCCACACAGAGATGGGAATGTTGACGAGGAGCTGCAGGGGGTATACAGAGCACACTCTGACCACACAGAGATGGGAATATTGACCAGGAGCTGCAGGGGTTATACAGAGCACATCCTGGCCACACAGAGATGGGAATGTTGACCAGGAGATGCAGGGGTTAGACAGAGCACATCCTGGCCACACAGAGATGGGAATGTTTACCAGGAGCTGCTGGGGTCATACAGAGCACACTCTGGCCACACAGAGATGGAAATGTTGACCAGGAGCTGCTGCGGTTATACAGAGCACACCCTGGCCACACAGAGATGGGAATGTTGACCAGGAGCTGCAGGGGTTATACAGAGCACACCCTGGACACACACAGAGATGGGAATGTTGACCAGGAGCTGCAGGGGTTATACAGAGCACACCCTGGACACACACAGAGATGGGAATGTTGACCAGGAGCTGCAAGGGTTATACAGTGCGCACGCTGTCCACACACAGAAATGGGAATATTGACCAGGAGCTGCAGGAGTTATACAGAGCACAACCTGGCTACACACAGATGGGAAAGTTAACCAGGAGCTGCAGGAGTTATACAGAGCATACCCTGGGCACACACAGATGAGAATGTTGACCAGGAGCTGCAGGGGTTATACAGAGCGCCACCTGGCCTCGCAGAGAACGACATGTTGACCAGGAGCTGCAGGAATTATACAGAGCACATCCTGGCCACACAGAGATGGGAATGATGACCAGGAGCTGCAGGGGTTATACAGAGCACACCCTGGCCACACAGAGATGGGAATGTTGGCCAGGAGCTGCAGGGGTTATACCGAGCACATCCTGGACACACACAGTGATGGGAATGTTGACGAGGAGCAGGGGTATTCAGAGCACACCCTGGCCACACAGATGGGAATGTTGACCAGGAGTTGCAGGGGTTATACAGAGCACACCCTGACCACACAGTGGTGGGAATGTTGACCAGGTGCAGCAGGGGTTATACAGAGCACACCATGGCCACACAGAGAGGTGGGAATGTTGACCAGGAGCAGGGGTTATACAGAGCACACCCTGGCCACACAGAGAAGGGAATGTTGATCAGGAGCAGGGTGTATACAGAGCACACCCTGGCCACACAGAGATGGGAATGTTGACCAGGAGCTGCAGGGGTTATACAGAGCACACCCTGGCCACACAGAGAAGGGAATGTTGACCAGGAGCAGGGGTTATACAGAGCACACCCTGGCCACACAGAGAAGGGAATGTTGATCTGGAGCAGGGTTTATACAGAGCACACCCTGGCCACAGAGAGATGGGAATGTTGACCAGGAGATGCAGGGGTTATGCAGATCACATCCTGACCACACAGAGATGGGAATGTTGACCATGAGCTGCAGGGGTTATACAGAGCACTCCCTGGCCTCACAGAGATGGGAATGTTGACCAGGAGCTGCAGGGGTTATACAGAGCACACCCTGGCCACACAGAGAAGGGAATGTTGACCAGGAGCAGGGGTTATACAGAGCACACCCTGGCCACACAGAGAAGGGAATGTTGATCAGGAGCAGGGTTTATACAGAGCACACCCTGGCCACACAGAGATGGGAATGTTGACCAGGAGATGCAGGGGTTATGCAGATCACATCCTGACCACACAGAGATGGGAATGTTGACCATGAGCTGCAGGGGTTATACAGAGCACTCCCTGGCCTCACAGAGATGGGAATGTTGACCAGGAGCAGGGGTATACAGAGCACACCCTGGCCACACAGATGGGAATGTTGACCAGTAGTTGCAGGGGTTATACAGAGCACACCCTGGCTACACAGATATGGGAATGTTGACCAGGAGCTGCAGGGGTTATACAGAGCACACCCTGGCCACACAGAGATAGGAATGTTGGCCAGGAGCTGCAGGGGTTATACAGAGCACACACTGGCCACACAAAGAGGGAATGTTGACCAGGAGCTGCAGGGGTTATACAGTGCAGACCTTGGCCACACAGAGATGGGAATGTTGACCAGGAGATGCAGGGGTTATACAGAGCACACCCTGGCCACACACAGATGGGAATGTTGACCAGGAGCAGCTGGGGTTAGACAGAGCACACCCTGGCCACACAGAGATGGGAATGTTGACCAGGAGCAGGGGTATACAGAGCACACACTGGCCACACAGATGGGAATGTTGACCAGTAGTTGCAGGGGTTATACAGAGCACACCCTGGCCACACAGATATGGGAATGTTGACCAGGAGCTGCAGGGGTTATACAGAGCACACCCTGGCCACACAGAGATGGGAATGTCGGCCAGGAGCTGAAGGGGTTATACTGAGCACACACTGGCCACACAAAGAAGGGAATGTTGACCAGGAGCTGCAGGGGTTGTACAGAGCACACCCTGGACACACACAGAGATGAGAATGTTGACCATGAACTGCAGGGGTTATACAGAGCAGACCCTGGCCATACAGAGATGGAAATGTTGACCAGGAGCTGCTGGAGTTATACAGAGCACATCTTGGCCACACACAGAGATGGAAATGTTGACCAGACGTTGCAGTGGTTATACAGAGCACACCCTGGCCACACAGAGAGGGGAATGTTGACCAGGAGCTCCAGGGGTTATACAGAGCACACCCTGGCCACACAGAGATGGGAATATTGACAAGGAGCAGGGGTGATACAGAGCACACCCTGCCCACACAGAGAAGGCAATGTTGACCAGGATCTGGGGTTATACAGAGCACACCCTGGCCACACAGAGATGGGAATGTTGACCAGGAGCTGCAGGAGTTATACAGAGCACACCCTGGCCATACAGAGATTGGAGTGTTGAACAGGATTTGCAGGGGTTATACAGAGCACTCTCTCACACACAGAGATGGGAATGTTGACCAGGCGCTGCAGGGGTTATACAGAGCACACCCTGGCCACACAGAGATGGGAATGTCGACCAGGAGCTGCAGGGGTTATACAGAGCACACCCTGACCACACAGAGATGGGAATGTTGACCAGGAGCTGCAGGAGTTATACAGAGCACACCCTGACCACACACAAAGATGGCAATGTTGACCAGGAGCTGCAGGGGTTATACAGAGCACACCCTGACCAGACAGAGGTGGGAATATTGACCAGGAGCTGCAGGGGTTATACAGAGCACACCCTGGCCACACACAGAGGTGGGAATGTTGACCAGGAGCAGGGGTTATACAGAGCACACCCTGGCCACACAGAGAAGGGAATTTTGACCAGGAGCAGGGGTTTTACAGAGCACACCTTGGCCACACAGAGATGGGAATGTTGACCAGGAGCAGGGTTTATACAGAGCACACCCTGGCCACACAAAGAAGGGAATGTTGACCAGGAGCTGCAGGGGTTATACAGAGCACACCCTGGCCACACAGAGATGGAATGTTGACCGGGAGATGCAGGGGTTATACAGAGCACACCCTGGCCACACACAGATGGGAATGTTGACCAGGAGCTGCTGGGGTTAGATAGAGCACACCCTGGCCACACAGAGATGGGAATGTTGACCAGGAGCAGGGGTATACGGAGCACACCCTGGCCACACAGATGGGAATGTTGACCAGTAGTTGCAGGGGTTATACAGAGCACACCCTGGCCACACACATATGGGCATGTTGACCAGGAGCTGCAGAGGCGTTACAGAGCACACCCTGGCCACACAGAGATGGGAATGTTGGCCAGGAGCTGCAGGGGTTATACAGAGCACACACTGGCCACACAGAGATGGGAATGTTCACCAGGAGCTGCAGGGGTTATACAGAGCACACCCTGTCCACACAGAGTTGGGAATGTTGACCAGGAGCTGCAGGGGTTATACAGAGCACACCCTGGACACACACAGAGATGGGAATGTTGACCATGAACTGCAGGGGTTATACAGAGCACACCTTGGCCATACAGAGATGGAAATGTTGACTAGACGTTGCAGCGGTTATACAGAGCACACCCTGGCCACACAGAGATGGGAATGTTGACCAGGAGCTGCAGGGGTTATACAGAGCACACCCTGGCCACACAGAGTTGAGAATGTTGACCAGGAGCTGCAGGTGTTATAGAGTGCACACACTGGCCACACAGAGATGGGAATGTTGACCAGGATTTATACAGAGCACACCCTGGCCACACAGAGATGGGAATGTTGACGAGGAGCTGCAGGGGTTATACAGAGCACATCATGGCCACACAGAGATGGGAATGTTGACCAGGAGATGAAGGGGTTAGACAGAGCACATCCTGGCCACACAGAGATGGGAATGTTGACCAGAAGCTGCTGGGGTTATACAGAGCACACTCTGGCCACAAAGAGATGGAAATGTTGACCAGGTGCTGCTGGGGTTATACAGATCACATCCTCGCCACACAGAGATGGGAATGTTGACCAGGAGCTGCAGGGGTTATACAGAGCACACCCTGGACACACACAGAGATGGGAATGTTGACCAGGAGCTGCAGGGGTTATACAGAGCACACCCTGGACACACACAGAGATGGGAATGTTGACCAGGAGCTGCAGGGGTTATACAAAGCACACCCTGGACACACACAGAGATGAGAATGTTGACCATGAACTGCAGGGGTTATACAGAGCACACCCTGGCCATACAGAGATGGAAATGTTGACCAGGAGCTGCTGGAGTTATACAGAGCACATCCTGGCCACACACAGAGATGGAAATGTTGACCAGACGTTACAGTGGTTATACCGAGCACACCCTGGCCACACAGAGAGGGGAATGTTGACCAGGAGCTCCAGGGTTTATACAGAGCACACCCTGGCCACACAGAGGTGGGAATGTTGACCAGGAGCAGGGGTTATACAGAGCACACCCTGGCCACACAGAGAAGGGAATTTTGCCCAGGAGCAGGGGTTATACAGAGCACACCCTGGCCACACAGAGATGGGAATGTTGATCAGGAGCAGGGTTTATACAGAGCACACCCTGGCCACACAAAGAAGGGAATGTTGACCAGGAGCTGCAGGGGTTATACAGAGCACACCCTGGCCACACAGAGATGGGAATGTTGACCGGGAGATGCAGGGGTTATACAGAGCACACCCTGGCCACACACAGATGGGAATGTTGACCAGGAGCTGCTGGGGTTAGATAGAGCACACCCTGGCCACACAGAGATGGGAATGTTGACCAGGAGCAGGGGTATACGGAGCACACCCTGGCCACACAGATGGGAATGTTGACCAGTAGTTGCAGGGGTTATACAGAGCACACCCTGGCCACACACATATGGGCATGTTGACCAGGAGCTGCAGAGGCGATACAGAGCACACCCTGGCCACACAGAGATGGGAATGTTGGCCAGGAGCTGCAGGGGTTATACAGAGCACACACTGGCCACACAGAGATGGGAATGTTCACCAGGAGCTGCAGGGGTTATACAGAGCACACCCTGTCCACACAGAGTTGGGAATGTTGACCAGGAGCTGAAGGGGTTATACAGAGCACACCCTGGCCACACAGAGATGGGAATGTTGACCAGGAGCTGCAGGGGTTATACAGAGCACACCCTGGACACACACAGAGATGGGAATGTTGACCATGAACTGCAGGGGTTATACAGAGCACACCTTGGCCATACAGAGATGGAAATGTGGACTAGACGTTGCAGCGGTTATACAGAGCACACCCTGGCCACACAGAGATGGGAATGTTGACCAGGAGTTGCAGGGGTTATACAGAGCACACCCTGGCCACACAGAGTTGAGAATGTTGACCAGGAGCTGCAGGTGTTATAGAGTGCACACACTGGCCACACAGAGATGGGAATGTTGACCAGGATTTATACAGAGCACACCCTGGCCACACAGAGATGGGAATGTTGACGAGGAGCTGCAGGGGTAATACAGAGCACATCATGGCCACACAGAGATGGGAATGTTGACCAGGAGATGCAGGGGTTAGACAGAGCACATCCTGGCCACACAGAGATGGGAATGTTGACCAGGAGCTGCTGGGGTTATACAGAGCACACTCTGGCCACAAAGAGATGGAAATGTTGACCAGGTGCTGCTGGGGTTATACAGAGCACATCCTGGCCACACAGAGATGGGAATGTTGACCAGGAGCTGCAGGGGTTATACAGAGCACACCCTGGACACACACAGAGATGGGAATGTTGACCAGGAGCTGCAGGGGTTATACAGAGCACACCCTGGACACACACAGAGATGGGAATGTTGACCAGGAGCTGCAGGGGTTATACAAAGCACACCCTGGACACACACAGTGATGGGAATGTTGACCAGGAGCAGGGGCATACAGAGCACACCCTGGCCACACAGATGGGAATGTTGACCAGGAGTTGCAGGGGTTATACAGAGCACACCCTGACCACACAGTGGTGGGAATTTTGACCAGGTGCAGCAGGGGTTATACAGAGCACACCCTGGCCACACACAGAGGTGGGAATGTTGACCAGGAGCAGGGGTTATACAGAGCACACCCTGGCCACACAGAGAAGGGACTGTTGATCAGGAGCAGGGTTTATACAGAGCACACCCTGGCCACACAGAGATGGGAATGTTGACCAGGAGGTACAGGGGTTATACAGAGCACACCCTGTCCACACAGAGATGGGAATGTCGACCAGGAGCTGCAGGGGTTATACAGAGCACACCTTGGCCACACAGAGATGGGAATGTTGGCCAGGAGCTGCAGGGGTTATACTGAGCACACACTGGCCACACAAAGAAGGGAATGTTCACCAGGAGCTGCAGGGGTTATACAGAGCACATCCTAGCCACACACAGATGGGAATGTTCACCAGGAGCTGCAGGGGTTAAACAGAGCTCACCCTGGCCACACAAAGTTGGGAATGTTTACCAGGAGCTGCAGGGGTTATACAGAGCACACCTTGGCCACACAGAGATGGGAATGTTGACCAGGAGCTGCAGGGGTTATACAGGGCACACCCTGGACACACACAGAGATGGGAATGTTGACCATGAACTGCAGGGGTTATACAGAGCACACCTTGGCCATACAGAGATGGAAATGTTGACTAAACGTTGCAGCGGTTATACAGAGCACACCCTGGCCACACAGAGAGGGGAATGTTGACCAGGAGCTGCAAGGGTTATACAGAGCACATCCTGGCCACACAGAGATGGGAATGTTAACCAGGAGCTGCAGGGGTTATACAGAGCACACCCTGGCCACACAGATGGGAATGTTGACCAGGAGCTTCAGGGGTTATACAGAGCACACCCTGGACACACACAGAGATGGGAATGTTGACCACGAACTGCATGGGTTATACAGAGCGACCCTGGCCATACAGAGATGGAAATGTTGACCAGGAGCTGCAGGAGTTATACAGAGCACATCCTGGCCACACAGTGATGGAAATGTTGACCAGGAGCAGCAGGAGTTATACAGAGCACATCCTGGCCACACACAGAGATGGAAATGTTGACCAGACGTTGCAGTGGTTATACAGAGCACTCCCGGGCCACACAGAGATGGGAATATTGACAAGGAGCAGGGGTAATACAGAGCACACCCTGTCCACACAGAGATGGGAATGTTGACCAGGATCTGGGGTTATACAGAGCACACCCTGGCCACACAGAGATGGCAATGTTGACCAGGAGCTGCAGGAGTAATACAGAGCACACCCTGGCCATACAGAGATGGGAGTGTTGAACAGGATTTGCAGGGGTTATACAGAGCACTCTCTCACACACAGAGATGGGAATGTTGACCAGGAGCAGCAGGAGTTATACAGAGCACATCCTGGCCACACACAGAGATGGAAATGTTGACCAGACGTTGCAGTGGTTATACAGAGCACACCCTGGCCACACAGAGATGGGAATGTTGACCAGGAGCAGGGTTTATACAGAGCACACACTGGCCACACAGAGATGGGAATGTTGACCAGGAGCAGGGTTTATACAGAGCACACCCTGGCCACACAGAGATGGGAATGTTGACCAGCAGCTGCAGGGGTTATACAGAGCACACCTTGGCCACACACAGATGGGAATGTTAACCAGGAGCTGCTGGGGTTAGACAGAGCACACCCTGATCACACAGTGATGGGAATGTTGACCAGGAGCAGGGGTTAACAGAGCACACCCTGGCCACACAGATGGGAATGTTGACCAGGAGTTGCAGGGGTTATTCAGAGAACACCCTGATCACACAGAGGTGGGAATGTTGACCAGTAGCAGGGATTATGCAAAGCACATCCTGGCCACACGGAGATGGGAATATTGACCAGGAGCTGCAGGGGTTAGACAGAGCACATCGTGTCCACACACAGATGGGAATCTTGACCAGGAGATGCAGGGGTTATACAGAGAACATCCTGACCACACAGTGATGGGAATGTAGACCAGGAGTTGCAGGGGTTATACAGAGCACATCCTGACCACACAGTGATGTGAATGTTGACCAGGAGCAGGGGTATACAGAGCACACCCTGGCCACACACAGATGGGAATGTTGACCAGGAGCTACTGGGGTTAGACAGAGCACACCCTGGCCACACAGTGATGGGAATGTTGACCAGGAGAAGGGGTATACAGAGCGACCCTGGCCACACAGATGGGAATGTTGACCAGGAGTTGCAGGGGTTATACAGAGCACATCCTGACCACACAGATGGGAATGTTGACCAGGAGTTGCAGGGGTTATACAGATCCAACACTGGCCACACAGAGATGGGAATGTTGACCAGGAGCTGCAGGGGTTATACAGAGCACACCCTGATCACACAGAGAAGGGAATGTTGACCAGGACCTGGGGATATTCAGAGCACACCCTGGCCACACAGAGATGGGAATGTTGACCAGGAGCTGCTCGGGTTATAAAGAGCACACCCTGGCCACACAGAGATGGGAATGTTGACCAGGAGCTGCAGGAGTTATACAGAGCACACCCTGGCCATACAGAGATGGGAGTGTTGAACAGGATTTGCAGGGGTTATACAGAGCACTCTCTCACACACAGAGATGGGAATGTTGACCAGGAGCTGCAGGGGTTATACGGAGCACACCCTGACCACACACAAATCGGAATGTTGACCAGGAACTGCAGAAGTTATACAGATCACACCCTGGCCACAGAGCGATGGGAATGTTGACCAGGAGCTGCAGGGGTTATACAGAGCACACCCTGGCCACACAGAGATGGGAATGTTGACCAGGAGCAGGGGTATACAGAGCACACACTGGCCACACAATTGGGAATGTTGACAAGGAGTTGCAGGGGTTATAGAGAGCACACACTGGCCACGCAGAGATGGGAATGTTGACCAGGAGCTGCAGGGGTTATACAGATCACACCCTGGCCACACTCAGAGGTGGGAATGTTGACCAGGAGCAGGGGTTATACAGAGCACACCATGGCCACACAGAGAAGGGAATGTTGACCAGGAGCAGGGGTTATACAGAGCACACCCTGGCCACACAGAGAAGGGAATGTTGACCAGGAACAGGGTTTATACAGAGCACACCCTGGCCGCACAGAGATGGGAATGTTGACCAGGAGATGCAGGGGATATGCAGAGCACATCCTGGTCACACAGGGATGGGAATGTTGACCAGAAGCAGCAGGGGTTATACAGAGCACACCCTGGCCACACAGAGATGGGAATGTTGACCAGGCGCTGCAGGGGTTATACAGAGCACACCCTGGCCACACAGAGAAGGGAATGTTGACCAGGAGCAGGGGTTATGCAGAGCACATCCTGGCCACACAGAGATGGGAATGTTGACCAGGAGCAGCAGGAGTTATACAGAGCACACCATGGCCACACAGAGAAGGGAACGTTGACTAGGAGCAGGGGTTATACAGAGCACACCCTGGCCACACAGAGAAGGGATTGTTGAATAGGAGCAGGGTTTATACAGAGCACACCCTGGCCACACACAGGTGGGAATGTTGACCAGGCGCTGCAGGGGTTATACAGAGCACACCCTGGCCACACAGAGAAGGGAATGTTGACCAGGATCTGGGGTTATACAGATCACACCCTGGCCACACAGAGATGGGAATGTTGACCAGGAACTGCAGGAGTTATAAAGAGCACACCCTGGCCATACAGAGATGGGTGTGTTGAACAGGATTTGCAGGGGTTATACAGAGCACTCTCTCACACACAGAGATGGGAATGTTGACCAGGAGCAGCAGGAGTTATACAGAGCACATCCTGGCCACACACAGAGATGGAAATATTGACCAGACGTTGCAGTGGTTATACAGAGCACACCCTGGCCACACAGAGATGGGAATATTGACAAGGAGCAGGGGCTATACAGAGCACACCCTGGCCACACAGAGATGGGAATGTCGACCAGGAGCTGCAGGGGTTATACAGAGCACACCCTGACCACACAGATGTGGGAATGTTGACCAGGAGCTGCAGGTGTTATACACAGCACACCCTGGCCACACACAGAGGTGGGAATGTTGACCAGGAGCAGGTGGTATACAGAGCACACCCTCGCCACACAGAGAAGGGAATGTTGACCAGGAGCAGGGGTTATACAGAGCACACCCTGGCCACACAGAGATGGGAATGTTGACCAGGAGCAGGGTTTATACAGAGGACACCCTGGCCACACAGAGATGGGAATGTTGACCAGGAGCTGCAGGGGTTATACAGAGCACACCTTGGCCACACACAGATGGGAATGTTGACCAGGAGCTGCTGGGTTAGACAGAGCACACCCTGATCACACAGTGATGGGAATGTTGACCAGGAGCAGGGGTTACCAGAGCACACCCTGGCCACACAGATGGGAATGTTGACCAGGAGTTGCAGGGGTTATACAGAGAACACCCTGATCACACAGAGGTGGGAATGTTGACCAGGAGCAGGGATTATGCAGAGCACATCCTGGCCACACGGAGATGGGAATGTTGACCAGGAGCTGCAGGGGTTAGGCAGAGCACATCGTGGCCACACACAGATGGGAATCTTGACCAGGAGAAGCAGGGGTATACAGTGCACACCCTGGCCACACACAGATGGTAATGTTGACCAGGAGCTGCTGGGGTTAGACAGAGCACACCCTGGCCACACAGTGATGAGAATGTTGACCAGGAGCAGGGGTATACAGAGCGACCCTGGCCACACAGAAATGGGAATGTTGACCAGGAGCTGCAGGGGTTATACAGAGCACACCCTGGCCACACACAGATGGGAATGTTGACCAGGAGCTGCTGGGGTTAGACAGAGCACACCCTGATCCCACAGTGATGGGAATGTTGACCAAGAGCAGGGGTTAACAGAGCACACCCTGGCCACACTGATGGGAATGTTGACCAGGAGTTGCAGGGGTTATACAGAGAACACCTTGACCACACAGAGGTGGGAATGTTGACCAGGAGCTGCAGGGGTTATACAGAGCACAGCCTGGCCACACACAGCGGTGGGAATGTTGACCAGGAACAGGGGTTATACAGAGCACACCCTGGCCACACAGAGAAGGGAATGTTGACCAGGAGCAGGGGTTATACAGAGCACACCCTGGCCACACAGAAAAGGGAATGTTGACCAGGACCTGGGGATATACAGAGCACACCCTGGCCACACAGAGATGGGAATTTTGACCAGGAGCTGCTGGGGTTATAAAGAGCACACCCTGCCACACAGAGATGGGAATGTTGACCAGGAGCTGCAGGAGTTATACAGAGCACACCCTGGCCATACAGAGATGGGAGTGTTGAACAGGATTTGCAGGGGTTATACAGAGCACTCTCTCACACACAGAGATGGGAATGTTGACCAGGAGCTGCAGGGGTTATACAGAGCACATCCTGGCCACACAGAGATGGGAATGTTGACCAGGAGCTGCAGGGGTAATACAGAGCACACCCTGACCACACACAAATGGGAATGTTGACCAGGAGCTACAGAAGATATACAGAGCACACCCTGGCCACAGAGAGATGGGAATGTTGACCAGGAGCTGCAGGGGTTATACAGAGCACACCCTGGCCACACAGAGATGGGAATGTTGATCAGGAGCTGCAGGGGTTATACAGAGCACATCGTGGCCACACAGAGATGGGAATGTTGACCAGGAGCTGCTGGGGTTAGACAGAGAACACCCTGGCCACACAGTGATTGGAATGTTGACCAGGAGCAGGGGTATACAGAGCACACCCTTGCCACACAGATGGGAATGTTGACCAGGAGTTCAAGGGTTTATACAGAGCACACCCTGACCACACCGAAGTGGGAATGTTGACCAGGAGCTGCAGGGGTTATACAGAGCACACCCTGGCCACACAGAGAAGGGATTGTTGAGCAGGAGCAGGGTTTATACAGAGCACACCCTGGCCACACAGAGATGGAAATGTTCACCAGGAGATGCAGGGGTTATACAGAGCACACCCTGGCCACACAGAGATGGGAATGTTGACCAGGAGCAGGGGTTATGCAGAGCACATCCTGGCCACACAGAGATGGGAATGTTGACCAGGAGCTGCAGGGGTTATACAGAGCACATCGTGGCCACACAGAGATGCGAATGTTGACCAACAGATGCAGGGGTTATACAGAGCACACCCTGGCCACACACAGGTGGGAATGTTGACCAGGCGCTGCAGGGGTTATACAGAGCACACCCTGGCCACACACAGGTGGGAATGTTGACCAGGCGCTGCAGGGGTTATACAGAGCACACCCTGGCCACACAGAGAAGGGAATGTTGACCAGGAGCAGGGTTTATACAGAGCACACCCTGGCCACACAGAGATGGGAATGTTGACCAGGAGATGCAGGGGTTATGCAGAGCACATCCTGGCCACACAGAGATGGGAACGTTGACCATGAGCTGCTGTGGTTAGACAGAGCACATCCTGGCCACACAGAGATGCGAATGTTGACCAGGAGCTGCAGGGGTTATACAGAGCATACCCTGGCCACACACAGATGGGAATGTTGACCAGGAGCTGCTGGGGTTAGACAGAGCACACCCTGGCGACACAGAGATGGGAATGTTGACAAGGAGCAGGGGTTATACAGAGCACACCCTGCCCACACAGAGAAGGGAATGTTGACCAGGACCTGGGGATATCTAGAGCACACGCTGGCCACACAGGGATGGGAATGTTGACCAGGAGCTGCTGGGGGTATAAAGAGCACACCCTGGCCACACAGAGATGGGAATGTTGACCAGGAGCTGCAGGAGTTATACAGAGCACACCCTGGCCATACAGAGATGGGAGTGTTGAACAGGATTTGCAGGTGTTATACAGAGCACTCTCTCACACAGAGATGGGAATGTTGACCAGGAGCTGCAGGGGCTATACAGAGCACATCCTGGCCACACAGAGATGGGAATGTTGACCAGGAGCTGCAGGGGTTATACAGAGCACACCCTGACCACACACAGATGGGAATGTTGACCTGGAGCTGCAGGAGTTATACAGAGCACACCCTGGCCACAGAGAGATGGGAATGTTGACCAGGAGCTGCAGGGGTTATACAGAGCACACCCTGGCCACACAGAGATGGGAGTGTTGACCAGGAGCTGCAGGGGTTATGCAGAGCACATCCAGGCCAGACAGAGATGGGAATGTTGACCATGAGCTGCAGGGGTTATGCAGAGCACATCCTGGCCACACAGAAATGGGAATGTTGACCAGGAGATGCAGGGGTTTTGCAGAGCACATCCTGGCCACACAGAGATGGGAATGTTGACCAGGAGCAGCAGGGGTTATACAGAGCACACCCTGGCCACACAGAGTTGGGAATGTTGACCAGGAGATGCAGGGGTTATGCAGAGCACATCCTGGCCACAAAGAGATGGGAATGTTGACCATGAGCTGCAGGGGTTATACAGAGCACACCCTGGCCACACAGAGATGGGAATGTTGACCAGGAGCAGGGGTTATGCAGAGCACATCCTGGCCACACAGAGATGGGAATGTTGACCAGGAGCTGCAGGAGTTATACAGAGCACACCCTGGCCACACAGAGAAGGGAACGTTGACCAGGAGCAGGGGTAATACAGAGCACACCCTGGCCACACAGAGAAGTGATTGTTGACCAGGAGCAGGGTTTATACAGAGCACACCCTGGCCACACAGAGATGGGAATGTTCACCAGGAGATGAAGGGGTTATGCAGAGCACATCCTGGCCACACAGAGATGGGAATGTTGACAATGAGCTGCAGGGGTTATACAGAGCACACCCTGGCCACACAGAGATGGGAATGTTGATCCGGAGCAGGGGTTATGCAGAGCACATCCTGGCCACACAGAGATGGGAATGTTGACCAGGCGCTGCAGGGGTTATACAGAGCACATCGTGGCCACACAGAGATGCGAATGTTGACCAGGAGATGCAGGGGTTATACAGAGCACACCCTGGCCACACACAGATGGGAATGTTGACGAGGCGCTGCAGGGGTTATACAGAGCACACCCTGGCCACACAGAGAAGGGAATGTTGACCAGGAGCAGGGTTAATACAGAGCACACCCTGGCCACACAGAGATGGGAATGTTGACCAGGAGCAGGGTTAATACAGAGCACACCCGGGCCACACAGAGATGGGAATGTTGACCAGGAGATGCAGGGGTTATGCAGAGCACATCCTGGCCACACAGAGATGGGAATGTTGACCATGAGCTGCAGGGGTTATACAGAGCACACCCTGGCCACACAGAGATGGGAATGTTGACCAGGAGCAGGGGTTATGCAGAGCACATCCTGGCCACACAGAGATGGGAATGTTGACCAGGAGCTGCAGGAGTTATACAGAGCACACCATGGCCACACAGAGAAGGGAACGTTGACCAGGAGCAGGGGTTATACAGAGCACACCCTGGCCACACAGAGAAGGGATTGTTGAGCAGGAGCAGGGTTTATACAGAGCACACCCTGGCCACACAGAGATGGAAATGTTCACCAGGAGATGCAGGGGTTATGCAGAGCACATCCTGGCCACACAGAGATGGGAATGTTGACAATGAGCTGCAGGGGTTATACAGAGCACACCCTGCCCACACAGAGAAGGGAATGTTGACCAGGACCTGGGGATATACAGAGCACACCCTGGCCACACAGGGATGGGAATGTTGACCAGGAGCTGCTGGGGGTATAAAGAGCACACCCTGGCCACACAGAGATGGGAATGTTGACCAGGAGCTGCAGGGGTTATACAGAGCCCTCTCTCACACACAGAGATGGGAATGTTGACCAGGAGCTGCAGGGGTTATACAGAGCACATCCTGGCCACACAGAGATGGGAATGTTGACCAGGAGCTGCAGGGGTTATACAGAGCACACCTTGACCACACACAGATGGGAATGTTGACCAGGAGCTGCAGGAGTTATACAGAGCACACCTTGGCCACAAAGAGATGGGAATGTTGACCAGGAGCTGCAGGGGTTATACAGAGCACACCCTGGCCACACACAGATGGGAATGTTGATCAGGAGCTGCAGGGGTTATGCAGAGCACATCCTGGCCAGACAGAGATGGGTATGTTGACCATGAGCTGCAGGGGTTATGCAGAGCACATCCTGGCCACACAGAAATTGGGAATGTTGACCAGGAGATGCAGGGGTTATGCAGAGCACATCCTGGCCACACAGCGATGGGAATGTTGACCAGGAGCGGGGGTTATACAGAGCACACCCTGGCCACACAGAGATGGGAATGTTGACCAGGAGATGCAGGGGTTATACAGAGCACACCCTGGCCACACAGAGATGAGAATGTTGACCAGGAGCAGGGGTTATGCAGAGCACATCCTGGCCACATAGAGATGGGAATGTTGACCAGGAGCTGCAGGAGTTATGCAGAGCACACCCTGGCCACACAGAGAAGGGAACGTTGACCAGGAGCAGGGGTTATACAGAGCACACCCTGGCCACACAGAGGAGGGATTGTTGACCAGGAGCAGGGTTTATACAGAGCACACCCTGGCCACACAGAGATGGGAATGTTCACCAGGAGATGCAGGGGTTATGCAGAGCACATCCTGGCCACACAGAGATGGGTATGTTGACCAGGAGCTGCAGGGGTTATACAGAGCACACCCTGGCCACACAGAGATGGGAATGTTGATCCGGAGCAGGGGTTATGCAGAGCACATCCTGGCCACACAGAGATGGGAATGTTGACCAGGAGCGTCAGGGGTTATACAGAGCACATCCTGGCCACACAGAGATGGGAATGTTGACCAGGAGCTGCAGGGGTTATACAGAGCACACCTTGACCACACACAGATGGGAATGTTGACCAGGAGCTGCAGGAGTTATACAGAGCACACCTTGGCCACAAAGAGATGGGAATGTTGACCAGGAGCTGCAGGGGTTATACAGAGCACACCCTGGCCACACAGAGATGGGAGTGTTGATCAGGAGCTGCAGGGGTTATGCAGAGCACATCCTGGCCAGACAGAGATGGGAATGTTGACCATGAGCTGCAGGGGTTATGCAGAGCACATCCTGGCCACACAGAGATGGGAATGTTGACCAGGAGCAGGGGTTATACAGAGCACACCCTGGCCACACAGAGATGGGAATGTTGACCAGGAGATGCAGGGGTTATGCAGAGCACATCCTGGCCACAAAGAGATGGGAATGTTGACCATGAGTGCAGGGGTTATACAGAGCACAACCTGGCCACACAGAGAAGGGAATGTTGACCAGGAGCTGCAGGAGTTATACAGAGCACACCCAGGCCACACAGAGATGGGAATGTTGACCAGGAGCAGGGGTTATGCAGAGCACACCCAGGCCACACAGAGATGGGAATGTTGACCAGGAGCAGTGTTTATACAGAGCACACCCTGGCCACACAGAGAAGGGAACGTTGACCAGGAGCAGGGGTTATACAGAGCACACCCTGGCCACACAGAGAAGGGATTGTTGACCAGGAGCAGGGTTTATACAGAGCACACCCTGGCCACACAGAGATGGGAATGTTCACCAGGAGATGCAGGGGTTATGCAGAGCACATCCTGGCCACACAGAGATGGGAATGTTGACAATGAGCTGCAGGGGTTATACAGAGCACACCCTGGCCACACAGAGATGGGAATGTTGATCCGGAGCAGGGGTTATGCAGAGCACATCCTGGCCACACAGAGATGGGAATGTTGACCAGGAGCTGCAGGGGTTATACAGAGCACATCGTGGCCACACAGAGATGCGAATGTTGACCAGGAGATGCAGGAGTTATACAGAGCACACCCTGGCCATACACAGATGGGAATGTTGACCAGGCGCTGCAGGGGTTATACAGAGCACACCCTGGCCACACAGAGAAGGGAATGTTGACCAGGAGCAGGGTTAATACAGAGCACACCCTGGCCACACAGAGATGGGAATGTTGATCAGGAGCAGGGTTAATACAGAGCACACCCGGGCCACACAGAGATGGGAATGTTGACCAGGAGATGCAGGGGTTATGCAGAGCACATCCTGGCCACACAGAGATGGGAATGTTGACCATGAGCTGCTGGGGTTAGACAGAGCACATCCTGGCCACACAGAAATGCGAATGTTGACCAGGAGCTGCAGGGGTTATACAGAGCATACCCTGGCCACACACAGATGGGAATGTTGACCAGGAGCTGCTGGGGTTAGACAGAGCACACCCTGGCCACACACTATGGGAAAGTTGACCAGGAGCAGGGGTATACAGAGCACACCCTGGCCACACAGAGAAGGGATTGTTGTCCAGGAGCAGGGTTTATACAGAGCACACCCTGGCCACACAGAGATGGGAATGTTCACCAGGAGATGCAGGGGTTATGCAGAGCACATCCTGGCCACACAGAGATGGGTATGTTGACCAGGAGCTGCAGGGGTTATACAGAGCACACCCTGGCCACACAGAGATGGGAATGTTGATCCGGAGCAGGGGTTATGCAGAGCACATCCTGGCCACACAGAGATGGGAATGTTGACCAGGAGCTTCAGGGGTTATACAGAGCACATCCTGGCCACACAGAGATGGGAATGTTGACCAGGAGCTGCAGGGGTTATACAGAGCACACCTTGACCACACACAGATGGGAATGTTGACCAGGAGCTGCAGGAGTTATACAGAGCACACCTTGGCTACAAAGAGATGGGAATGTTGACCAGGAGCTGCAGGGGTTATACAGAGCACACCCTGGCCACACAGAGATGGGAGTGTTGATCAGGAGCTGCAGGGGTTATGCAGAGCACATCCTGGCCACACAGAGATGGGAATGTTGACCAGGAGCAGGGGTTATACAGAGCACACCCTGGCCACACAGAGATGGGAATGTTGACCAGGAGATGCAGGGGTTATGCAGAGCACATCCTGGCCACAAAGAGATGGGAATGCTGACCATGAGTGCAGGGGTTATACAGAGCACAACCTGGCCACACAGAGAAGGGAATGTTGACCAGGAGCTGCAGGAGTTATACAGAGCACACCCAGGCCACACAGAGATGGGAATGTTGACCAGGAGCAGGTGTTATGCAGAGCACACCCAGGCCACACAGAGATGGGAATGTTGACCAGGAGCAGTGTTTATACAGAGCACATGCTGGCCACACAGAGAAGGGAACGTTGACCAGGAGCAGGGGTTATACAGAGCACACCCTGGCCACACAGAGAAGGGATTGTTGACCAGGAGCAGGGTTTATACAGAGCACACCCTGGCCACACAGAGATGGGAATGTTCACCAGGAGATGCAGGGGTTATGCAGAGCACATCCTGGCCACACAGAGATGGGAATGTTGACAATGAGCTGCAGGGGTTATACAGAGCACACCCTGGCCACACAGAGATGGGAATGTTGATCCGGAGCAGGGGTTATGCAGAGCACATCCTGGCCACACAGAGATGGGAATGTTGACCAGGAGCTGCAGGGGTTATACAGAGCACATCGTGGCCACACAGAGATGCGAATGTTGACCAGGAGATGCAGGGGTTATACAGAGCACACCCTGGCCATACACAGATGGGAATGTTGACCAGGCGCTGCAGGGGTTATACAGAGCACACCCTGGCCACACAGAGAAGGGAATGTTGACCAGGAGCAGGGTTAATACAGAGCACACCCTGGCCACACAGAGATGGGAATGTTGACCAGGAGCAGGGTTAATACAGAGCACACCCGGGCCACACAGAGATGGGAATGTTGACCAGGAGATGCAGGGGTTATGCAGAGCACATCCTAGCCACACAGAGATGGGAATGTTGACCATGAGCTGCTGGGGTTAGACAGAGCACATCCTGGCCACACAGAGATGCGAATGTTGACCAGGAGCTGCAGGGGTTATACAGGGCATACCCTGGCCACACACAGATGGGAATGTTGACCAGGAGCTGCTGGGGTTAGACAGAGCACACCCTGGCCACACACTATGGGAATGTTGACCAGGAGCAGGGGTATACAGAGCACACCCTGGCCACACAGAGATGGGAATGTTGACCAGGAGCTGCTTGGGTTATACATAGCACACCCTGGCCACACAGAGATGGGAATGTTGACCAGGAGATGCAGGGGTTATGCAGAGCACATCCTGGCCACACAGAGATGGGAATGTTGACCATGAGCTGCAGGGGTTATACAGAGCACACCCTGGCCACACAGAGATGGGAATGTTGACCAGGAGCAGGGGTTATGCAGAGCACATTCTGGCCACACAGAGATGGAAAGTTTGACCAGGAGCTGCAGGGGTTATACAGAGCACACCCTGGCCACACAGAGATGGGAATGTTGACCAGGAGATGCAGGGGTTATGCAGAGCACATCCTGGCCACACATAGATGGGAATGTAGACCATGAGCTGCAGGGGTTATACAGAGCACACCCTGGCCACAAAGAGAAGGGAATGTTGACCAGGAGCAGGGGTTATACAGAGCACACTCTGACCACACAGAGATGGGAAAGTTGACCAGGAGCAGTGTTTATACAGAGCACACCCTGGCCACACAGAGATGGGAATGTTGACCAGGAGATGCAGGTTTATGCAGAGCAAATCCTGGCCGCACAAAGATGGGAATGTTGACCATGAGCTGCAGGGGTTATACAGAGCACACCATGGCCACACAGAGATGGGAATGTTGACCAGGAGCTGCAGGGGTTATACAGAGCACAACCTGGCCACACAGAGATGGAATGTTGACCAGGAGCTGCAGGGGTTATACAGAGCACACCCTGGCCACACAGAGAAGGGAATGTTGACCAGGAGCTGCTGGGGTTAGACAGAGCACACCCTGGCCACACAGAGATGGGAATGTTGACCAGGAGCAGGGGTTATGCAGAGCACATCCTGTCCACACAGAGATGGGAATGTTGACCAGGAGCTGCAGGGGTTATACAGAGCACATCGTGGCCACACAGAGAAGGGAATGTTGACCAGGAGCAGGGTTTATACAAAGCACACCCTGGCCACACAGAGATGGGAATGTTGACCAGGAGATGCAGTGGTTATACAGAGCACACCCTGTCCACACAGAGATGGGAATGTCGACCAGGAGCTGCAGGGGTTATACAGAGCTCACCTTGGCCACACAGAGATGGGAATGTTGGCCAGGAGCTGCAGGGGTTATACTGAGCACACACTGGCCACACAAAGAAGGGAATGTTCACCAGGAGCTGCAGGGGTTATACAGAGCACATCCTGGCCACACACAGATGGGAATGTTCACCAAGAGCTGCAGGGGTTAAACAGAGCTCACCCTGGCCACACAGAGTTGGGAATGTTTACCAGGAGCTGCAGGGGTTATACAGAGCACACCCTGACCACACAGAGATGGGAATGTTGACCAGGAGCTGCAGGGGTTATACAGAGCACACCCTGGACACACACAGAGATGGGAATGTTGACCATGAACTGCAGGGGTTATACAGAGCACACCTTGGCCATACAGAGATGGAAATGTTGACTAGACGTTGCAGCGATTATACAGAGCACACCCTGGCCACACAGAGAGGGGAATGTTGACCAGGAGCTGCAGGGGTTATACAGAGCACATCCTGGCCACACAGAGATGGGAATGTTAACCAGGAGCTGCAGGGGTTATACAGAGCACACCCTGGCCACACAGATGGGAATGTTGACCAGGAGCTTCAGGGGTTATACAGAGCACACCCTGGACACACACAGAGATGGGAATGTTGACCATGAACTGCAGGGGTTATACAGAGCGACCCTGGCCATACAGAGATGGAAATGTTGACCAGGAGCTGCAGGAGTTATACAGAGCTCATCCTGGCCACACAGTGATGGAAATGTTGACCAGGAGCAGCAGGAGTTATACAGAGCACATCCTGGCCACACACAGAGATGGAAATGTTGACCAGACGTTGCAGTGGTTATACAGAGCACTCCCGGGCCACACAGAGATGGGAATATTGACAAGGAGCAGGGGTAATACAGAGCACACCCTGTCCACACAGAGATGGGAATGTTGACCAGGATCTGGGGTTATACAGAGCACACCCTGGCCACACAGAGATGGCAATGTTGACCAGGAGCTGCAGGAGTAATACAGAGCACACCCTGGCCATACAGAGATGGGAGTGTTGAACAGGATTTGCAGAGGTTATACAGAGCACTCTCTCACACACAGAGATGGGAATGTTGACCAGGAGCAGCAGGAGTTATACAGAGCACATCCTGGCCACACACAGTGATGGAAATGTTGACCAGACGTTGCAGTGGTTATACAGAGCACACCCTGGCCACACAGAGATGGGAATGTTGACCAGGAGCAGGGTTTATACAGAGCACACACTGGCCACACAGAGATGGGAATGTTGACCAGGAGCAGGGTTTATACAGAGCACACCCTGGCCACACAGAGATGGGAATGTTGACCAGGAGCTGCAGGGGTTATACAGAGCACACCTTGGCCACACACAGATGGGAATGTTGACCAGGAGCTGCTGGGGTTAGACAGAGCACACCCTGATCACACAGTGATGGGAATGTTGACCAGGAGCAGGGGTTAACAGAGCACACCCTGGCCACACAGATGGGAATGTTGACCAGGAGTTGCAGGGGTTATTCAGAGAACACCCTGATCACACAGAGGTGGGAATGTTGACCAGGAGCAGGGATTATGCAAAGCACATCCTGGCCACACGGAGATGGGAATATTGACCAGGAGCTGCAGGGGTTAGACAGAGAACATCGTGTCCACACACAGATGGGAATCTTGACCAGGAGATGCAGGGGTTATACAGAGAACATCCTGACCACACAGTGATGGGAATGTAGACCAGGAGTTGCAGGGGTTATACAGAGCACATCCTGACCACACAGTGATGTGAATGTTGACCAGGAGCAGGGGTATACAGAGCACACCCTGGCCACACACAGATGGGAATGTTGACCAGGAGCTACTGGGGTTAGACAGAGCACACCCTGGCCACACAGTGATGGGAATGTTGACCAGGAGCAGGGGTATACAGAGCGACCCTGGCCACACAGATGGGAATGTTGACCAGGAGTTGCAGGGGTTATACAGAGCACATCCTGACCACACAGATGGGAATGTTGACCAGGAGTTGCAGGGGTTATACAGATCCAACACTGGCCACACAGAGATGGGAATGTTGACCAGGAGCTGCAGGGGTTATACAGAGCACACCCTGATCACACAGAGAAGGGAATGTTGACCAGGACCTGGGGATATTCAGAGCACACCCTGGCCACACAGAGATGGGAATGTTGACCTGGAGCTGTTCGGGTTATAAAGAGCACACCCTGGCCACACAGAGATGGGAATGTTGACCAGGAGCTGCAGGAGTTATACAGAACACACCCTGGCCATACAGAGATGGGAGTGTTGAACAGGATTTGCAGGGGTTATACAGAGCACTCTCTCACACACAGAGATGGGAATGTTGACCAGGAACTGCAGAAGTTATACAGATCACACCCTGGCCACAGAGCGATGGGAATGTTGACCAGGAGCTGCAGGGGTTATACAGAGCACATCCTGGCCACACACAGATGGGAATGTTGACCAGGAGCTGCTGGGGTTAGACAGAGCACACCCTGGCCACACAGTGATGGGAATGTTGACCAGGAGCAGGGGTATACAGAGCACACCCTTGCCACACAGATGGGAATGTTGACCAGGAGTTGCAGGGGTTATACAGAGCACACCCTGACCACACAGAGGTGGGAATGTTGACCAGGAGCTGCAGGGGTTATACAGATCACACCCTGGCCACACACAGAGGTGGGAATGTTGACCAGGAGCAGGGGTTATACAGAGCACACCATGGCCACACAGAGAAGGGAATGTTGACCAGGAGCAGGGGTTATACAGAGCACACCCTGGCCACACAGAGAAAGGAATGTTGACCAGGAACAGGGTTTATACAGAGCACACCCTGGCCGCACAGAGATGGGAATGTTGACCAGGAGATGCAGGGGATATGCAGAGCACATCCTGGCCACACAGGGATGGGAATGTTGACCAGGAGCAGCAGGGGTAATACAGAGCACACCCTGGCCACACAGAGATGGGAATGTTGACCAGGAGATGCAGGGGTTATGCAGAGCACATCCTGGCCACACAGAGATGGGAATGTTGACCATGAGCTGCAGGGGTTATACAGAGCACACCCTGGCCACACAGAGATGGGAATGTTGACCAGGAGCAGGGGTTATGCAGAGCACATCCTGGCCACACAGAGATGGGAATGTTGACCAGGAGCAGCAGGAGTTATACAGAGCACACCATGGCCACACAGAGAAGGGAACGTTGACTAGGAGCAGGGGTTATACAGAGCACACCCTGGCCACACAGAGAAGGGATTGTTGAATAGGAGCAGGGTTTATACAGAGCACACCCTGGCCACACACAGGTGGGAATGTTGACCAGGCGCTGCAGGGGTTATACAGAGCACACCCTGGCCACACAGAGAAGGGAATGTTGACCAGGATCTGGGGTTATATAGAGCACACCCTGGCCACACAGAGATGGGAATGTTGACCAGGAGCTGCAGGGGTTATAAAGAGCACACCCTGGCCATACAGAGATGGGTGTGTTGAACAGGATTTGCAGGGGTTATACAGAGCACTCTCTCACACACAGAGATGGGAATGTTGACCAGGAGCAGCAGGAGTTATACAGAGCACATCCTGGCCACACACAGAGATGGAAATGTTGACCAGACGTTGCAGTGGTTATACAGAGCACACCCTGGCCACACAGAGATGGGAATATTGACAAGGAGCAGGGGCTATACAGAGCACACCCTGGCCACACAGAGATGGGAATGTCGACCAGGAGCTGCTGGGGTTATACAGAGCACACCCTGACCACACAGATGTGGGAATGTTGACCAGGAGCTGCAGGGGTTATACACAGCACACCCTGGCCACACACAGAGGTGGGAATGTTGACCAGGAGCAGGTGGTATACAGAGCACACCCTCGCCACACAGAGAAGGGAATGTTGACCAGGAGCAGGGGTTATACAGAGCACACCCTGGCCACACAGAGATGGGAATGTTGACCAGGAGCAGGGTTTATACAGAGGACACCCTGGCCACACAGAGATGGGAATGTTGACCAGGAGCTGCTGGGTTAGACAGAGCACACCCTGATCACACAGTGATGGGAATGTTGACCAGGAGCAGGGGTTACCAGAGCACACCCTGGCCACACAGATGGGAATGTTGACCAGGAGTTGCAGGGGTTATACAGAGAACACCCTGATCACACAGAGGTGGGAATGTTGACCAGGAGCAGGGATTATGCAGAGCACATCCTGGCCACACGGAGATGGGAATGTTGACCAGGAGCTGCAGGGGTTAGGCAGAGCACATCGTGGCCACACACAGATGGGAATCTTGACCAGGAGAAGCAGGGGTATACAGTGCACACCCTGGCCACACACTGATGGTAATGTTGACCAGGAGCTGCTGGGGTTAGACAGAGCACACCCTGGCCACACAGTGATGAGAATGTTGACCAGGAGCAGGGGTATACAGAGCGACCCTGGCCACACAGAAATGGGAATGTTGACCAGGAGCTGCAGGGGTTATACAGAGCACACCCTGGCCACACACAGATGGGAATGTTGACCAGGAGCTGCTGGGGTTAGACAGAGCACACCCTGATCCCACAGTGATGGGAATGTTGACCAAGAGCAGGGGTTAACAGAGCACACCCTGGCCACACTGATGGGAATGTTGACCAGGAGTTGCAGGGGTTATACAGAGAACACCCTGACCACACAGAGGTGGGAATGTTGACCAGGAGCTGCAGGGGTTATACAGAGCACAGCCTGGCCACACACAGCGGTGGGAATGTTGACCAGGAACAGGGGTTATACAGAGCACACCCTGGCCACACAGAGAAGGGAATGTTGACCAGGAGCAGGGGTTATACAGAGCACACCCTGGCCACACAGAAAAGGGAATGTTGACCAGGACCTGGGGATATACAGAGCACACCCTGGCCACACAGAGATGGGAATGTTGACCAGGAGCTGCTGGGGTTATAAAGAGCACACCCTGCCACACAGAGATGGGAATGTTGACCAGGAGCTGCAGGAGTTATACAGAGCACACCCTGGCCATACAGAGATGGGAGTGTTGAACAGGATTTGCAGGGGTTATACAGAGCACTCTCTCACACACAGAGATGGGAATGTTGACCAGGAGCTGCAGGGGTTATACAGAGCACATCCTGGCCACACAGAGATGGGAATGTTGACCAGGAGCTGCAGGGGTAATACAGAGCACACCCTGACCACACACAAATGGGAATGTTGACCAGGAGCTGCAGAAGATATACAGAGCACGCCCTGGCCACAGAGAGATGGGAATGTTGACCAGGAGCTGCAGGGGTTATACAGAGCACACCCTGGCCACACAGAGATGGGAATGTTGATCAGGAGCTGCAGGGGTTATGCAGAGCACATCCTGGCCAGACAGAGATGGGACTGTTGACCAGGAGCTGCAGGGGTTATACAGAGCACATCGTGGCCACACAGAGATGGGAATGTTGACCAGGAGGTGCAGGGGTTATACAGAGCACATCCTGACCACACAGTGATGGGAATGTTGACCAGGAGCAGGGGTATACAGAGCACACACTGGCCACACAATTGGGAGTGTTGACAAGGAGTTGCAGGGGTTATACAGAGCACACACTGGCCACGCAGAGATGGGAATGTTGACCAGGAGCTGCTGGGGTTAGACAGAGAACACTCTGGCCACACAGTGATTGGAATGTTGACCAGGAGCAGGGGTATACAGAGCACACCCTTGCCACACAGATGGGAATGTGGACCAGGAGTTCAAGGGTTTATACAGAGCACACCCTGACCACACCGAAGTGGGAATGTTGACCAGGAGCTGCAGGGGTTATACAGAGCACACCCTGGCCACACACAGAGGTGGGAATGTTGACCAGGAGCAGGGGTTATACAGAGCACACCCTAGCCACACCACACAGAGAAGGGAATGTTGACCAGGAGCAGGGGTTATACAGAGCACACCCTGGCCACACAGAGAAGGGAATGTTGACCAGGAACAGGGTTTATACAGAGCACACCCTGGCCAGACAGAGATGGGAATGTTAACCAGGAGATGCAGGGGTTATGCAGAGCACATCCTGGCCACACAGAGTTGGGAATGTTGACCAGGAGCAGCAGGGGTAAGACAGAGCACACCCTGGCCACACAGAGATGGGAATGTTGACCAGGAGATGCAGGGGTTATGCAGAGCACATCCTGGCCACACAGAGATGGGAATGTTGACCATGAGCTGCAGGGGTTATACAGAGCACACCCTGGCCACACAGAGATGGGAATGTTGACCAGGAGCAGGGGTTATGCAGAGCACATCCTGGCCACACAGAGATGGGAATGTTGACCAGGAGCTGCAGGAGTTATACAGAGCACACCATGGCCACACAGAGAAGGGAACGTTGACCAGGAGCAGGGTTTATACAGGGCACACCCTGGCCACACAGAGATGGAAATGTTCACCAGGAGGTGCAGGGGTTATACAGAGCACACCCTGGCCACACAGAGATGGGAATGTTGACCAGGAGCAGGGGTTATGCAGAGCACATCCTGGCCACACAGAGATGGGAATGTTGACCAGGAGCTGCTGGGTTAGACAGAGCACACCCTGATCACACAGTGATGGGAATGTTGACCAGGAGCAGGGGTTACCAGAGCACACCCTGGCCACACAGATGGGAATGTTGACCAGGAGTTGCAGGGGTTATACAGAGAACACCCTGATCACACAGAGGTGGGAATGTTGACCAGGAGCAGGGATTATGCAGAGCACATCCTGGCCACACGGAGATGGGAATGTTGACCAGGAGCTGCAGGGGTTAGGCAGAGCACATCGTGGCCACACACAGATGGGAATCTTGACCAGGAGAAGCAGGGGTATACAGTGCACACCCTGGCCACACACTGATGGTAATGTTGACCAGGAGCTGCTGGGGTTAGACAGAGCACACCCTGGCCACACAGTGATGAGAATGTTGACCAAGAGCAGGGGTTAACAGAGCACACCCTGGCCACACTGATGGGAATGTTGACCAGGAGTTGCAGGGGTTATACAGAGAACACCCTGACCACACAGAGGTGGGAATGTTGACCAGGAGCTGCAGGGGTTATACAGAGCACAGCCTGGCCACACACAGCGGTGGGAATGTTGACCAGGAACAGGGGTTATACAGAGCACACCCTGGCCACACAGAGAAAGGAATGTTGACCAGGAGCAGGGGTTATACAGAGCACACCCTGGCCACACAGAAAAGGGAATGTTGACCAGGACCTGGGGATATACAGAGCACACCCTGGCCACACAGAGATGGGAATGTTGACCAGGAGCTGCTGGGGTTATAAAGAGCACACCCTGCCACACAGAGATGGGAATGTTGACCAGGAGCTGCAGGAGTTATACAGAGCACACCCTGGCCATACAGAGATGGGAGTGTTGAACAGGATTTGCAGGGGTTATACAGAGCACTCTCTCACACACAGAGATGGGAATGTTGACCAGGAGCTGCAGGGGTTATACAGAGCACATCCTGGCCACACAGAGATGGGAATGTTGACCAGGAGCTGCAGGGGTAATACAGAGCACACCCTGACCACACACAAATGGGAATGTTGACCAGGAGCTGCAGAAGATATACAGAGCACACCCTGGCCACAGAGAGATGGGAATGTTGACCAGGAGCTGCAGGGGTTATACAGAGCACACCCTGGCCACACAGAGATGGGAATGTTGATCAGGAGCTGCAGGGGTTATGCAGAGCACATCCTGGCCAGACAGAGATGGGACTGTTGACCAGGAGCTGCAGGGGTTATACAGAGCACATCGTGGCCACACAGAGATGGGAATGTTGACCAGGAGGTGCAGGGGTTATACAGAGCACATCCTGACCACACAGTGATGGGAATGTTGACCAGGAGCAGGGGTATACAGAGCACACACTGGCCACACAATTGGGAGTGTTGACAAGGAGTTGCAGGGGTTATACAGAGCACACACTGGCCACGCAGAGATGGGAATGTTGACCAGGAGCTGCTGGGGTTAGACAGAGAACACTCTGGCCACACAGTGATTGGAATGTTGACCAGGAGCAGGGGTATACAGAGCACACCCTTGCCACACAGATGGGAATGTTGACCAGGAGTTCAAGGGTTTATACAGAGCACACCCTGACCACACCGAAGTGGGAATGTTGACCAGGAGCTGCAGGGGTTATACAGAGCACACCCTGGCCACACACAGAGGTGGGAATGTTGACCAGGAGCAGGGGTTATACAGAGCACACCCTAGCCACACCACACAGAGAAGGGAATGTTGACCAGGAGCAGGGGTTATACAGAGCACACCCTGGCCACACAGAGAAGGGAATGTTGACCAGGAACAGGGTTTATACAGAGCACACCCTGGCCAGACAGAGATGGGAATGTTAACCAGGAGATGCAGGGGTTATGCAGAGCACATCCTGGCCACACAGAGTTGGGAATGTTGACCAGGAGCAGCAGGGGTAAGACAGAGCACACCCTGGCCACACAGAGATGGGAATGTTGACCAGGAGATGCAGGGGTTATGCAGAGCACATCCTGGCCACACAGAGATGGGAATGTTGACCATGAGCTGCAGGGGTTATACAGAGCACACCCTGGCCACACAGAGATGGGAATGTTGACAAGGAGCAGGGGTTATGCAGAGCACATCCTGGCCACACAGAGATGGGAATGTTGACCAGGAGCTGCAGGAGTTATACAGAGCACACCATGGCCACACAGAGAAGGGAACGTTGACCAGGAGCAGGGTTTATACAGAGCACACCCTGGCCACACAGAGATGGAAATGTTCACCAGGAGATGCAGGGGTTATACAGAGCACACCCTGGCCACACAGAGATGGGAATGTTGACCAGGAGCAGGGGTTATGCAGAGCACATCCTGGCCACACAGAGATGGGAATGTTGACCAGGAGCTGCAGGGGTTATACAGAGCACATCGTGGCCACACAGAGATGCGAATGTTGACCAACAGATGCAGGGGTTATACAGAGCACACACTGGCCACACACAGGTGGGAATGTTGACCAGGCGCTGCAGGGGTTATAGAGAGCACACCCTGGCCACACACAGGTGGGAATGTTGACCAGGCGCTGCAGGGGTTATACAGAGCACACCCTGGCCACACAGAGAAGGGAATGTTGACCAGGAGCAGGGTTTATACAGAGCACACACTGGCCACACAGAGATGGGAATGTTGACCAGGAGATGCAGGGGTTATGCAGAGCACATCCTGGCCACACAGAGTTCGGAACGTTGACCATGAGCTGCTGTGGTTAGACAGAGCACATCCTGGCCACACAGAGTTGCGAATGTTGACCAGGAGCTGCAGGGGTTATACAGAGCATACCCTGGCCACACACAGATGGGAATGTTGACCAGGAGCTGCTGGGGTTAGACAGAGCACACCCTGGCGACACAGAGATGGGAATGTTGACAAGGAGCAGGGGTTATACAGAGCACACCCTGCCCACACAGAGAAGGGAATGTTGACCAGGACCTGGGGATATCTAGAGCACACACTGGCCACACAGGGATGGGAATGTTGACCAGGAGCTGCTGGGGGTATAAAGAGCACACCCTGGCCGCACAGAGATGGGAATGTTGACCAGGAGCTGCAGGAGTTATACAGAGCACACCCTGGCCATACAGAGATGGGAGTGTTGAACAGGATTTGCAGGTGTTATACAGAGCACTCTCTCACACAGAGATGGGAATGTTGACCAGGAGCTGCAGGGGCTATACAGAGCACATCCTGGCCACACAGAGATGGGAATGTTGACCAGGAGCTGCAGGGGTTATACAGAGCACACCCTGACCACACACAGATGGGAATGTTGACCTGGACCTGCAGGAGTTATACAGAGCACACCCTGGCCACAGAGAGATGGGAATGTTGACGAGGAGCAGGGGCATACAGAGCACACCCTGGCCACACAGATGGGAATGTTGACCAGTAGCTGCATGGGTTATACAGAGCACACCCTGGCCACACATAATTGGGAATGTTGACCAGGAGCTGCAGGGGTTATACAGAGCACACCCTGTCCACACTGAGAAGGGATTGTTGACCAGGAGCAGGGGTTATGCAGAGCACATCCTGGCCGCACAAAGATGGGAATGTTGAGCATGAGCTGCAGGGGTTATACAGAGTACAACCTGGCCACACAGAGATGGGAATTTTGACCAGGAGCAGGGGTTATGCAGAGCACATCCTGGCCACACAGAGATGGGAATGTTGACCAGGAGCTGCAGGGGTTATACAGAGCACACCCTGGCCACACAGAGATGGGAATGTTGACCAGGAGATGCAGGGGTTATACAGAGCACACCCTGGCCACACACAGATGGGAATGTTGACCAGGAGCTGCTGGGGTTAGACAGAGCACACCCTGGCCACACAGAGATGGGAATGTTGACCAGGAGCTGCTGTGGTTATACAGAGCACACCCTGGACACACAGAGATGGGAATGTTGACCAGGAGCTGCTGGGGTTATACAGAGCACTCTCTGGACACACAGAGATGGGAATGTTGACCAGGAGCTGCAGGGGTTATACAGAGCACACCCTGGCCACACAGAGAAGGGAATGTTGACCAGGAGAAGGGTTTATACAGAGCACACCCTGGCCACACAGAGATGGGAATGTTGACGAGGAGCTGCAGGGGTTATCCAGAGCACACCCTGGCCACACAGAGATGGGAATGTTGACCAGGAGCTGCTTGGGTTATACAGAGCACACCCTGGTCACACAGAGATGGGAATGTTGACCAGGAGATGCAGGGGTTATGCAGAGCACATCCTGGCCACACAGAGATGGGAATGTTGACCATGAGCTGCAGGGGTTATACAGAGCACACCCTGGCCACACAGAGATGGGAATGTTGACCAGGAGCAGGGGTTATGCAGAGCACATTCTGGCCACACAGAGATGGAAAGTTTGACCAGGAGCTGCAGGGGTTATACAGAGCACACCCTGGCCACACAGAGATATGAATGTTGACCAGGAGATGCAGGGGTTATGCAGAGCACATCCTGGCCACACAGAGATGGGAATGTTGACCATGAGCTGCAGGGGTTATACAGAGCACACCCTGGCCACAAAGAGAAGGGAATGTTGACCAGGAGCAGGGGTTATACAGAGCACACTCTGACCACACAGAGATGGGAAAGTTGACCAGGAGCAGTGTTTATACAGAGCACACCCTGGCCACACAGAGATGGGAATGTTGACCAGGAGATGCAGGTTTATGCAGAGCACATCCTGGCCGCACAAAGATGGGAATGTTGACCATGAGCTGCAGGGGTTATACAGAGCACACCATGGCCACTCAGAGATGGGAATGTTGACCAGGAGCTGCAGGGGTTATACAGAGCACAACCTGGCCACACAGAGATGGAATGTTGACCAGGAGCTGCAGGGGTTATACAGAGCACACCCTGGCCACACAGAGATGGGAATGTTGACCAGGAGCTGCTGGGGTTAGACAGAGCACACCCTGGCCACACAGAGATGGGAATGTTGACCAGGAGCAGGGGTTATGCAGAGCACATCCTGTCCACACAGAGATGGGAATGTTGACCAGGAGCTGCAGGGGTTATACAGAGCACATCGTGGCCACACAGAGAAGGGAATGTTGACCAGGAGCAGGGTTTATACAAAGCACACCCTGGCCACACAGAGATGGGAATGTTGACCAGGAGATGCAGTGGTTATGCAGAGCACATCCTGGCCGCACAAAGATGGGAATGTTGAGCATGAGCTGCAGGGGTTATACAGAGTACAACCTGGCCACACAGAGATGGGAATTTTGACCAGGAGCAGGGGTTATGCAGAGCACATCCTGGCCAAACAGTGATGGGAATGTTGACCAGGAGCTGCAGGGGTTATACAGAGCACACCCTGGCCACACAGAGATGGGAATGTTGACCAGGAGATGCAGGGGTTAGACAGAGCACACCCTGGCCACACACAGATGGGAATGTTGACCAGGAGCTGCTGGGGTTAGACAGAGCACACCCTGGCCACACAGAGATGGGAATGTTGACCAGGAGCTGCTGGGGTTATACAGAGCACACCCTGGACACACAGAGATGGGAATGTTGACCAGGAGCTGCTGGGGTTATACAGAGCACTCCCTGGACACACAGAGATGGGAATGTTGACCAGGAGAAGGGTTTATACAGAGCACACCCTGGCCACACAGAGATGGGAATGTTGACGAGGAGCTGCAGGGGTTATCCAGAGCACACCCTGGCCACACAGAGATGGGAATGTTGACCAGGACCTGCAGGGGGTATACAGAGCACACCCTGGCCACACACAGATGGGAATGTTGACCAGGAGCTGCTGGGGTTAGACAGAGCACACCCTGGCCACACACAGATGGGAATGTTGACCAGGAGCTGCTGGGGTTAGACAGAGCACACCCTGGCCACACAGAGATGGGAATGTTGACCAGGAGCAGGGGTTATGCAGAGCACATCCTGTCCACACAGAGATGGGAATGTTGACCAGGAGCTGCAGGGGTTAAACAGAGCACATCGTGGCCACACAGAGAAGGGAATGTTGACCAGGAGCAGGGTTTATACAGAGCACACCCTGGCCACACAGAGATGGGAATGTTCACCAGGAGATGCAGGGGTTATGCAGAGCACATCCTGGCCACACAGAAATGGGAATGTTGACCATGAGCTGCAGGGGTTATACAGAGCACACCCTGGCCACACAGAGATGGAAATGTTGACCAGGAGCAGGGGTTATACAGAGCACACCCTGGCCACACAGAGATGGGAATGTTGACCAGGAGATGCAGGGGTTATGCAGAGCACATCCTGGCCGCACAAAGATGGGAATGTTGACCATGAGCTGCAGGGGTTATACAGAGCGCAACCTGGCCACACAGAGATGGGAATGTTGACCTGGAGCAGGGGTTATGCAGAGCACATCCTGGCCACACAGAGATGGGAATGTTGACCAGGAGCTGCAGGTACAGAGCACACCCTGGCCACACAGAGATGGGAATGTTGACCAGGAGATGCAGGGGTTATACAGAGCACACCCTGGCCACACACAGATGGGAATGTTGACCAGGAGATGCTGGGGTTAGACAGAGCACACCCTGGCCACACAGAGATGGGAATGTTGACCAGGAGAAGGGGTATACAGAGCACACCCTCGCCACACAGATGGGAATGTTGACCAGTAGCTGCAGGGGTTATACAGAGCACACCCTGGCCACACAGAATTGGGAATGTTGACGAGGAGCTGCAGGGGTTATACAGAGCACACCCTGGCCACACAGAGATGGGAATGTTGACCAGGAGCTGCTGTGGTTATACAGAGCACACCCTGGACACACAGAGATGGGAATGTTGACCAGGAGCTGCTGGGGTTATACAGAGCACACCCTGGACACACAGAGATGGGAATGTTGACCAGGAGCTGCAGGGGTTATACAGAGCACACCCTGGCCACACAGAGAATGGAATGTTGACCAGGAGAAGGGTTTATACAGAGCACACCCTGGCCACACAGAGATGGGAATGTTGACAAGGACCTGCAGGGGGTATACAGAGCAAACCCTGGCCACACACAGATGGGAATGTTGACCAGGAGCTGCTGGGGTTAGACAGAGCACACCCTGGCCACACACAGATGGGAATGTTGACCAGGAGCTGCTGGGGTTAGACAGAGCACACCCTGGCCACACAGAGATGGGAATGTTGACCAGGAGCAGGAGTTATGCAGAGCACCTCCTGTCCACACAGAGATGGGAATGTTGACCAGGAGCTGCAGGGGTTATACCGAGCACATCGTGGCCACACAGAGAAGGGAATGTTGACCAGGAGCAGGGTTTATACAAAGCACACCCTGGCCACACAGAGATGGGAATGTTCACCAGGAGATGCAGGGGTTATGCAGAGCACATCCTGGCCACACAGAAATGGGAATGTTGATCATGAGCTGCAGGGGTTATACAGAGCACACCCTGGCCACACAGAGATGGGAATGTTGACCAGGAGCAGGGGTTATGCAGAGCACATCCTGGCCACACAGAGATGGGAATGTTGACCAGGAGCTGCAGGGGTTATACAGAGCACATCGTGGCCACACAGAGATGCGAATGCTGACCAGGAGATGCAGGGGTTATACAGAGCACACCCTGGCCACACACAGATGGGAATGTTGACCAGGCGCTGCAGGGGTTATACAGAGCACACCCTGGCCACACAGAGAAGTGAATGTTGACCAGGAGCAGGGTTTATACAGAGCACACCCTGGCCACACACAGATGGGAATGTTGACCAGGAGCTGCAGGGGTTATACAGAGCACATCGTGGCCACACGGAGGTGGGAATGTTGACCAGGAGATGCAGGGGTTATGCAGAGCATACCCTGTCCACACAGTATGGGAATTTTGACCAGGAGCTGCAGGGGTTATACAGAGCACACCCTGGCCACACAGAGAAGGGAATGTTGACCAGGAGCAGGGGTTATACAGAGCACACTCTGACCACACAGAGATGGGAATGTTGACCAGGAGCAGGGTTTATACAGAGCACACCCTGGCCACACAGAGATGGGAATGTTGACCAGGAGCTGCAGGGGTTATACAGAGCACATCGTGGCCACACAGAGATGGGAATGTTGACCAGGAGATGCAGGGTGTATACAGAGCACACCCTGGCCACACACTGATGGGAATGTTGACCAGGAGATGCTGGGGTTAGAAAGAGCACACCCTGGCCACACAGAGATGGGAATGTTGACGAGCAGCAGGGGCATACAGAGCACACCCTGGCCACACAGATGGGAATGTTGACCAGTAGCTGCATGGGTTATACAGAGCACACCCTGGCCACACATAATTGGGAATGTTGACCAGGAGCTGCAGGAGTTATACAGAGCACACCCTGGCCACACTGAGAAGGGATTGTTGACCAGGAGCAGTGTTTATACAGAGCACACCCTGGCCACACAGAGATGGGAATGTTGACCAGGAGATGCAGGTTTATGCAGAGCACATCCTGGCCGCACAAAGATGGGAATGTTGACCATGAGCTGCAGGGGTTATACAGAGCACACCATGGCCACTCAGAGATGGGAATGTTGACCAGGAGCTGCAGGGGTTATACAGAGCACAACCTGGCCACACAGAGATGGAATGTTGACCAGGAGCTGCAGGGGTTATACAGAGCACACCCTGGCCACACAGAGATGGGAATGTTGACCAGGAGCTGCTGGGGTTAGACAGAGCACACCCTGGCCACACAGAGATGGGAATGTTGACCAGGAGCAGGGGTTATGCAGAGCACATCCTGTCCACACAGAGATGGGAATGTTGACCAGGAGCTGCAGGGGTTATACAGAGCACATCGTGGCCACACAGAGAAGGGAATGTTGACCAGGAGCAGGGTTTATACAAAGCACACCCTGGCCACACAGAGATGGGAATGTTGACCAGGAGATGCAGTGGTTATGCAGAGCACATCCTGGCCGCACAAAGATGGGAATGTTGAGCATGAGCTGCAGGGGTTATACAGAGTACAACCTGGCCACACAGAGATGGGAATTTTGACCAGGAGCAGGGGTTAGACAGAGCACACCCTGGCCACACACAGATGGGAATGTTGACCAGGAGCTGCTGGGGTTAGACAGAGCACACCCTGGCCACACAGAGATGGGAATGTTGACCAGGAGCTGCTGGGGTTATACAGAGCACACCCTGGACACACAGAGATGGGAATGTTGACCAGGAGCTGCTGGGGTTATACAGAGCACTCCCTGGACACACAGAGATGGGAATGTTGACCAGGAGAAGGGTTTATACAGAGCACACCCTGGCCACACAGAGATGGGAATGTTGACGAGGAGCTGCAGGGGTTATCCAGAGCACACCCTGGCCACACAGAGATGGGAATGTTGACCAGGACCTGCAGGGGGTATACAGAGCACACCCTGGCCACACACAGATGGGAATGTTGACCAGGAGCTGCTGGGGTTAGACAGAGCACACCCTGGCCACACACAGATGGGAATGTTGACCAGGAGCTGCTGGGGTTAGACAGAGCACACCCTGGCCACACAGAGATGGGAATGTTGACCAGGAGCAGGGGTTATGCAGAGCACATCCTGTCCACACAGAGATGGGAATGTTGACCAGGAGCTGCAGGGGTTAAACAGAGCACATCGTGGCCACACAGAGAAGGGAATGTTGACCAGGAGCAGGGTTTATACAGAGCACACCCTGGCCACACAGAGATGGGAATGTTCACCAGGAGATGCAGGGGTTATGCAGAGCACATCCTGGCCACACAGAAATGGGAATGTTGACCATGAGCTGCAGGGGTTATACAGAGCACACCCTGGCCACACAGAGATGGGAATGTTGACCAGGAGCAGGGGTTATACAGAGCACACCCTGGCCACACAGAGATGGGAATGTTGACCAGGAGATGCAGGGGTTATGCAGAGCACATCCTGGCCGCACAAAGATGGGAATGTTGACCATGAGCTGCAGGGGTTATACAGAGCACTCCCTGGACACACAGAGATGGGAATGTTGACCAGGAGAAGGGTTTATACAGAGCACACCCTGGCCACACAGAGATGGGAATGTTGACGAGGAGCTGCAGGGGTTATCCAGAGCACACCCTGGCCACACAGAGATGGGAATGTTGACCAGGACCTGCAGGGGGTATGCAGAGCACACCCTGGCCACACACAGATGGGAATGTTGACCAGGAGCTGCTGGGGTTAGACAGAGCACACCCTGGCCACACACAGATGGGAATGTTGACCAGGAGCTGCTGGGGTTAGACAGAGCACACCCTGGCCACACAGAGATGGGAATGTTGACCAGGAGCAGGGGTTATGCAGAGCACATCCTGTCCACACAGAGATGGGAATGTTGACCAGGAGCTGCAGGGGTTAAACAGAGCACATCGTGGCCACACAGAGAAGGGAATGTTGACCAGGAGCAGGGTTTATACAGAGCACACCCTGGCCACACAGAGATGGGAATGTTCACCAGGAGATGCAGGGGTTATGCAGAGCACATCCTGGCCACACAGAAATGGGAATGTTGACCATGAGCTGCAGGGGTTATACAGAGCACACCCTGGCCACACAGAGATGGGAATGTTGACCAGGAGCAGGGGTTATACAGAGCACACCCTGGCCACACAGAGATGGGAATGTTGACCAGGAGATGCAGGGGTTATGCAGAGCACATCCTGGCCGCACAAAGATGGGAATGTTGACCATGAGCTGCAGGGGTTATACAGAGCACAACCTGGCCACACAGAGATGGGAATGTTGACCAGGAGCAGGGGTTATGCAGAGCACATCCTGGCCACACAGAGATGGGAATGTTGACCAGGAGCTGCAGGTACAGAGCACACCCTGGCCACACAGAGATGGGAATGTTGACCAGGAGATGCAGGGGTTATACAGAGCACACCCTGGCCACACACAGATGGGAATGTTGACCAGGAGATGCTGGGGTTAGACAGAGCACACCCTGGCCACAAAGAGATGGGAATGTTGACCAGGAGAAGGGGTATACAGAGCACACCATCGCCACACAGATGGGAATGTTGACCAGTAGCTGCAGGGGTTATACAGAGCACACCCTGGCCACACAGAATTGGGAATGTTGACGAGGAGCTGCAGGGGTTATACAGAGCACACCCTGGCCACACAGAGATGGGAATGTTGACCAGGAGCTGCTGTGGTTATACAGAGCACACCCTGGACACACAGAGATGGGAATGTTGACCAGGAGCTGCTGGGGTTATACAGAGCACACCCTGGACACACAGAGATGGGAATGTTGACCAGGAGCTGCAGGGGTTATACAGAGCACACCCTGGCCACACAGAGAAGGGAATGTTGACCAGGAGAAGGGTTTATACAGAGCACACCCTGGCCACACAGAGATGGGAATGTTGACAAGGACCTGCAGGGGGTATACAGAGCAAACCCTGGCCACACACAGATGGGAATGTTGACCAGGAGCTGCTGGGGTTAGACAGAGCACACCCTGGCCACACACAGATGGGAATGTTGACCAGGAGCTGCTGGGGTTAGACAGAGCACACCCTGGCCACACAGAGATGGGAATGTTGACCAGGAGCAGGAGTTATGCAGAGCACCTCCTGTCCACACAGAGATGGGAATGTTGACCAGGAGCTGCAGGGGTTATACCGAGCACATCGTGGCCACACAGAGAAGGGAATGTTGACCAGGAGCAGGGTTTATACAAAGCACACCCTGGCCACACAGAGATGGGAATGTTCACCAGGAGATGCAGGGGTTATGCAGAGCACATCCTGGCCACACAGAAATGGGAATGTTGATCATGAGCTGCAGGGGTTATACAGAGCACACCCTGGCCACACAGAGATGGGAATGTTGACCAGGAGCAGGGGTTATGCAGAGCACATCCTGGCCACACAGAGATGGGAATGTTGACCAGGAGCTGCAGGGGTTATACAGAGCACATCGTGGCCACACAGAGATGCGAATGCTGACCAGGAGATGCAGGGGTTATACAGAGCACACCCTGGCCACACAGATGGGAATGTTGACCAGGCGCTGCAGGGGTTATACAGAGCACACCCTGGCCACACAGAGAAGTGAATGTTGACCAGGAGCAGGGTTTATACAGAGCACACCCTGGCCACACACAGATGGGAATGTTGACCAGGAGCTGCAGGGGTTATACAGAGCACATCGTGGCCACACGGAGGTGGGAATGTTGACCAGGAGATGCAGGGGTTATGCAGAGCATACCCTGTCCACACAGTATGGGAATTTTGACCAGGAGCTGCAGGGGTTATACAGAGCACACCCTGGCCACACAGAGAAGGGAATGTTGACCAGGAGCAGGGGTTATACAGAGCACACTCTGACCACACAGAGATGGGAATGTTGACCAGGAGCAGGGTTTATACAGAGCACACCCTGGCCACACAGAGATGGGAATGTTGACCAGGAGCTGCAGGGGTTATACAGAGCACATCGTGGCCACACAGAGATGGGAATGTTGACCAGGAGATGCAGGGTGTATACAGAGCACACCCTGGCCACACACTGATGGGAATGTTGACCAGGAGATGCTGGGGTTAGAAAGAGCACACCCTGGCCACACAGAGATGGGAATGTTGACGAGCAGCAGGGGCATACAGAGCACACCCTGGCCACACAGATGGGAATGTTGACCAGTAGCTGCATGGGTTATACAGAGCACACCCTGGCCACACATAATTGGGAATGTTGACCAGGAGCTGCAGGAGTTATACAGAGCACACCCTGGCCACACTGAGAAGGGATTGTTGACCAGGAGCAGTGTTTATACAGAGCACACCCTGGCCACACAGAGATGGGAATGTTGACCAGGAGATGCAGGTTTATGCAGAGCACATCCTGGCCGCACAAAGATGGGAATGTTGACCATGAGCTGCAGGGGTTATACAGAGCACACCATGGCCACTCAGAGATGGGAATGTTGACCAGGAGCTGCAGGGGTTATACAGAGCACAACCTGGCCACACAGAGATGGAATGTTGACCAGGAGCTGCAGGGGTTATACAGAGCACACCCTGGCCACACAGAGATGGGAATGTTGACCAGGAGCTGCTGGGGTTAGACAGAGCACACCCTGGCCACACAGAGATGGGAATGTTGACCAGGAGCAGGGGTTATGCAGAGCACATCCTGTCCACACAGAGATGGGAATGTTGACCAGGAGCTGCAGGGGTTATACAGAGCACATCGTGGCCACACAGAGAAGGGAATGTTGACCAGGAGCAGGGTTTATACAAAGCACACCCTGGCCACACAGAGATGGGAATGTTGACCAGGAGATGCAGTGGTTATGCAGAGCACATCCTGGCCGCACAAAGATGGGAATGTTGAGCATGAGCTGCAGGGGTTATACAGAGTACAACCTGGCCACACAGAGATGGGAATTTTGACCAGGAGCAGGGGTTAGACAGAGCACACCCTGGCCACACACAGATGGGAATGTTGACCAGGAGCTGCTGGGGTTAGACAGAGCACACCCTGGCCACACAGAGATGGGAATGTTGACCAGGAGCTGCTGGGGTTATACAGAGCACACCCTGGACACACAGAGATGGGAATGTTGACCAGGAGCTGCTGGGGTTATACAGAGCACTCCCTGGACACACAGAGATGGGAATGTTGACCAGGAGAAGGGTTTATACAGAGCACACCCTGGCCACACAGAGATGGGAATGTTGACGAGGAGCTGCAGGGGTTATCCAGAGCACACCCTGGCCACACAGAGATGGGAATGTTGACCAGGACCTGCAGGGGGTATACAGAGCACACCCTGGCCACACACAGATGGGAATGTTGACCAGGAGCTGCTGGGGTTAGACAGAGCACACCCTGGCCACACACAGATGGGAATGTTGACCAGGAGCTGCTGGGGTTAGACAGAGCACACCCTGGCCACACAGAGATGGGAATGTTGACCAGGAGCAGGGGTTATGCAGAGCACATCCTGTCCACACAGAGATGGGAATGTTGACCAGGAGCTGCAGGGGTTAAACAGAGCACATCGTGGCCACACAGAGAAGGGAATGTTGACCAGGAGCAGGGTTTATACAGAGCACACCCTGGCCACACAGAGATGGGAATGTTCACCAGGAGATGCAGGGGTTATGCAGAGCACATCCTGGCCACACAGAAATGGGAATGTTGACCATGAGCTGCAGGGGTTATACAGAGCACACCCTGGCCACACAGAGATGGGAATGTTGACCAGGAGATGCAGGGGTTATGCAGAGCACATCCTGGCCGCACAAAGATGGGAATGTTGACCATGAGCTGCAGGGGTTATACAGAGCACAACCTGGCCACACAGAGATGGGAATGTTGACCAGGAGCAGGGGTTATGCAGAGCACATCCTGGCCACACAGAGATGGGAATGTTGACCAGGAGCTGCAGGTACAGAGCACACCCTGGCCACACAGAGATGGGAATGTTGACCAGGAGATGCAGGGGTTATACAGAGCACACCCTGGCCACACACAGATGGGAATGTTGACCAGGAGATGCTGGGGTTAGACAGAGCACACCCTGGCCACACAGAGATGGGAATGTTGACCAGGAGAAGGGGTATACAGAGCACACCCTCGCCACACAGATGGGAATGTTGACCAGTAGCTGCAGGGGTTATACAGAGCACACCCTGGCCACACAGAATTGGGAATGTTGACGAGGAGCTGCAGGGGTTATACAGAGCACACCCTGGCCACACAGAGATGGGAATGTTGACCAGGAGCTGCTGTGGTTATACAGAGCACACCCTGGACACACAGAGAAGGGAATGTTGACCAGGAGAAGGGTTTATACAGAGCACACCCTGGCCACACAGAGATGGGAATGTTGACAAGGACCTGCAGGGGGTATACAGAGCAAACCCTGGCCACACACAGATGGGAATGTTGACCAGGAGCTGCTGGGGTTAGACAGAGCACACCCTGGCCACACACAGATGGGAATGTTGACCAGGAGCTGCTGGGGTTAGACAGAGCACACCCTGGCCACACAGAGATGGGAATGTTGACCAGGAGCAGGAGTTATGCAGAGCACCTCCTGTCCACACAGAGATGGGAATGTTGACCAGGAGCTGCAGGGGTTATACCGAGCACATCGTGGCCACACAGAGAAGGGAATGTTGACCAGGAGCAGGGTTTATACAAAGCACACCCTGGCCACACAGAGATGGGAATGTTCACCAGGAGATGCAGGGGTTATGCAGAGCACATCCTGGCCACACAGAAATGGGAATGTTGATCATGAGCTGCAGGGGTTATACAGAGCACACCCTGGCCACACAGAGATGGGAATGTTGACCAGGAGCAGGGGTTATGCAGAGCACATCCTGGCCACACAGAGATGGGAATGTTGACCAGGAGCTGCAGGGGTTATACAGAGCACATCGTGGCCACACAGAGATGCGAATGCTGACCAGGAGATGCAGGGGTTATACAGAGCACACCCTGGCCACACACAGATGGGAATGTTGACCAGGCGCTGCAGGGGTTATACAGAGCACACCCTGGCCACACAGAGAAGTGAATGTTGACCAGGAGCAGGGTTTATACAGAGCACACCCTGGCCACACACAGATGGGAATGTTGACCAGGAGCTGCAGGGGTTATACAGAGCACATCGTGGCCACACGGAGGTGGGAATGTTGACCAGGAGATGCAGGGGTTATGCAGAGCATACCCTGTCCACACAGTATGGGAATTTTGACCAGGAGCTGCAGGGGTTATACAGAGCACACCCTGGCCACACAGAGAAGGGAATGTTGACCAGGAGCAGGGGTTATACAGAGCACACTCTGACCACACAGAGATGGGAATGTTGACCAGGAGCAGGGTTTATACAGAGCACACCCTGGCCACACAGAGATGGGAATGTTGACCAGGAGCTGCAGGGGTTATACAGAGCACATCGTGGCCACACAGAGATGGGAATGTTGACCAGGAGATGCAGGGAGTATACAGAGCACACCCTGGCCACACACTGATGGGAATGTTGACCAGGAGATGCTGGGGTTAGAAAGAGCACACCCTGGCCACACAGAGATGGGAATGTTGACGAGGAGCAGGGGCATACAGAGCACACCCTGGCCACACAGATGGGAATGTTGACCAGTAGCTGCATGGGTTATACAGAGCACACCCTGGCCACACATAATTGGGAATGTTGACCAGGAGCTGCAGGAGTTATACAGAGCACACCCTGGCCACACTGAGAAGGGATTGTTGACCAGGAGCAGGGTTTATACAGAGCACACCCTGGCCACACAGAGATGGGAATGTTCACCTGGAGATGCAGGGGTTATGCAGAGCACATCATGGCCACACAGAGATGGGAATGTTGACAATGAGCTGCAGCCGTTATACAGAGCACACCCTGGCCACACAGAGATGGGAATGTTGACCAGGAGCAGGGGTTATGCAGAGCACATCCTGGCCACACAGAGATGGGAATGTTGAGCAGACGCTGCAGGGGTTATACAGAGCACATCGTGGCACACAGAGATGCGAATGTTGACCAGGCGCTGCAGGGGTTATACAGAGCATACCCTGGCCACACAGAGAAGTGAATGTTGACCAGGAGAAGGGTTAATACAGAGCACACCCTGGCCACACAGAGATGGGAATGTTGACCAGGAGATGCAGGGGTTATGCAGAGCACATCCTGGCCGCACAGAGATGGGAATGTTGACCATGAGCTGCTGTGGTTAGACAGAGCACATCCTAGCCACACAGAGATGCGAATGTTGACCAGGAGCTGCAGTGGTTATACCGAGCATACCCTGGCCACACACAGATGGGAATGTTGACCAGGAGCTGCTGGGGTTAGACAGAGCACACCCTGGCCACACAGTATGGGAATGTTGACCAGGAGCAGGGGTATACAGAGCACACCCTGGCCACAGAGAGATGGGAATGTTGACCAGGAGCTGCTTGGGTTATACAGAGCACACCCTGGCCACACAGAGATGGGAATGCTGACCATGAGCTGCAGGGTTTATACAGTGCACACCCTGGCCACACAGAGATGGGAATGTTGACCAGGAGCAGGGGTTACGCAGAGCACATTCTGGCCACACAGAGATGGAAAGTTTGACCAGGAGCTGCAGGGGTTATACAGAGCACTCCCTGGCCACACAGAGAAGGGAATGTTGACCAGGAGCAGGGGTTATACAGAGCACACTCTGACCACACAGAGATGGGAATGTTGACCAGGAGCAGTGTTTATACAGAGCACACCCTGGCCACACAGAGATGGGAATGTTGACCAGAAGATGCAGGGGTTATGCAGAGCACGTCCTGGCCGCACAGAGATGGGAATGTTGACCATGAGCTGCAGGGGTTATACAGAGCACAACCTGGCCACACAGAGATGGGAAAGTTGACCAGGAGCAGGGGTTATGCAGAGCACATCCTGGCCACACAGAGATGGGAATGACGACCAGGAGCTGCAGGGGTTATACAGAGCACACCCTGGCCACACAGAGATGGGAATGTTGACCAGGAGATGCAGGGGTTATACAGAGCACACCCTGGCCACACACAGATGGGAATGTTGACCAGGAGCTGCTTGGGTTTGACAGAGCACACCCTGGCCACACAGAGATGGGAATGTTGACCAGGAGCAGGGGTATACAGAGCACAACCTCGCCACACAGAGATGGGAATGTTGACCAGGAGCTGCTGGGGTTATACAGAGCACACCCTGGCCACACAGAATTGGGAATGTTGACCAGGAGCTGCTGGGGTTACACAGAGCACACCCTGGACACACAGAGATGGGAATGTTGACCAGGGGCTGCTGGGGATATACAGAGCACACCCTGGCCACACAGAGATGGGAATGTTGACCAGGAGCTGCTGGGGTTACACAGAGCACACCCTGGACACACAGAGATGGGAATGTTGACCAGGAGCTGCTGGGGTTATACAGAGCACACCCTGGACACACAGAGATGGGAATGTTGACCAGGAGCTGCAGGGGTTATACAGAGCACACCCTGGCCACACAGAGAAGGAAATGTTGACCAGGAGAAGGGTTTATACGGAGCACACCCTGGCCACACAGAGATGGGAATGTTGACCAGGAGCTGCAGGGGTTATACAGAGCACACCCTGGCCACACCGAGATGGGAATGTTGACCAGGACCTGCAGGGGGTACACAGAGCACACCCTGGCCACACACAGATGGGAATGTTGACCAGGAGCTGCTGGGGTTAGACAGAGCACACCCTGGCCACACACAGATGGGAATGTTGACCAGGAACTGCTGGGGTTAGACAGAGCACACCCTGGCCACACAGAGATGGGAATGTTGACCAGGAGCAGGGGTTATGCAGAGCACACCCTGGCCACACAGAGATGGGAATGTTGACCAGGAGCTGCAGGGGTTATACAGAGCACATCATGGCCACACAGAGATGGGAATGTTGACCAGGAGATGCAGGGTGTATACAGAGCACACCCTGGCCACACACAGATGGGAATGTTGACCAGGAGATGCTGGGGTTAGAAAGAGCACATCCTGGCCACACAGAGATGGGAATGTTGACGAGGAGCAGGGGCATACAGAGCACACCCTGGCCACACAGATGGGAATGTTGACCAGTAGCTGCATGGGTTATACAGAGCACACCCTGGCCACAGAGAATTGGGAATGTTGACCAGGAGCTGCAGGGGTTATACAGAGCACACCCTGGCCACACAGAGAAGGGATTGTTGACCAGGAACAGGGTTTATACAGAGCACACCCTGGCCACACAGAGATGGGAATGTTCACCAGGAGATGCAGGGGTTATGCAGAGCACATCATGGCCACACACAGATGGGAATGTTGACAATGAGCTGCAGGCGTTATACAGAGCACACCCTGGCCACACAGAGATGGGAATGTTGACCAGGAGCAGGGGTTATGCAGAGCACATCCTGGCCACACAGAGATGGGAATGTTGACCAGACGCTGCAGGGGTTATACAGAGCACATCGTGGCACACAGAGATGCGAATGTTGACCAGGCGCTGCAGGGGTTATACAGAGCACACCCTGGCCACACAGAGAAGTGAATGTTGACCAGGAGCAGGGTTAATACAGAGCACACCCTGGCCACACAGAGATGGGAATGTTGACCAGGAGATGCAGGGGTTATGCAGAGCACTTCCTGGCCACACAGAGATGGGAATGTTGACCTTGAGCTGCTGTGGTTAGACAGAGCACATCCTGGCCACACAGAGATGCGAATGTTGACCAGGAGCTGCAGGGGTTATACCGAGCATACCCTGGCCACACACAGATGGGAATGTTGACCAGGAGCTGCTGGGGTTAGACAGAGCCCACCCTGGCCACACAGTATGGGAATGTTGACCAGGAGCAGGGGTATACAGAGCACACCCTGGCCACACAGAGATGGAAAGTTTGACCAGGAGCAGCAGGGGTTATACAGAGCACACCCTGGCCACACAGAGAAGGGAATGTTGACCAGGAGCAGGGGTTATACAGAGCACACTCTGACCACACAGAGATGGGAATGTTGACCAGGAGCAGTGTTTATACAGAGCACACCCTGGCCACACAGAGATGGGAATGTTGACCAGGATATGCAGGGGTTATGCAGAGCACATCCTGGCCGCACAGAGATGGGAATGTTGACCATGAGCTGCAGGGGTTATACAGAGCACAACCTGGCCACACAGAGATGGGAATGTTGACCAGGAGCAGGGTTATGCAGAGCACATCCTGGCCACACAGAGATGGGAATGTTGACCTGGAGCTGCAGGGGTTATACAGAGCACACCCTGGCCACACAGAGATGGGAATGTTGAACAGGAGATGCAGGGGTTATACAGAGCACACCCTGGCCACACACAGATGGGAATGTTGACCAGGAGCTGCTGGGGTTAGACAGAGCACACCCTGGCCACACAGAGATGGGAATGTTGACCAGGAGCAGGGGTATACAGAGCACACCCTCGCCACACAGATGCGAATGTTGACCAGTAGCTGCAGTGGTTATACAGAGCACACCCTGGCCACACAGAATTGGGAATTTGACGAGGAGCTGCAGGGGTTATACAGAGCACACCCTGGCCACACAGAGATGGGAATGTTGACCAGGAGCTGCTGGGGTTATACAGAGCACACCATGGACACACAGAGATTGGAATGTTGACCAGGAGCTGCAGGGGTTATACAGAGCCCACCCTGGCTTCACATAGATGGGAATGTTGACCAGGAGCTGCTGGGGTTAGACAGAGCACATCCTGGCCACACAGAGATGGGAATGTTGACCAGGAGCTGCAGGGGTTATACAGAGCGCACCGTGGCCACACAGAGAAGGGAATGTTGACCAGGAGCAGGGTTTATATAAAGCACACCCTGGCCACAAAGAGATGGGAATGTTCACCAGGAGATGCAGGGGTTTTGCAGAGCACATCCTGGCCACACAGAGATGGGAATGTTGACCAAGAACTGCAGGGGTTATACAGAGCACACCCTGGCCACACAGAGATGGGAATGTTGACCAGGAGCAGGGGTTATGCAGAGCACATCCTGGCCACACAGAGATGGCAATGTTGACCATGAGCTGCAGGGGTTATACAGAGCACATTGTGGCCACACAGAGATGCGAATGTTGACCAGGAGATGCAGGGGTTATACAGAGCACACCCTGGCCACACACAGATGGGAATGTTGACCAGGCGCTGCAAGGGTTTTATAGAGCACACCCTGGCCGCACAGAGAAGGGAATGTTGACCAGGAGCAGGGTTTATTCAGAGCACACCCTGGCCATACACAGATGGGAATGTTGACCAGGAGCTGCAGGGGTTATACAGAGCACATCGTGGCCACACAGAGATGGGAATGTTGACCAGGAGATGCAGGGTTTATGCAGAGAACATCCTGGCCACACAGAGATGGGAATGTTGACCATGAGCTGCTGGAGTTAGACAGAGCACATACTAGCCACACAGAGATGCGAATGTTGACCAGGAGCAGGGGTATACAGAGCACACCCTGTCCACATAGAGATGGGAATGTTGACCAGGAGCTGCTGGGGTTATACAGAGCACACCCTGGCCACACAGAGATGGGAATGTTGACCAGGAGCAGGGGTATACAGAGCACAACCTCGCCACACAGAGATGGGAATGTTGACCAGGAGCTGCTGGGGTTATACAGAGCACACCCTGGCCACACAGAATTGGGAATGTTGACCAGGAGCTGCTGGGGTTACACAGAGCACACCCTGGACATACAGAGATGGGAATGTTGACCAGGAGCTGCTGGGGATATACAGAGCACACCCTGGCCACACACAGATGGGAATGTTGACCAGGAGCTGCTGGGGTTACACAGAGCACACCCTGGACACACAGAGATGGGAATGTTGACCAGGAGCTGCTGGGGTTATACAGAGCACACCCTGGACACACAGAGATGGGAATGTTGACCAGGAGCTGCAGGGGTTATACAGAGCACACCCTGGCCACACAGAGAAGGAAATGTTGACCAGGAGAAGGGTTTATACGGAGCACACGCTGGCCACACAGAGATGGGAATGTTGACCAGGAGCTGCAGGGGTTATACAGAGCACACCCTGGCCACACCGAGATGGGAATGTTGACCAGGACCTGCAGGGGGTATACTCAGCACACCCTGGCCACACACAGATGGGAATGTTGACCAGGAGCTGCTGGGGTTAGACAGAGCACACCCTGGCCACACACAGATGGGAATGTTGACCAGGAACTGCTGGGGTTAGACAGAGCACACCCTGGCCACACAGAGATGGGAATGTTGACCAGGAGCAGGGGTTATGCAGAGCACACCCTGGCCACACAGAGATGGGAATGTTGACCAGGAGATGCAGGGTGTATACAGAGCACACCCTGGCCACACACAGATGGGAATGTTGACCAGGAGATGCTGGGGTTATACAGAGCACACCCTGGCCACAGAGAATTGGGAATGTTGACCAGGAGCTGCAGGGGTTATACAGAGCACACCCTGGCCACACAGAGAGGGGATTGTTGACCAGGAGCAGGGTTTATACAGAGCACACCCTGGCCACACAGAGATGGGAATGTTCACCAGGAGATGCAGGGGTTATGCAGAGCACATCATGGCCACACAGAGATGGGAATGTTGACAATGAGCTGCAGGCGTTATACAGAGCACACCCTGGCCACACAGAGATGGGAATGTTGACCAGGAGCAGGGGTTATGCAGAGCACATCCTGGCCACACAGAGATGGGAATGTTGACCAGACGCTGCAGGGGTTATACAGAGCACATCGTGGCACACAGAGATGCGAATGTTGACCAGGCGCTGCAGGGGTTATACAGAGCACACCCTGGCCAGACAGAGAAGTGAATGTTGACCAGGAGCAGGGTTAATACAGAGCACACCCTGGCCACACAGAGATGGGAATGTTGACCAGGAGATGCAGGGTTTATGCAGAGCACATCCTGGCCACACAGAGATGGGAATGTTGACCATGAGCTGCTGTGGTTAGACAGAGCACATCCTGGCCACACAGAGATGCGAATGTTGACCAGGAGCTGCAGGGGTTATACCGAGCATACCCTGGCCACACACAGATGGGAATGTTGACCAGTAGCTGCTGGGGTTAGACAGAGCACACCCTGGCCACACAGTATGGGAATGTTGACCAGGAGCAGGGGTATACAGAGCACACCCTGGCCACACAGAGATGGAAAGTTTGACCAGGAGCAGCAGGGGTTATACAGAGCACACCCTGGCCACACAGAGAAGGGAATGTTGACCAGGAGCAGGGGTTATACAGAGCACACTCTGACCACACAGAGATGGGAATGTTGACCAGGAGCAGTGTTTATACAGAGCACACCCTGGCCACACAGAGATGGGAATGTTGACCAGGAGATGCAGGGGTTATGCAGAGCACATCCTGGCCGCACAGAGATGGGAATGTTGACCATGAGCTGCAGGGGTTATACAGAGCACAACCTGGCCACACAGAGATGGGAATGTTGACCAGGAGCAGGGGTTATGCAGAGCACATCCTGGCCACACAGAGATGGGAATGTTGACCTGGAGCTGCAGGGGTTATACAGAGCACACCCTGGCCACACAGAGATGGGAATGTTGAACAGGAGATGCAGGGGTTATACACAGCACACCCTGGCCACACACAGATGGGAATGTTGACCAGGAGCTGCTGGGGTTAGACAGAGCACACCCTGGCCACACAGAGATGGGAATGTTGACCAGGAGCAGGGGTATACAGAGCACACCCTCGCCACACAGATGTGAATGTTGACCAGTAGCTGCAGTGGTTATACAGAGCACACCCTGGCCACACAGAATTGGGAATGTTGACGAGGAGCTGCAGGGGTTATACAGAGCACACCCTGGCCACACAGAGATGGGAATGTTGACCAGGAGCTGCTGGGGTTATACAGAGCACACCCTGGACACACAGAGATTGGAATGTTGACCAGGAGCTGCAGGGGTTATACAGAGCCCACCCTGGCTTCACATAGATGGGAATGTTGACCAGGAGCTGCTGGGGTTAGACAGAGCACATCCTGGCCACACCCAGATGGGAATGTTGACCAGGAGCTGCTGGGGTTAGACAGAGCACACCCTGGCCACACAGAGATGGGAATGTTGAGCAGGAGCAGGGGTTATGCAGAGCACAACCTGGCCACACAGAGATGGGAATGTTGACCAGGAGCTGCAGGGGTTATACAGAGCACACCGTGGCCACACAGAGAAGGGAATGTTGACCAGGAGCAGGGTTTATATAAAGCACACCCTGGCCACACAGAGATGGGAATGTTCACCAGGAGATGCAGGGGTTTTGCAGAGCACATCCTGGCCACACAGAGATGGGAATGTTGACCATGAACTGCAGGGGTTATACAGAGCACACCCTGGCCACACAGAGATGGGAATGTTGACTATGAGCTGCAGGGGTTATACAGAGCACATTGTGGCCACACAGAGATGCGAATGTTGACCAGGAGCAGGGGTTATACAGAGCACATCCTGGCCACACAGAGATGGCAATGTTGACTATGAGCTGCAGGGGTTATACAGAGCACATTGTGGCCACACAGAGATGCGAATGTTGACCAGGAGATGCAGGGGTTATACAGAGCACACCCTGGCCACACACAGATGGGAATGTTGACCAGGCGCTGCAGTGGTTTTACAGAGCACACCCTGGCCACACAGAGAAGGGAATGTTGACCAGGAGCAGGGTTTATTCAGAGCACACCCTGGCCATACACAGATGGGAATGTTGACCAGGAGCTGCAGGGGTTATACAGAGCACATCGTGGCCACACAGAGATGGGAATGTTGACCAGGAGATGCAGGGGTTATGCAGAGAACATCCTGGCCACACAGAGATGGGAATGTTGACCATGAGCTGCTGGAGTTAGACAGAGCACATCCTAGCCACACAGAGATGCGAATGTTGACCAGTAGCAGGGGTATACAGAGCACACCCTGTCCACATAGAGATGGGAATGTTGACCAGGAGCTGCTGGGGTTATACAGAGCACACCCTGGCCACACAGAGATGGGAATGTTGACCAGGAGATGCAGGGGTTATGCAGAGCACATCCTGGCCACACAGAGATGGGAATGTTGACCATGAGCTGCAGGGGTTATACAGAGCACATCCTGGCCACACAGAGATGGGAATGTTGACCAGGAGCAGGGGTTATGCAGAGCACATTCTGGCCACACAGAGATGGGAATTTTGACCAGGATCTGCAGTTGTTATACAGAGCACAACCTGGCCACACAGAGAAGGGAATGTTGACCAGGAGCAGGGGTTATACAGAGCACACTCAGACCACACAGAGATGGGAATGTTGACCAGGAGCAGGGGTTATGCAGAGCACATCCTGGCCACAGAGAGATGGGAATGTTGACCAGGAGCTGCAGGGTTTATACAGAGCACATCGTGTCCACACAGAGATGGGAATGTTGACCAGGAGATGCAGGGGTTATACAGAGCACACACTGGCCACACACAGATGGAAATGTTGACCAGGAGCTGCTGGGGTTAGACAGAGCACTCCCTGGCCACACAGAGATGGGAATGTTGACCAGGAGCAGGGGTATACAGAGCACATCCTGGCCACACAGATGGGAATGTTGACCTCTAGCTGCAGGGGTTATACAGAGCACACCCTGGCCACACAGAGATGGGAATGTTGACCAGGAGCAGGGTTTATACAGAGCAAACCCTGGCCACACAGAGATGGGAATGTTGACCAGGAGATGCAGGGGTTATGCAGAGCACATCCTGGCCACACAGAGCTGGGAATGTTGACCATGAGCTGCAGGGGTTATACAGAGCACATCGTGGCCACACAGAGATGCGAATGTTGACCAGGAGATGCAGGGGTTATACAGAGCACAACCTGGCCACACACAGATGGGAATGTTGACCAGGCGCTGCAGGGGTTATACAGAGCACACCCTGGCCACACAGAGAAGGGAATGTTGACCAGGAGCAGGGTTTATACAGAGCACACCCTGGCCACACACAGATGGGAATGTTGACCAGGAGCTGCAGGGGTTATACAGAGCACATCGTGGCCACACAGAGATGGGAATGTTGACCAGGAGATGCAGGGGTTATGCAGAGAACATCCTGGCCACACAGAGATGGGAATGTTGACCATGAGCTGCTGGAGTTAGACAGAGCACATCCTGGCCACACAGAGATGCGAATGTTGACCAGGAGCTGCAGGGGTTATACAGAGCATATCCTGGCCACACACAGATGGGAATGTTGACCAGGAGCTGCTGGGGTTAGACAGAGCACACCCTGGCCACACAGTATGGGAATGTTGACCAGGAGCAGGGGTATACAGAGCACACCCTGGCCACACAGAGATGGGAATGTTGTCCAGGAGCTGCTGGGGTTATACAGAGCACACCCTGGCCACACAGAGATGGGAATGTTGACCAGGAGATGCAGGGGTTATACCGAGCACACCCTGGCCACACACAGATGGGAATGTTGACCAGGAGCTGCTGGGGTTAGACAGAGCACACCCTGGCAACACAGAGACGGGAATGTTGACCAGTAGCTGCAGGGGTTATACAGAGCACACCCTGGCCACACAGAATTGGGAATGTTGACCAGGAGCTGCAGGGGTTATACAGAGCACACCCTGGCCAGACAGAGATGGGAATGTTGACCAGGAGCTGCTGGGGTTATACAGAGCACACCCTGGACACACATAGATTGGAATGCTGACCAGGAGCTGCATGGGTTATGTAGAGCACATCCTGGCCACACAGAGATGGGACTGTTGACCATGAGCTGCAGGGGTTATCCAGAGCACACCCTGGCCACACAGAGATGGGAATGTTGACCAGGAGCTGCAGGGGTTATACAGAGCACACCCTGGCCACACAGAGATGGGAATGTTGACCAGGAGCTGCAGGGGTTATACAGAGCACACCCTGGCCACACACAGATGGGAATGTTGAACAGGAGATGCAGGGGTTATGCAGAGCACATCCTGGCCGCACAGAGATGGGAATGTTGACCAGGAGATGCAGGGGTTATACAGAGCACAACCTGGCCACACAGAGATGGGAATGTTGACCAGGAGCAGGGGTTATGCAGAGCACATCCTGGCCACACAGAGATGGGAATGTTGACCAGGAGCTGCTGGGGTTAGATAGAGCACACCCTGGCCACACAGAGATGGGAATGTTGACCAGGAGCAGGGGTATACAGAGCACACCCTCGCCACACAGATGGGAATGTTTACCAGTAGCTGCAGTGGGTATACAGAGCACACCCTGGCCACACAGAATTGGGAATGTTGACGAGGAGCTGCAGGGGTTATACAGAGCACACCCTGGCCACAGAGAGATGGGAATGTTGACCAGGAGCTGCTGGGGTTATACAGAGCACACCCTGGACACACAGAGATTGGAATGTTGACCAGGAGCTGCAGGGGTTATACAGAGCACACCCTGGCCACACGCAGATGGGAATGTTGACCAGGAGCTGCTGGGGTTAGACAGAGCACATCCTGGCCACACACAGATGGGAATGTTGACCAGGTGCTGCTGGGGTTAGACAGAGCACACCCTGGCCACACAGAGATGGGTATGTTGACCAGGAGCAGGGGTTATGCAGAGCACATCCTGGCCACACAGAGATGGGAATGTTGACCAGGAGCTGCAGGGGTTATACAGAGCACACCGTGGCCACACAGAGAAGGGAATGTTGACCAGGAGCAGGGTTTATACAAAGCACACCCTGGCCACTCAGAGATGGGAATGTTGACCAGGAGATGCAGGGGTTCTCCAGAGCACACCCTGGCCACACACAGATGGAAATGTTGACCAGGAGCTGCTGGGGTTAGACAGAGCACTCCCTGGCCACACAGAGATGGGAATGTTGACCAGGAGCAGGGGTATACAGAGCACACAGACCACACAGAGATGGGAATGTTGACCAGGAGCAGGGGTTATGCAGAGCACATTCTGGCCACACAGAGATGGGAATGTTGACCAGGAGCTGCAAGGGTTATACAGAGCACATCGTGTCCACACAGAGATGGGAATGTTGACCAGGAGATGCAGGGGTTCTCCAGAGCACACCCTGGCCACACACAGATGGAAATGTTGACCAGGAGCTGCTGGGGTTAGACAGAGCACTCCCTGGCCACACAGAGATGGGAATGTTGACCAGGAGCAGGGGTATACAGAGCACATCCTGGCCACACAGAGATGGGAATGTTGACCAGGAGATGCAGGGGTTATGCAGAGCACATCCTGGCCACACAGAGCTGGGAATGTTGACCATGAGCTGCAGGGGTTATACAGAGCACAACGTGGCCACACAGAGATGGGAATGTTGACCAGGAGATGCAGAGGTTATACAGAGCACACCCTGGCCACACAGAGATGGGAATGTTGATCAGGAGCAGGGGTAATGCAGAGCACATCCTGGCCACACAGAAATGGGAATGTTGACCATGAGCTGCAGGGGATATACAGAGCACATCGTGGCCACACAGAGATGGGAATGTTGACCAGGAGATGCAGAGGTTATACAGAGCACACTCTGGCCACACAGAAATGGGAATGTTGACCAGGAGATGCAGGGGTTATGCAGAGCACATCCTGGCCACACAGAGCTGGGAATGTTGACCATGAGCTGCAGGGGTTATACAGAGCACATCGTGGCCACACAGAGATGGGAATGTTGACCAGGAGATGCAGAGGTTATACAGAGCACACCCTGGCCACACAGAGATGGGAATGTTGATCAGGAGCAGGGGTTATGCAGAGCACAACCTGGCCACACAGAAATGGGAATGTTGACCATGAGCTGCAGGGGATATACAGAGCACATCGTGGCCACACAGAGATGGGAATGTTGACCAGGAGATGCAGAGGTTATACAGAGCACACCCTGGCCACACAGAGATGGGAATGTTGACCAGGAGCAGGGGTATACAGAGAACACCCTGGCCACACAGATGGGAATGTTGACCATGAGCTGCAGGGGCTATACAGAGCACACCTTGGCCACACAGAGATGGGAATGTTGACCAGGAGCAGGGGTATACAGAGAACACCCTGGCCACACAGATGGGAATGTTGACCATGAGCTGCAGGGGCTATACAGAGCACACCCTGGCCACACACAGATGGGAATGTTGACCAGGAGCTGCTGGGGTTAGACAGAGCACACCCTGGCAACACAGAGACGGGAATGTTGACCAGTAGCTGCAGGGGTTATACAGAGCACACCCTGGCCACACAGAATTGGGAATGTTGACCAGGAGCTGCAGGGGTTATACAGAGCACACCCTGGCCAGACAGAGATGGGAATGTTGACCAGGAGCTGCTGGGGTTATACAGAGCACACCCTGGACACACATAGATTGGAATGCTGACCAGGAGCTGCATGGGTTATGTAGAGCACATCCTGGCCACACAGAGATGGGACTGTTGACCATGAGCTGCAGGGGTTATCCAGAGCACACCCTGGCCACACAGAGATGGGAATGTTGACCAGGAGCTGCAGGGGTTATACAGAGCACACCCTGGCCACACAGAGATGGGAATGTTGACCAGGAGCTGCAGGGGTTATACAGAGCACACCCTGGCCACACACAGATGGGAATGTTGAACAGGAGATGCAGGGGTTATGCAGAGCACATCCTGGCCGCACAGAGATGGGAATGTTGACCAGGAGATGCAGGGGTTATACAGAGCACAACCTGGCCACACAGAAATGGGAATGTTGACCAGGAGCAGGGGTTATGCAGAGCACATCCTGGCCACACAGAGATGGGAATGTTGACCAGGAGCTGCTGGGGTTAGATAGAGCACACCCTGGCCACACAGAGATGGGAATGTTGACCAGGAGCAGGGGTATACAGAGCACACCCTCGCCACACAGATGGGAATGTTTACCAGTAGCTGCAGTGGGTATACAGAGCACACCCTGGCCACACAGAATTGGGAATGTTGACGAGGAGCTGCAGGGGTTATACAGAGCACACCCTGGCCACAGAGAGATGGGAATGTTGACCAGGAGCTGCTGGGGTTATACAGAGCACACCCTGGACACACAGAGATTGGAATGTTGACCAGGAGCTGCAGGGGTTATACAGAGCACACCCTGGCCACACGCAGATGGGAATGTTGACCAGGAGCTGCTGGGGTTAGACAGAGCACATCCTGGCCACACACAGATGGGAATGTTGACCAGGTGCTGCTGGGGTTAGACAGAGCACACCCTGGCCACACAGAGATGGGTATGTTGACCAGGAGCAGGGGTTATGCAGAGCACATCCTGGCCACACAGAGATGGGAATGTTGACCAGGAGCTGCAGGGGTTATACAGAGCACACCGTGGCCACACAGAGAAGGGAATGTTGACCAGGAGCAGGGTTTATACAAAGCACACCCTGGCCACTCAGAGATGGGAATGTTGACCAGGAGATGCAGGGGTTCTCCAGAGCACACCCTGGCCACACACAGATGGAAATGTTGACCAGGAGCTGCTGGGGTTAGACAGAGCACTCCCTGGCCACACAGAGATGGGAATGTTGACCAGGAGCAGGGGTATACAGAGCACACAGACCACACAGAGATGGGAATGTTGACCAGGAGCAGGGGTTATGCAGAGCACATTCTGGCCACACAGAGATGGGAATGTTGACCAGGAGCTGCAAGGGTTATACAGAGCACATCGTGTCCACACAGAGATGGGAATGTTGACCAGGAGATGCAGGGGTTCTCCAGAGCACACCCTGGCCACACACAGATGGAAATGTTGACCAGGAGCTGCTGGGGTTAGACAGAGCACTCCCTGGCCACACAGAGATGGGAATGTTGACCAGGAGCAGGGGTATACAGAGCACATCCTGGCCACACAGAGATGGGAATGTTGACCAGGAGATGCAGGGGTTATGCAGAGCACATCCTGGCCACACAGAGCTGGGAATGTTGACCATGAGCTGCAGGGGTTATACAGAGCACAACGTGGCCACACAGAGATGGGAATGTTGACCAGGAGATGCAGAGGTTATACAGAGCACACCCTGGCCACACAGAGATGGGAATGTTGATCAGGAGCAGGGGTAATGCAGAGCACATCCTGGCCACACAGAAATGGGAATGTTGACCATGAGCTGCAGGGGATATACAGAGCACATCGTGGCCACACAGAGATGGGAATGTTGACCAGGAGATGCAGAGGTTATACAGAGCACACTCTGGCCACACAGAAATGGGAATGTTGACCAGGAGATGCAGGGGTTATGCAGAGCACATCCTGGCCACACAGAGCTGGGAATGTTGACCATGAGCTGCAGGGGTTATACAGAGCACATCGTGGCCACACAGAGATGGGAATGTTGACCAGGAGATGCAGAGGTTATACAGAGCACACCCTGGCCACACAGAGATGGGAATGTTGATCAGGAGCAGGGGTTATGCAGAGCACAACCTGGCCACACAGAAATGGGAATGTTGACCATGAGCTGCAGGGGATATACAGAGCACATCGTGGCCACACAGAGATGGGAATGTTGACCAGGAGATGCAGAGGTTATACAGAGCACACCCTGGCCACACAGAGATGGGAATGTTGACCAGGAGCAGGGGTATACAGAGAACACCCTGGCCACACAGATGGGAATGTTGACCATGAGCTGCAGGGGCTATACAGAGCACACCTTGGCCACACAGAGATGGGAATGTTGACCAGGAGCAGGGGTTATACCGAGCACATCGTGGCCACACAGAGATGGGAATGTTGACCAGGAGATGCCGGGGTTATACAGAGCACGCCCTGGCCACACACAGAGATGGGAATGTTGACCAGGAGATGCAGGTGTTATACAGAGCACACCCTGGCCACACAGATGGGAATGTTGACCAGTAGCTGCTGTGGTGATACAGAGCACACCGTGGCCACACAGATGGGAATGTTGACCATGAGCTGCAGGGGTTATACAGAGCACACCCTGGCCACACAGAGATGGGAATGTTGACCAGGAGCAGGGGTTATGCAGAGCACACTCAGACCACACAGAGATGGGAATGTTGACCAGGAGCAGGGGTTATGCAGAGCACATCCTGGCCACAGAGAGATGGGAATGTTGACCAGGAGCTGCAGGGGTTATACAGAGCACATCGTGTCCACACAGAGATGGGAATGTTGACCAGGAGATGCAGGGGTTATACAGAGCACACCCTGGCCACACACAGATGGAAATGTTGACCAGGAGCTGCTGGGGTTAGACAGAGCACTCCCTGGCCACACAGAGATGGGAATGTTGACCAGGAGCAGGGGTATACAGAGCACATCCTGGCAACACAGAGATGGGAATGTTGATCAGGAGCAGGGGTTATGCAGAGCACATCCTTGCCACACAGAAATGGGAATGTTGACCATGAGCTGCAGGGGATATACAGAGCACATCGTGGCCACACAGAAACGGGAATGTTGACCATGAGCTGCAGGGGATATACAGAGCACATCGTGGCCACACAGAGATGGGAATGTTGACCAGGAGATGCAGAGGTTATACAGACCACACCCTGGCCACACAGAGATGGGAATGTTGACCAGGAGCAGGGGTATACAGAGAACACCCTGGCCACACAGATGGGAATGTTGACCAGTAGCTGCAGGGGTTATACAGAGCACACTCTGACCTCTGTGCTTTATATAGTTGATCATTTCCTTCTCAATAATCCCAGGGAGCAGGAGTCAGGCAGTGTGGCCTCGGGAGCCCCCTTTTAAAAAGCTGTTTCAGTGACCTCTGTGCCTGTATGTCGTTCGCATTTACTGCACAATAATCCCTGGGAGCAGGGGACAGGAAGTGTGGTCCGGGAGCCCCCAATTAAAAAGCTGTTTCACAGACCTCTGTGCTGTATATAGTTAACCATTTACTGCTCAATAATCCCTGGGAGCAGTGGACAGGCAGTGTGGCCTCGGGAGCCCCCAATTAAAAAGCTGTGTCAGAGAACTCTGTGCCTGTATATAGTTAACCATTTACTGCTCAATAATCCCTGGGAGCAGGGGTCAGGCAGTGTGGCCTCGGGAGCCCCCAATTAAAAAGCTGTTTCAGAGACCTCTGTGCTGTTTTTCGTTAACCATTTACTGCTCAATAATCCCTGGGAGCAGGGGACAGGCAGTGTGGCCACGGGAGCCCCCAATTAAAAAGCTGTTTCAGAGACCTCTGTGCTGTATATAGTTAACCATTTACTGCTCAATAATCCCTGGGAGCAGGGGACAGGCAGTGTGGCCTCGGGAGACCCCAATTAAAAAGCTGTTTCAGTGACCTCTGTGCAGTGCTGTTTTTCGTTAACCATTTACTGCTCAATAATCCCTGGGAGCAGGGGACAGGCAGTGTGGCCTCGGGAGCCACCAATTAAAAAGCTGTTTCAGAGACCTCTGTGCTGTGTACAGTTAACCTTTTACTACTCAATAATCCCTGGGGGCAGGGGACAGGCAGTGTGGTCGGGAGCTCCCAATTAAAAAGCTCTTTCAGAGACCTCTGTTACGGTGTATAGTTAACCATTTACTTCCTGTCAATTATCCCTGGGAGCAGGGGTCAGGCAGTGTTATCCTCGAAAGCCTCCAATTAAAAACTGTTTCAGAGACCTCTGTGCCTGTATATAGTTAACCATTTACTGCTCAATAATCCCTGGGAGCAGGGGACAGGCAGTGTTGCTCCGGGAGCCCACGATTAAAAAGCTGTTTCAGAGACCTCTGTGCTGTGTATAGTTAACCATTTCCTTCTCAATAATCCCTGTGAACAGGGGACTATCAGTGTGGTCCGGTAGCCCCCAGTTAAAAAGCTGTTTCAGTGACCTTTGTGCTGTTTTTCATTAACCATTTCCTTCTCAATAATTCCAGGGAGCACGGGTCAGGCAGTGTGGCCTCGGGAACATCCAATTAAAAAGCTGTTTCAGAGACCTCTGTGCTTTATATAGTTAACCATTTACTTCTCAATAATCCCTGGGAGCAGGGGACAGGCAGTATGGTCGGGAGCTCCCAATTAAAAAGCTCTTTCAGAGACCTCTGTTACTGTGTATAGTTAACCATTTACTTCCTCTCAATTATCCCTGGGAGCAGGGGACAGGCAGTGTGGCCACGGGAGCCCCCAATTAAAAAGCTGTATCAGAGATCTCTGTGCTGTATATAGTTAAACATTTACTGCTCAATAATCCGTGGGAGCAGGGGACAGGCAGTGTCTCCGGGAGACCCCAATTAAAAAGCTGTTTCAGTGACCTCTGTGCTGTATATAGTTAACCATTTACTACTCAATAATCCCTGGGAGCAGGGGGCAGGCAGTGTGGCTCCGGGAGCCCCCAATTAAAAAGCTGCTTCAGTGACCTTTTGTGCTGTACAAGGTTAACCATTTACTTCTCAATAATCCCTGGGAGCAGGGGACAGTCAGTGTGGCTCCGGGAGACCCAATTAAAAATCTGTTTCAGAGACCTCTGTGCTGTATATAGTGAACCATTTACTGTTCAATAATCACTGGGAGCAGGAGGCAGGCAGTGTGGCTCCGGGAGAACCCAATTAAAAAGCTGTTTCAGTGACCTCTGTGCTGTGTATAGTTAACCATTTACTGCTCAATAATCCCTGTGAGCAGGGGGCAGGCAGTGTGGCCTCGGGAGCCCCCAATTAAAAAGCTGTTTCAGGGACCTCTGTGCTGCGTGTAGTTAACCATTTACTGCTCAATAATCCCTGGTGGCAGGGGACAGGCAGTGTGGCCTCGTGATCTCCCCAGTTAAAAAGCTGTTTCAGAGACCTCTGTGCTGTATATAGTTAACCATTTACTGCTCAATAATCCCTGGTGGCAGGGGACAGGCAGTGTGGCCTCGGGATCTCCCCAGTTAAAAATCTGCTTCAGTGACCTCTGTGCTGTATATAGTTAACCATTTACTGCTCAATATTCCCTGGGAGTGACGAATGTGATATAAAATAGTTACTTTAGAGATATTAGTTACTGTAATGTAGAGATAGGCCAGTCTCATTCTGGTGAGTTCACAGACAAAGGATTTCAGACCGCATGGCAAAGCAAGGAGGAGGTGTGTCCACCAAAGGAGGAGAAAAGGATGCTGGGTAATAGGGGCCAGAGGAAATGAATGGAAGTGAGCCAATCAGAATGTATGGCCAGGTCAGGAGGGGTATAGGATGACCTACGGGAATCGTGTATGTGAAACTTGATACCATTTGATTTTATTTGCAGAAATCCCTTTGTCTCTTTGTTCATTCGCTTTCCGGGGTGTAGGAGACTGGATGTGTCCTATGGTTCTGTGAAATGAATCAGGCTTGCAAGCCAAATAAAATAACTAATGCTGTACCTGCAAATCCATCTCGACTTTTATTGAGGCCAGACTGACGGGTAAAGAAATTTGTATTTTGCAATTTGGTGCCGGAAACCCGGGATTTCTCAAGACGGTTCTGACCAACCGCGAAATCAGAATTAGACTGGTTATGAACAGGGAGAGTTGGAAGAAGGGGCCCACAATGTATAGCTGGAAAATGACCGTGCATTGCTTTTTCCCCTCTTCTTATCGTCTGATTAGTCTGGTCACTCGCGGTTGGTACGGAGAGATCGTCTCGACGAAATAATATGTCAGTCTGGGGATTAGAAAATTAAACTGATGGGATGTCATAATTGATAGTTCAGTTTTGGGTTAATTGTGTTGTTGACGACTGATGTGACTTCAGCAGATGAGGGTTCAGTTAAATAAGTGTTTTTAAATCTGAAGATGGTTCAACTCCATGTGTGAGTTCTGATTCGGCTTGGGTTAGGTTTTGGGTTGATGGGACATCTAAAACGATGATTCAATTCCATGTAAGTGTTTTTAAGGCTGATGGGACTTCAGTAGATGAAGGTTCAGTTAAGTAAGTGTTCTTAAGGCTGATGGGACTTCAGTAGATGAAGGTTCAGTTCAGTGTTTTTAAATCTGAAGATGATTCAATTCCATGTGTGAGTGTTTTAAATCTATAATTGATTAAGCTAAAATTGTATCCTTGGACTGTGGTGGCGAAAAACGCAGTTCTGAGGACTAGTTGAGATTGTGGGGAATTGCTTGGATAAATTTCAAGACAAAGAACATCCATAGAGCTGGATGCTGCATGTTGGTTGAAGCAGAAGTCTCTCAAAGGGTTAACAGCAGCAGCCAAAGTTAAAGACGACAGACAGTGCTTCTCACTCAGGCCTTGAGATAACAGCAGCAGCCTGTAGTGTAATCGGATACCTTTCCTTTGAGTCAGTGAACTCCAGCAAAGTTACGTTTTGAATTAATTAAAGGAAACCAGTGGGTTTCTCCACCTCTTTGATAAAAGTTATTATTTTCGAAAGCAATTGATTGAAATTGCCAGAATCTTAAGTTTTACTGACTTGAAATAATGTTTATCTCATTTTATTTGTGAATTAACAGAAACTTAAAGAAACTCACTGACACCATTATAAAAAGTGTAAATCTGGAGATGACAGTTGACTTTGCCGCGGTATACATCACCGCAGCTAACTGCTCCCTCATTGATAGCAGCCAACATTTTTGAGAATGTAAGAAAAACTTGTGAAAAGAAAAATTGTTAAGATAAAGAATTAATTAAGTTGCAAATGTTATACAAGTTTGTGTTAAGCAAATCGTAAATTTAGTTCTGAGTTGAGATCAGAGCTAAGCTTGCAAGTTGCAGTAATTCAATTTGAATTTTCAAACATTTTAAGTTTTAAAAGAACACTGTTAGAACCTTTTCAATCATTTTGCCAAGGAGCAAAAAATTGCCATTGGTTATAGATAAGCAAATAAAAATATATATATATAATTAAAAAAAAGAAAGAGCCAAAGTATGAAAGCTAAAGAGTTAATTAGATTATGGAGACAATATTGTCACGAGGAAAGAGATAGGATCATGTTATCCAGTTGGCAGGACAATGCCCTTAAAATGGGAATTCCAATTAGTGAACAGGGTAACAAAAAGACATTACAGGTCTTGAAAAAGGAATGTGCATTCAAAAAACGCGCAAGTAGAGACAGGAAAGGCTCGGGTCAAACAAAAGATGGGCTACATAGTTCAATGGCTGGCCTTGAATTGACAGAAAATGACCAATTCGATAATTTGAAAATGTCAGGATAGTAAGGAGGGCTGTTGTCGGCTGCAAAGAGACATAGATAGGATGCATAGCTGGGCTGAGAAGTGGCAGATGGAGTTTAAACCTGAAAAGTGTGAGGTTGTCCATTTTGGAAGGACAAATATGAATGCGGAATACAGGGTTAACGGTAGAGTTCTTGGCAATGTGGAGGAGCAGAGAGATCTTGGGGTCTATGTTCATACATCTTTGAAAGTTGCCACTCAAGTGGATAGAGCTGTGAAGAAGGCCTATGGTGTGCTCGCGTTCATTAACAGAGGGATTGAATTTAAGAGCCGTGAGGTGACGATGCAGATGTACAAAACTTTGGTAAGGCCACATTTGGAGTACTGTGTACAGTTCTGGTCACCTCATTTTAGGAAGGATGTGGAAGCTTTGGAAAAGGTGCAAAGGAGATTTACCAGGATGTTACCTGGAATGGAGAGTAGGTCTTACGAGGAAAGGTTGAGGGTGCTAGGCCTTTTCTCGTTAGAACGGAGAAGGATGAGGGGCGACTTGATAGAGGTTTATAAGATGATCAGGGGAACAGATAGAGTAGACAGTCAGAGACTTTTTCCCCGGGTGGAATACACCATTACAAGGGGACATAAATTTAAGGTTAAAGGTGGAAGATATAGGAGGGATATCAGAGGTAGGTTCTTTACCCAGAGAGTAGTGGGGGCATGGAATGCACTGCCTGTGGAAGTAGTTGAGTAGGAAACATTAGGGACCTTCAAGCAGCTATTGGATAGGTACATGGATTACGGTAAAATTATATAGTGTAGATTTATTAGTTCTTAAGGGCAGCACGGTAGCATTGTGGATAGCACAATTGCTTCACAGCTCCAGGGTCCCAGGTTTGATTCCGGCTTGGGTCACTGTCTGTGCGGAGTCTGCACGTCCTCCCCGTGCCTGCGTGGGTTTCCTCCGGGTGCTCCGATTTCCTCCCACAGTCCAAAGATGTGCAGGGCAGGTGGATTGGCCATGATAAATTGCCCTTAGTGTCCAAAATTGCCCTTGGTGCTGGGTGGAGGTGTTGAGTTTGGGTGGGGTGCTCTTTCCAAGAGCCGGTGCAGACTCAGGGGGCCGAATGGCCTCCTTCTGCACTGTAAGTTCAATGATAATCTATGATTAATCTAGGACAAAGGTTTGGCACAACATCGTGGGCCGAAGGGCCTGTTCTGTGCTGTATTTTCTCTGTTCTATGTTCTATGTCAGCAAAGGATTTCGACTGCACCTGTAGCATTGCCTGCACTAATTCCAGAACCGCCAGAGTATAATAATTTATATCCAGTCACTGCTCCCCAGATCCCAATCATGCCAGTCACTCCAGCCCTTTTGGTTGATAGCGTGGGTCCCGATTTACCATCTTCACGATCAGTGGGGGAGGAGGAGCTCTGTTCCACAAGCCCAGTTAGCTCTAGGACCCGATCTCGGACAGCGAGAGAAGGGCTTGATCCTAACCAGAAACAATTAAGCATACCACCTAAATCCCTTCAGACCAAGGGGAAACAGCAAATTGAGAACAAAGGGAGATGCCAGGATTGAAAGAGAAAGAACTCCCTCTAGTGACAGGGAGGGACGTCGAAGTCTTGGAAGAACCAGAGGAAATAGCTAGAGTGCCCCCTGGTGAGACTCGGAGACAGTTGCCGATTAGGAAGATACCAATCACCTGAATTATGCTAGCCACGCCACACTTCAGCAAGCCCATGCGTTAGACGACGATAGACGGACACAAATCCTGAATGCGTTGAATAGCACATTTCAAAAGCCCATAAATCTTTCTGCTATCTTAGACCTCAAACCTAAAAAGACTGAAGAGCCAGAGGAATTTCTGGAACGTTTTAATGAAATCTACCGTGGGCATTCTGGCGACTTGCCATATCAAAATGGTCAGAATTCCCCTCAATATTGTGCTATGTTAATACATTGCCTACCACCTTCCGTGGCTACTGCTGTGAAATGTAACAACATGAATTGGACAGAGAACGACCTTTCTCAGATGGCAAGGGCAGTCAGATTTTATTGGAAGGAGGGTGTAGGCCAGGAAGGAGGCTCAGTTACAAAGATTAAGACTGAGTATGTATTGAAAAAGAATGATCTGCGACCCCAACAAGCGGCAGAAATGGTAGCTTACCAGCTGGAGCCCCAATATTGTGACTTTGGGTGGGTGGATCAGCGAGGGGGAGGATATCAAACCCACCCAAAGGGACCCTCAGTTCCTTTTTATGGCCCACCGTATGCACCAACAGCTTTACAACCGCCGCCCCCTCTGAGGGGCCATTGGTCTACTGGGAGAAGAGGACGGGGCAGATATAGAGGGAGCAATGCATGTTTTAATTGCGGCCGTGCAGATCACTGGCAACAGGAATGCCCCTTTAAAAGACAGGCAGCAGAAGGAGGGGGTACCCACCAAGGGGAGGACAGACGAGATACACTGACTTCTCCTAGGCAAACCCTTTCCCAACACAGGATTGACTAGCTAATTTAGTCATAAGGACTCTCCAATCGGACAGGGAACCTATTATCTCTCTGCAGATAGGAGATTAACATCACTCATTTGGAATCGACACTGGAGCAGCCATGTCTTCTGTGCAATCAGAACATCGACTACCACTATCCGACCACACGCAGCAATTGTCGGGGTTCCAAGGACAGGTGTGTGAGTATCCTATTTCTGAACCTGTGACAGTCACTTACGAGAATAAGTCTGCAGATCATCAGTTTGTAGTGACTACTGGATTGGACTGTAACTTGTTGGCCCGAGATTTACTGTGTATTTTCCAGCTACAGCTAGAGTGCGGAGACGAGGGGGTAATGGTTAAATCATGGAGGATGAGACAACAGTGCTATATTTCTATCACCCCCCCCCCCCCCCCCAGTGGTGGATGTTAGACATTGAACAGTCACTGCATCACGTTACCCTGGCCTATGACAGAACCGGACAAAACAGGGAGTTGGAGGACAAATACCGGCCATTAATTGGGACCGAATGGCCAGTCAAGGTTACAGCCACAGTCACGGGAAAAGAAAGTACAGCCGATTTTGTTACAATACCACCACATTTATGGCCACAGTCAGCTTCGGTAAGCCCTCATATTACACGTCAGGTCCACGACCAGTACCATGCCAGGGATCTGGGGCCTATGGTAAGGAGGGCAGTGGATCATTCAGATCCAACAGAGTACGCACTTCAAGTCACGCCAGACGTCACTGCCATAAAATATTTTGAGGTCCCTGAACCGATTAACACTCAACTGCAGCCCCATCTATGGACAAATTAATCCGAGAGCTGTTGCAACAGGGTACTTTGGTCCCTTACCAATCAGAATGTAACACCCCCATACTTGCTGTGCCTAAACCAGCCAAGCCAGACCAGTACCGATTAGTACAGGATTTACGTTCGATCAATGCCATCGCACAGCCGTTACATGCTCTCACTCTCCAACAGGATATTACGGTGTATAGCTCCCACTCGGTCATCGCACTTCTGAGGCAACTGCAGACTCAGCATCTTACCGCAGCTCGTCAGAATAGGTATGAGATATACCTTTTGAACAATCCACGTCTGACATTTAAATACTGTACCACTATCAATCCAGCCTGTTTTCTTAGTTGTCCCCCTGTCCATGAAGACGCACCTGGCCACGACTTTTTAGCCTTGATTCAGGAAACTACCACAATAAGGGACGATTTGAGTGATATTTCGTCAGAACAACCTGACATGATTATGTGTGGTCAAATATCCCACTGGGGTTTAGTTAATGACTTAGTGCAGGCCCTCCTTCTGCCCGCGCAGATTTCCGTTATTAAATGCGCTGCCCACACAAATGGTAAGACCCCAGTTGACGTTGGTAATGAACAAGCAGATTGTGCAGCGCGGACAGCCGCGCAAATTCAGCAAGAGATGGTGCCTAAAATGTTAAGTCAGACTAAACGATCTACTATAAATATGTCTGCTTCTGACAAGTCAATGCCAACCATCCAAGACGTCATAAGGTTACAGGAGGACGCTCCTGAGAGTGATAAACAAATGTGGAAACGGTTAGGTTGTACATATGATTCTGTTACCTCTTTATGGACCACGCCAGCACATCAGACTTGTATGCCTAATGTACTGGCTTTATGGGTCACTGAATGTGTACACTTTGCAACTCATTGTGGGGCTCGAGGGACTAGTGATTTGTTGCTGGACACTTGGTGGCACCCTGAAATGCAGGGGTTGGCCCAGAGTATCAGTAATCGGTGTTTGATTTGTCAGCAATATAACACCGGAAAAGGTATCCCTTGTGGGATGGGGCAAACCCCGTTGCCCAGTGGTCCCTTTGAGACGCTCCAAATGGATTACATTGAGTTGGAAAGGTGTCAATGTTATAAATATGTTTTGGTCATTGTGGATGTGTTCAGCAGATGGGTTGAGGCGTATCCGACTACCGGTAATAAAGCTGCTACTGTGGTTAAAGTTCTGATGCGGGAAATCATTCCCCGGTACAGTATACCAGCTCAGTTGAGTTCTCATATCGGACCTCATTTTCTTGGACAGATTAACCTGCCTCCCTTCCCCAGTGCTATTTTCCAGGTGTGGAGCATGATGGGGTGATTACGCACCGTCTGTGTGATATTCGGCCTCACCTCGCTTGGAGTGTTATTGGCGACGGACATGGAAAAGGGATATATTATCTACATTTGTAACCCCAACCAATCTACGAGGACATTTTGTTTATGCAGAGGTGATGTTCTTCGCTGCCCCCATATACGAGGACATGGTATCGACTCATGGAAGGTCGTCAAAGTTAACGAGAATGCAGGAGTCATGAAGCAATTGCACGGGTCCCGGCGATGGGAAGGGAACATTATATGGACATTGCCTTGTTTTTGGAGTACATGTAAATTTGATTTTGGATGTGTTAAGATTGGTGCAATAAAGGTAACATCAGACCGTCAGGAGAAGGTAGGAAGAGGTTGTGAGAGAGCGAGAGGGACTAGAGAGAAAGGACGGGGCGTGTGAGAAAGGAAGTACAGCTAGAACGTAGGTTATCAGGAGATACACTTAATTTAGTTAAAGACCACACTGAGGAAAACCCGGGTAGTATGAATCTCTTCTATCAGATTTACCACCGTCTGTATGGCCAGGGACGGGTTGTCTGCTACCCGAACCCCGCAGTGGTGTCTAGGTTATTTTCTGTTTCACCGCTTTGGGGCACTCCCCAAACGGTGGGTCATTGTCAGCATTCCGAGCCACCGCCCGAGCAAGTCTCTTCCTTACGATCCAGATTCAGCACCACCAGCTATTTGCCTTCCCCTTCCTCGGGATAATTTCCACTCACAGTATGATAGGCTGCAACGGTGGAGGGCGTACATACCTAGCCACTTCACTCCCAATAGGGATTCCCGGTCGTACGAGAATTGTTTCAGCAGTGAAGGATATGGCTGTTTGCTGGTCGAGGTGGACACAAATATAACATGTCTGTTTCCCACCTGTACGGACAGGAGGTGCCATATCACCCAGGCGTCTGGCCAATGCGTTTGTTATAACACCACTTGCGTTCCATTGAACGCTGGCCTCCAGCTCCTTTGTGGCTGGGCGAATGTTTCTCATATCACTGTTGGGACTAGGGCTTTCCGCATTGCTAGGCGGCCCGAATGGGCGTTCCAAAGCTGGATAAACTGGGCTACTGGGGGATCCCTACGCAACCGATATACTGATTGTGATGCTCACCTGTACACGGAGCAAGGATACTACTTTAAAAAAAAAATGGTACAGCAACTAATGTTTTGTCACCCCCATTTCCCCGCCAAATTGCTATTGGGACTCTAGTCCCTACCACAGTCCCCTGCCCCTCGGCGTGGATGCTGCATAATCAGTTAGCATGCCGGGCAGTCTGCTGAATTCTGATGAGAACTGGAAAAAACCTCAGTTTCTCACGCCCAACCGGGGCCACTCAGCCGGGTGGGGAATTCGGAGCATCTTGACACTGGGAGGTGTGGGGGGTTCCTTGGCTGTCAGCGACAGGAATTATTTTATTTGTGGCCTTACCATCCTGGGAAATGAAACCTTGGGAGCCCTTGGGGCAATAACCAAGGTGTTGTCTCCGCTACGGTTGTTTGCAATGCAGAACCGGTATGCTCTTGACTATCTTATGGCCCGTGAGGGTGGGTTATGCGCCATAGTACAGGGCAAGTGTATCATGGGTGTTCAAGACTTGACCGCTAACATCACTAAATTTATGGATCGCATACGGGATCACCTGGACGGAATGCAGGATCCTGGCACTTGGGGTAACTGGGGATTTGGAGGTTGGAAGGACTGGTTGATAAATATGGCCATGTATATAGCAGTGGCTATTGGCTGCATCTTTGTGGGCCCAGCTATCCTTAAATGTGTGATGGGAAGAATGCGGGGTGCACTGGAACAGATCAACGCTCCTAAAATCTTGGCTGTCAAAATCCATGAGGGTGCAGCAGATGAAGGGGGGCTACGCCAGGAATTGGAAATGCAGCGACGGATCTTTTTAGATGAGGGACCGTAGCTATGGATTGGATAGTTCGGCTATCATGGAATGATAAAAGGAGGGAATGACGAATGTGATATAAAATAGTTACTTTAGAGATATTAGTTACTGTAATGTAGAGATAGGCCAGTCTCATTCTGGTGAGTTCACAGACAAAGGATTTCAGACCGCATGATAAAGCAAGGAGGAGGTGTGTCCACCAAAGGAGGAGAAAAGGATGCTGGGTAATAGGGGCCAGAGGAAGGGATTGGAAGTGAGCCAATCAGAATGTATGACCAGGTCAGGAGGGGTATAGGGTGACCTACGGGAATCGTGTCTGTGAAACTTGATACCATTTGAATTTATTTGCAGAAATCCCTTTGTCTCTTTGTTCATTCGCTTTCCGGGGTGTAGGAGACTGGATGTGTCCTATGGTTCTGTGAAATGAATCAGGCTTGCAAGCCAAATAAAATAACTAATGCTGTACCTGCAAATCCATCTCGACTTTTATTGAGGCCAGACTGACGGGTAAAGAAATTTGTATTTTGTCAGGAGCAGAGGTCAGGCAGTGTGGCTCCGGGAGCCCCCAATTAAAAAGCTGTTTCAGAGACCTCTGTGCTGTATATAGTTAAGCATTTACTGCTCAATAATCCCTGGGAGCAGTGTACAGGCAGTGTAGATAAGGGAGCCCCCTATTATAAAGCTATTTCAGAGAACTCTGTATTGTATAAAGTTAACCATTTCCTGCTCAATAATCCCTGGAAGCAGGGGTCAGGCAGTGTGCCCTTGGGAGCCCCCAATTAAAAAGTAGTTTCAGTGGCCTCTGTGCTGTATATAGTTAACCATTTACTGCTCAATAATCCCTGGGAGCAGGGAACAGGGAGTGTGGCCTCGGGAGCCCCCAATTAAAACGCTGTTTCAGAGACCTCTGTGCTGTAGAAAGTTAACCATTTACTTCCTCTCAATAATCCCTGTGAGCAGGGGACAGGCAATGTGGCCTTGGGAGCCCTCAATTAAAAAGCTGTTTCAGAGACATTTGTGCTGTATATAGTTAACCATTTACTGCTCAATAATCCCTGGGAGCAGGGGACAGTCAGTGTGGTCCGGGAGGCCCCAATTAAAAAGCTGTTTCAGAGACCTCTGTGCCTGTATATAGTTAACCATTTACTGCTCAATAATCCCTGTGAGTTTGGGTCAGGCAGTGTGGCCTCTGGAGCCCCCAATTAAAAAGCTGTTTCAGAGACCTCTGCGCCTGTATATATCTAACCATTTACTGCTCAATAATAACTGGGAGCAGGGGACAGGCAGTTTGGCCTCGGGAGTCTCCAATGAAAAATCTCTTTCAGGGAACGCTGCGCCTATGTAGAGTTAACCATTTACTACTCAATAATCCCTGGGAGCAGGGGACAGGCAGTGTGGTATGGGAGGCGCCAATTGAAAACCTGTTTCAGAGACATCTGTGCTGTACAAGGTTAACCATTTACTTCTCAATAATCCCTGGGAGCAGGGGACAGGCAGTGTGGCCTCGGGAGCCCCGAATTTAAAAGTTGTTGCAGAGATCTCTGTGCCTGTATATAGTTAACTATTTACTTCTCAATAATCCCTGGGAGCAGGGGACAGGCAGTGTCGCCTCGGAATCCCCCAATTAAAAAGCTGTTTCAGAGACCTCTGTGCCTGTATATAGTTAACTATTTACTTCTCAATAATCCCTGGGAGCAGGGGTCAGGCAGTGTGGCCTCGGAATCCCCCAATTAAAAAGCAGTTTCAGAGACCTCTGTGCTCTACATAGTTAACCATTTACTGCTCAATAATCCCTGGGAGCAGGGGACAGGCAGTGTGGCCTCGGGAGCCCCCAATTAAAAAGATGTTCCAGAGACCTCTGTGCATATAGTTAACCATTTACTGCTCAATAATTCCTGGGAACAGGGGACAGGCAGTGTTGTCCGGGAGCCCCCAATTAAAAAGCTGTTTTAGAGACCTCTGTGCTGGATATAGTTAACCATTTACTGCTCAATAATCCCTGGGAGCAGGGGACATGCAGTGTGGCAGCGGGAGCCCCCAATTAAAAATCTGTTTCAGAGACCTTTGCGCCTGTATATATTTAACCATTTACTGCTCAATAATCCCTGGGAGCAGGGGACAGGCAGTTTGGCCTCGGGAGTCCCCAATGAAAAATCTCTTTCAGGGAACGCTGTGCCTATGTAGAGTTAACCATTTACTACTCAATAATCCCTGGGAGCAGGGGACAGGCAGTGTGGTATGGGAGGCGCCAATTGAAAAGCTGTTTCAGAGACATCTGTGCTGTACAAGGTTAACCATTTACTTCTCAATAATCCCTGGGATCAGGGGACAGGCAGTGTGGCCACGGGAGCCCCCAATTAAAAAGCTGTTTCAGAGACCTCTGTGCTGTATATGGTTAATCATTTACATCTCAATAATCCCTGGGAGCAGGGGACAGGCAATGTGGCCTCGGGAGCCCCCAGTTAAAAAGCTGTTTCAGTGACCTCTGTGCTGTATATTGTTAACCATTTAGTGCTCAATGATCCCTGGGAGCAGGGGACAGGCAGTGTGGCCTCGGGATCGCCCCAATTAAAAAGCTGTTTCAGAGACCTCTGTGCTGTTTTTCGTTAACCATTTAGTGCTCAATAATCACTGGGAGCAGGGGACAGGCAGTGTGGCCTCGGGAGCCCCCAATTAAAAATCTCTTTCGGAGACCTCTGTGCCTATATAGAGTTAACCATTTACTGCTCAACAATCCCCGGGAGCAGGGGTCAGGCAGTGTGGCATCGGGAGCCCCCAATTAAAAAGCTGTTTCAGAGACCTCTGTGCTGTATATAGTGAACCATTTAGTGCTCAATAATCCCTGGGAGCAGGAGACAGGCAGTGTGGCCTCGGGAGCCCCCAATTAAAATGCTGTTTCAGAGACCTCTGTGCTGTGTATAGTTAACCAAGGAAGGCAGTGCAGGGATACCCTGCGGTCATCTCCCTCCAAAACAGATTTACCGTTTTGGAAACTGTTGGGGGAGATGGCTCACCAGGGGAAGGTGGCAGCAGCCAGGTTCATGGCACCGTGGCTGGCTCTGCTGCACAGAAGGGCGGGAAAAAGAATGGCAGAGCTATAGTGATAGGGGATTCAATTGTAAGGGGAATAGACAGGCGTTTCTGTGGACGCAAACGAGAATCCAGGTTGGTATGTTGCCTCCCTGGTGCAAGGGTCAAGGATGTCTCGGAGCGGCTGCAGGGCATTCTGGAGGGGGAGGGTGAACAGCCAGCTGTCGTGGTGCATATAGGCACCAATGATATAGGTAAAAAACGGGATGAGGTCCTACAAGCTGAATTTAGGGAGTTAGGAGTTAAACTAAAAAGTAGGACCTCAAAGGTAGTAATCTCAGGATTGCTACCAGTGCCACGTGATAGTCACAGTAGGAATGACAGGATAGCTAGGGTGAATACGTGGCTTGAGGGATGGTGCAAGAGGGAGGGTTTCAAATTCCTGGGACATTGGGACCGGTTCTGGGGGAGGTGGGACCTGTACAAATCGGACGGTCTGCATCTGGGTGGGACCGGAACCAATGTTCTCGGGGGTGTGTTTGTTAGTGCAGTTTGGGCGGGTTTAAACTAATGTGGCAGGGGGATGGGAACCGATGTAGGAAGTCAGTGGGGACAGAAACAAAAGGCAGGAAGAGAGAGTGTGTAAAGCATGACCTGAGAATGCAGGGCAGAGAGCAAGGAAGGTCTACATTAAACTGCATTTATTTCAATGCAAGGGGCCTGACGGGCAAAGCGGATGAACTCAGGGCATGGACGGGCACATGGGACTGGGATATTATAGCTATGACTGAAACATGGCTAAGGGAGAGTCAGGACTAGCAGCTCAATGTTCCGGGGTAGAGATGCTATAGAAAGGATAGAACAGGAGGTAAGAGAGGAGGGGGAGTGGCGTTTTTGATTAGGGAGAACATCACGGCAGTACTTAGAGGGGATATATCCGAGGGTTCGCCCACTGAGTCTATATGGGTGGAGCGGAAAAATAAGAAGGGAGAGATCACCTTGGTAGGACTGTACTACAGGCCCCCAAATAGTCAGCGGGAAATTGAGGAGCAAATATGTAAGGAGATTACAGATAGCTGCAAGAATAATAGGGTGGTAGTAGTAGGGGACTTTAACGTTCCCAACATTGACTGGGACAGCCAGAGCATTAGGTGCTTGGATGGAGGGAAATTTGTTGAGTGTATTAAGGAGGAATTTCTCATTCAGTATGTGGATGGACCGACTAGAGAGGGGGCAAAACTTGACCTCGTCTTGGGAAATAAGGAAGGGCAAGTGACAGAAGTGCTAGTGAGAGATCACTTTGGGACAAGTGACCATAACTCCATTAGTTTTAAGATAGCTATGGAGAATGATAGGTCTGGCCCAAGAGTTAAATTTCTTAATTGGGGCAAGGCCAATTTTAATGGTATCAGACAGGAACTTGCAGAGGTAGATTGGGGGAGACTGTTGGCAGGCAAAGGGACGGCTGGTAAATGGAAGGCTTTTAAAAATGTGTTAACCAGGGTGCAGGGTAAGCACATTCCCTTTAGAGTGAAGGGTAAGGCTGGTAGAAGTAGGAAACCCTGGATGACTCGAGATATTGAGACTCTGGTCAAAAAGAAGAAGGAGGCATATGACGTACATAAGCAACTGGGATCAAGTGGATCCCTTTAAGAGTATAGAGATTGTCGAAATAGAGTTAAGAGGGAAATCAGGAGGGCAAAAAGGGGACATGAAATTGCTTTGGCAAATAATGCAAGGGAGAATCCAAAGAGATTCTACAATTACATAAAGGGGAAAAGAGTAACTAGGGACAGAGTAGGGCCTCTTAAGGATCAACAAGGGCATCTATGTGCAGAGCCACAAGAGTTGGGTGAGATCCTGAATGAATATTTCTCATCGGTATTCACGGCGGAGAAAGGCATGGATGTTAGGAAACTAAGGGAAATAAATAGTGATGTCTTGAGAAGTGTGCATATTACAGAGGAGGAGGTGCTGGAAGTCTTAAAGCGCATCAAGGTAGATAAATCCCCGGGACCTGATGAAATGTATCCCAGGGTGTTGTGGGAGGCGAGGGAGGAAATTGCGGGTTAATCTGTTTCAGAGACCTCTGTGCTGGATATAGTTAACCATTTACTGCTCAATAATCCCTGGGAGCAGGGGACAGGCAGTGTGGCCTCGGGAGCCCCCAATTAAAAAGTTGCTTCAGAAACCTCTGTGCTGCATATAGTTCTGCATTTAGTGCCCATTAATCCCTGGGACCAGGGGACAGGCAGTCTGGTCGGGAGCCTCCAATTAAAAAGCTGTTACAGAGACCTCTGTGCTGTTCACAGTTAACCATTTCCTACTCAATAATCCCTGGGAGCAGGGGACAGGCTGTGTGGCCTTGGGAGCCCCCAATTAAAAAGCTGTGTCAGAGACCTCTGTGCTCTATATAGTTAACCATTTACTTCTCAATAATCCATGGGAGCAGGGGACAGGCAGTGTTGCCTCGGGAGCCCCCAATTAAAAAGCTGTTTCAGTGACCTCTGTGCTGTATATAGTTAACCATTTACTACTCAATAATCCCTGGGAGCAGGGGACAAGCAGTGTGGTCGGGAGCTCCCAATTAAAAAGCTGTTTCAGAGACCTCTGTGCTGAGTATAGTTATCCATTTACTTCCTCTCAATTATCCCTGGGAGCAGGGGACTGGCAGTGTGGTCTGGGAGCCCCCAATTGAAAAGCTGTTTCAGAGATCTCTGTGCTGTATATAGTTTCCCATTTACGGCTCAATAATCCCTGGGAGCAGGGGACAGGCAGTGTGGCCTCGGGAACCCCAATTAAAAAGCTCTTTCAGTGACCTCTGTGCCTGTGTATAGTTAACCATTTACTGCTCAATAATCCCTGGGAGCAGGGTACAGGCAGTGTGGCCTGGGGAGCCCCCAATTAAAAAGCTGTTTCAGAGACCTCTGTGCTGGATATAGTTAACCATTTACTGCTCAATAATCCCTGGGAGCAAGGGACAGGCAGTGTGGCCTTGGGAGCTCCCAATTAAAAAGCTGTTTCAGAGACCTCTGTGCCTGTACAAGGTTAACCATTTACTGCTCAATAATCCCTGGGAGCAGGGGACAGGCAGTGTGGCCTCGGGAGCCCTCAATTGAAAAGCTGTTTCAGAGACCTCTGTGCCTGTACAAGGTTAACCATTTCCTGCTCAATAATCCCTGGGAGCAGGGGATAGGCAGTGTGGCCTCGGGAGCCCCCAATTAAAAAGCTGTTTTAGAGACCTCTGTGCCTGTACAAGGTTAACTATTTACTGCTCAATAATCCCTGGGAGCAGGGGCCAGTCAGTGTCGCCTCGGGAGCCCCGAATTAAAAGTCTGTTTCAGAGACTCTGTGCTGTACATAGTTAACCATTTACTGCTCAATAATCCCTCGCAGCAGAGGACAGGCAATGTGGCTCCGGGAGCCCCCAATTATAAAGCTGTTTCAGTGACCTCTGTACTGAATATAGTTAACCATTTACTGCTCAATAATCCCTGGGAGCAGGGGACAGGCAGTGTGGCCTCGGGAGCACCCAATTAAAATGCTGTTTCAGAGACCTCTGTGCTGAATATAGTTAACAATTTAATGCTCAATAATTCCTGGAAGCAGGGTTCAGGCAGTGTGGCCTCGGGAGCCCCCAATTAAAATGCTGTTTCAGAGACCTCTGTGCTGAATATAGTTCACCATTTACTGCTCAATAATCTCTGGGAGCAGGGGACAGGCAGTGTGGCCTCGGGAGCTCCCAATTAAAAAGCTGTTTCAGAGACCTTCCCAATAACACAACCTCCAGAAACACATCCACATCACCTCCAATAACTTCCCAATAATACAACATCCAGAAACACATCCTCATCACCTCCACTAACTTCCCAATAACACAACCTCCAGAAACACATCCACATCACTTCCACTAACTTACCAATAACACAATCTCCAGAAACACATACTCATCACCTCCACTAATCTCCCAATAACACAACTTCAAGAAACACATCCACATCACCACCACGAACTTCCCAATAACACAACCTCCAGAAACACATCCTGATCACCTCCACTAACTTCCCAATAACACAACCTCCAGAAACACATCCACATCACCTCCACTTACTTCCCAATAACACAACCTACACAAACCCATCCACATCACCTCCACTAACATCCCAATAACACAACCTCCAGAAACACATCCTCATCACCTCCACTAACTTCCCAATAACACAACCTCCCGAAACACATCCTCATCACCTCCACTAACCTCCCAATAACATAATCCCCAGAAACACATCCTCATAACCTCCATTAACCTCCCACTCACACAACCTCCATTAACACATTCACATCACCTCCACTAACTTCCCAATAACACAACCACCAGAACCACATCCTCATCACCTCTGTGCTGTACATAGTTAACCATTTACTGCTCAATAATCCCTCGGAGCAGGGGACAGGCAATGTGGCTCCGGGAGCCCCCAATTATAAAGCTGTTTCAGTGACCTGTGTGCTGAATATAGTTAACCATTTACTGCTCAATAATCCCTGCGAGCAGGGGACAGGCAGTGTGGCCTCGGGAGCGCCCAAATAAAATGCTGTTTCAGAGACCTCTGTGCTGAATATAGTTAACAATTTACTGCTCAATAATTCCTGGAAGCAGGGTTCAGGCAGTGTGGCCTCGGGAGCCCCCAATTAAAATGCTGTTTCAGAGACCTCTGTGCTGAATATAGTTCAACATTTACTGCTCAATAATCCGTGGGAGCAGGGGACAGGCAGTGTGGCCTCGGGAGCTCCCAATTAAAAAGCTGTTTCAGAGACCTTCCCAATAACACAACCTCCAGAAACACATCCACATCACCTCCAATAACTTCCCAATAATACAACATCGAGAAACACATCCTCATCACCTCCACTAACTTCCCAATAACACAACCTCCAGAAACACATCCACATCACTTCACTAACTTACCAATAACACAATCTCCAGAAACACATACTCATTACCTCCACTAACCTCCCAATAACACAACTTCAAGAAACACATCCACATCACCACCACGAACTTCCCAATAACACAACCTCCAGAAACACATCCTGATCACCTCCATTAACTTCCCTATAACACAACCTCCAGAATCACATCCTCATCACCTCCACTAACCTCCCAATAACACAACCTCCAGAAACACATCCTCATCACCTCCACTAACCTCCCAATAACACAACCTCCACAAAAACATCCACATCACCTCCACTATCTTCCCAATAACACAACCTCCAGAAACCTATCCTCATCACCTACACTAACCTCCCAATAACACAACCTCCAGAAACATATCCTCATTATCTCCACTAACTTCCCAATAACACAACCTCCAGAAACCCATCCACATCACCTCAACTAAACTCCCAATAACACAACCTCCAGAAACACATCCTCATCACCTCCACTAACTTCCCAATAACACAACCTCCAGAATCACATCCTCATCACCCCCACTATCTCCCCAATAACACAACCTCCAGAAACACATCCTCATCACCTCCACAACTTCCCTATAACACAGCCTGCAGAAACACATCAGCTCCACTAACATCCCAATAATAGAACCTTCAGATACTCATCCACATCATTTCCACTAACTTCCCAATAACACAACCTCCATAAACACATCCACATCACCTCCACTAACTTCCCAGTAAAACAACCTCCAGAAACACATCCTCATCACCTCCAATAACTTTCCAATAACAGCCTCCAGAAACACATCCTCATCACTTCCACTAACTCCTCAAAAACACACCCTCCAGATACACATCCTCATCACCTCCATTAACCACCCAATAACACAACCACCAGAAACAAATCCTCATCACATCCACTAACTCCTCAAGAACACAACCTCCAGATACACATCCTCATCACCTCCACTAACTTCCCAATAACACAACCTCCAGAATCACATCCTCATCACCTCCACTAACTTCACTATAACACAGCCTGCAGAAACACATCAGCTCCACTAACATCCCAATAATAGAACCTTCAGATACCCATCCACATCTCCTCCAATAACCTCCCAATAACACAATCACCAGAACCACATCCTCATCACCTCCACGAACGTCACAATAACACAACCTCCAGAAATACATCCACATCACCTCCACTAACTTCCCAATAACACAACCTACACAAACCCATCCACATCACCTCCACAACATCCCAATAACACAACCTCCAGAAACACAACCTCATCACCTCCACTAACTTTCCAATAACACAACCTCCAGAAAAACATCCTCATCACCTCCACTAACTTCCCAATAACACTACCTCCAGAAACACATTCAAATCACCTCCACTAACTCCCCAATAACACAACCTCCAGAAACACATCCTCATCAACTCCACTAACGTCGCAATAACACAACCTCCAGAAACACATCCTCATCACCTCTACTAACTTCCCAATAACACAACCACCAGAACCACATCCTCATCACCACCACTAACTTCACAATAACACAACCTCCAGAAACACATCCACATCACCTCCATCAACTCCCCAATAACAAAACCTCGTGAAATCCATTCTAATTACATCAACCATCTTCCTAATGACCCAAACCCCAGAAACCCATCCTGATCCCCTCCACTAACTTCCCAATAACACCAACTCCAGAAACACATCCACATTTCCTCCACTAACTTCCCAATAACACAACCTGCAGGAACACATCCTCAACAACTCCACTAACTTACCAATAACACCAACTCCAGAAACACATCCTCATCAACTCCACTAACTCCTCAATTACAGAACCACCAGAAATCGAACCACTTCACCTCCACTAGCTTCCCAATAATTCAACCTCCAGAAACACGTCCTCATCACCTCCAATAACTTCCCAATAATTCAACCTCCAGAAACATGTCCTGATCACCTACAATAACTTCCCAATAAAACAACCTCCAGAAACACATCCTCATCACCTCCAATAGCTTCCCTATAACACAACCTCCTGAAACACATCCTCATCACCTCCACTAACTTCCCAATAACACAACCTACAGAAACACATCCAAATCACGTCCACTAACTTCCCAATAACATAACCTCCAGAAACACATCCTCATCACCTCCACTAACTTCCCAATAACACATCCTCCAGAAACACATCCACATCACCTCCAATAACTTTCCAATAACACAACCTCCAGATACACATCCTCATCACATCCACTAACTTCCCTATAACACAGCCTGCAGAAACACATCTGCTCCACTAACTTCCCAATAATACAACCTTCAATATCCACATCACCTCCACTAACCTCCCAATAAAACAACATTCAGAAAGGCATCCTCATCACCTCCACTAACTTCCCATTAACAAAACCTCCAGAAACACATTCAATTCACCTCCACGAACTTCCCAATAACACAACCTCCTGAATGACATCCACTTCACCCCCATGAACATCCCAATAACATAAACTCCATAAACACATCCTCATCTGCACAACTAACTTCCCAATAACACAACCCCCAGAAACACATCCTCATCACCTCTACTAACTTCACAATAACACAACCTGCAGAAACACATCCACTTCACCTCAACTACCTTCAAAAGAACACAACCTCCAGATACACATCCTCATCACCTCCACTAACATCACAATAATACAACCTTCAGATACACATCCACATCACCTCCACTAACATCCCAATAACACAACCTCCAGGAACACATCCACATCACCTCCAATAAACTTCCCAATAATACACCCTCCAGTAACCCATCCACATCACCTCATCTAACATCCCAGTAACACCTCCTCCAGAAACACATCCATGTCCCCTCACTAACTTCCCCAAAACACAAACTCCAGAAACACATCCACAGACCCTCCACTAACTCCCCAATAACAAAACCTCGAGAAATCCATTCTCATCACATCCACCATCTTCCTAATGAGCCAAACCCCAGAAACCCATCCTGATCCCCTCCACTAACGTCCCAATAACACCAACTCCAGAAACACATCCACATTTCCTCCACTAACTTCCCAATAACACAACTTGCAGGAACACATCCTCATCAACTCCACTAACTTCCCAATAACACCAACTAAAGAAACACATCCTCATCAACTCCACTAACTCCTCAATTACAGAACAACCAGAAATCGAACCACTTCACCTCCACTAGTATCCCAATAATTCAACCTCCAGAAACACGTCCTCATCACCTCCACTAACTTCCCAATAACACAACCTCCAGAAACACGTCCTCATCACCTCCAATAACTTCCCAATAAAACAACCTCCAGAAACACGTCCTCATCACCTCCAATTACTTCCCAATAAAACACCCACCAGAAACACGTCCTCATCACCTCCAATAACTTCCCAATAACACAACCTCCAGAAACACGTCCTCATCACCTCCACTAACTGCCCAATAACACAACTTCCAGAAACCCATCCACATCACCTCCACTAACTTCCCAATAACACAACCTCCAGAGACACATCCACATCACGTCCACTAACTTCCCAATAACATAACCTCCAGAAACACGTCCTCATCACCTCCACGAACTTCCCAATAACACAACTTCCAGAAAACCATCCACATCACCTCCACTAACTTCCCAATAATACAACCTCCAGAAACACGTCCTCATCACCTCCACTAACTTCCCAATAACACAACATCCAGAAACACATCCTCATCACCTCCACTAACTTCCCAATAACACAACCTCCAGAAACACATCCACATCACGTCCACTAACTTCCCAATAACATAACCTCCAGAAACACGTCCTTATCACCTCCACTAACTTCCCTATAACACAACCTCCAGAAACACATCCTCATCACCTCCACTAACTTCCCAATAACACAACCTCCAGAAACACATCCTCACGACCTCCAATAACTTTGCAATAACACAACCTCCAGAACCACATCCTCATCACCTCCACTAACTTTCCAATAACACAGCCTCCAGAAACACATCCTCATCACCTCCACTAACTCCTCAAGAACATACCCTCCAGATACACATCCTCATCACCTCCACTAACTTCCCAACATCACAACCTCCAGAATCACATCCTCAATCACCTCCACTAACCTCCCAATAACACAACCACCAGAAACAGATCCTCATCACCTCCACTGACTTCCCAATAACAAAACCACCAGAAACACATCCACATCACGTCCACTAACTTCCCAATAACACCAACTCCAGAAACACATCCACATCACCTCCACTAACTTCCCAATAACACAGCCTCCAGAAACACATCCTCATCACCTCCACTAACTCCTCAAGAACACACCTCCAGAAACACATCCTCATCACCTCCACTAACTTCACAATAGCACAACCTCCAGAAACACAACCTCATCACCTCCACTAACTTTCCAGTAACACAACCTCCAGAAACACATCCTCATCAACCCAAGTAACCCCAATAACACAACCTCCAGAAACACATCCCCATCACCTCTACTAACTTCCCAATAACACAACCACCAGAAACACATCCACATCACCTCCACTAACTTCCCAATAACACCAACTCCAGAAACACATCCATATCACCTCCACTAACTTCCCAATAACACAACCTCCAGAAACACAACCTCATCACCTCCACTAACTTCCCAATAACACAACTTCCAGAAACACATCTTCATCAACCCAAGTAACTTCCTAATAACACAACCTCCAGAAACACATCCTCATCACCTCCACTAACGTCCCAATAACACAACCTCCAGAAACACATCCTCATCACCGCCACTAACGTCCCAATAACACAACCACCAGAACCACATCCTCATCACCACCACTAACTTCACAATAACACAACCTCCAGAAACACATCCACATCACCTCCATTAAATCCCCAATCACAAAACCTCGAGAAATCCATTCTCATTACATCTGCCATCTTCCTAATGACCCAAACCCCAGAAACCCATCCTGATCCCCTCCACTAACTTCCCAATAACACCAACTCCAGAAACACATCCACATTTCCTCCACTAACTTCCCAATAACACAACCTGCAGGAACACATCCTCATCAACTCCACGAACCTCCCAATAACACCAACTCCAGAAACACATCCTCATCAACTCCACTAACTCCTCAATTACAGAACCACCAGAAATCGAACCACCACCTCCACTAGCTTCCCAATAATTCAACCTCCAGAAACACGTCATCATCACCTCCACTAACTTCCCAATAACACAACCTCCAGAAACACGTCCTCATCACCTCCACTAACTTCCCAATAACGCAACCTCCAGAAACACGTCCTCATCACCTCCATTAACTTCCCAATAACACAACCTCCAGAAACACGTCCTCATCACCTCCAATAACTTCCCAATAACACAACCTCCAGAAACACGTCCTCATCACCTCCAATAACTTCCCAATAAAACAACATCCGGAAACACATCCTCAACACCTCCACTAACTTCCCAATAACACAACCTCCAGAAACACATCCTCATCACCTCCACTAACTTCCCAATAACACAACCTCCAGAAACCCACCCTCATCACCTCCAATAACTTCCCAATTAAAGAACCTCCAGAAACACGTCCTCTTCACCTCCAATAACTTCCCAATAACACAACCTCCAAAAACACATCCTCATCACCTCCACTAACTTCCCAATAACACAACCTCCAGAAACACGTCCTCATCACCTCCACGAACTTCCCAATAACACAACCTCCAGAAACACATCCTCATCACCTCCACTAACTTCCCAATAACACAACCTCCAGAAACACGTCCTCTTCACCTCCATTAACTTCCCAATAACACAACCTCCAGAAACACATCCACATCACCTCCACTAACTTCCCAATAACACAACCTCCAGAAACACATCCTCATCACCTCCATTAACTTCCCAATAACACAACCTACAGAAATACATCCAAATCACGGCCACTAACTTCCCAATAACATAACCTCCAGAAACACATCCTCATCACCTCCACTAACCTCCCAATAACACAACCTCCAGAAACACATCAGCTCCACTAACTTCCCAATAATACAACCTTCAGATATCCATCCTCATCACCTCCACTAACCTCCCATTAACAAAACCTCCAGAAACACAGCCACATCACCTCCACGAATTTCCCAATAACACAACCTCCTGAATGACATCCACTTCACCCCCATAAACATCCCAATAACACAAAATCCATAAACACATCCTCATCTGCACAACTAACTTGCCAATAACACAACCTCCAGAAACACATCCTCATCACCACCACTAACTTCCCTATAACACAGCCTGAAGAAACACATCCTCATCACCTCCACTAACTTCCCAATAACACAGCCTGCAGAAACACATCCTCATCACCTCTACTAACTTCCCAATAACACAATCTCCAGAAACACATCCTCATCACCTCCACTAACTCCCCTATAACGCAGCCTGCAGAAACACATCCTCATCACCTCTACTAACTTCCCAATAACACAATCTCCAGAAACACATCCTCATCACCTCCACTAACTTCCCAATAACACAACCTCCAGAAACACATCCTCATCACCACCACTAACTTCCCAATAACACAACCTCCAGAAACACATCCTCATCACCTCCACTAACTTCCCAATAACACAACCTCCAGAAACTCATCACATCACCTCCACTAACTTCCCAATAACACAACCTCCAGAAATACATCCACATCACCTCCATTAACTTCCCAATAACACAACCTCCAGAAACACATCCTCATCACCCCCACTAACTTCCCAAAAAAATAACCTCCAGAAACACGTCCTCATCACCTCCACTAACTTCCCAAGAACACAACCTCCAGAAACACGTCCTCATCACCTCATCTAACATCCCAGTAACACCACCTGCAGAAACACATCCACATCCCCTCACTAACTTCCCAATAACACGAACTCCAGAAACACATCCACAGCCCCTCCACTAACTCCCCAATAACGCACCCTCCAGAAACACATCCACAGCCCCTCCACTAACTCCCCAATAACGCAGCCTCCAGAAACACATCCACAGCCCTTCCACTAACTCCCCAATAACGCACCCTCCAGAAACACATCCACAGCCCCTCCACTAACTTCCCAATAACACAACCACCAGAAACACATCCTCATCACCTCCAGTAACTTCCCAATAACACAACCACCAGAAACACATCCTCATCACCTCCACTCACTTCCCAATAACACAACCTCCAGAAACACATCCTCATCACCTCCACTAACTTCCCAATAACACAACCACCAGAAACACATCCTCATCACCTCCACTAACTTCCCAATAACACAACCTCCAGAAACACATCCTCATCACCTCCACTAACTCCCCAATAACGCAGCCTCCAGAAACACATCCACAGCCCCTCCACTAACTCCCCAATAACGCACCCTCCAGAAACACATCCACAGCCCCTCCAGTAACTTCCCAATAACACAACCACCAGAAACACATCCTCATCACCTCCACTAACTTCCCAATTGCAGAACTGGACACTGAATGAAAATTAACTGTTTTCACTTTCGTTGGAAATGGTAGAAGTTATTGTGTGAGACTGTGGAGAATTTCAATCACAGAATGAACACATTGATATTGAGATGCTGCCAGATTAGGAACCAATGTAGATCAGTGAGCAGAGGGACGGTACGTAACTGGCATTGTGTGTGGGTTAGGATATGGACAGCAGAGTTGGGGGTGGTCTGGCTTCATGAAGATTTATAACAGCAATTGAGTGACTCGAATTTAATCGCAATAGTCGAGTCTGGATTTGACACAGACACAGATGATGGATTGTTCTGCGATGAGGCGATGGCAAGTGGGCAGGATTGGGAATAGAAAGAACATCTGGATATAAATAATTTCAGTGTCAAAGGGAGCGCGGAGATTGTGACCCCCGTCTCCGATTACAGCCAGAGAGCGGTGTGTGGATACTGGATAGGGACTGAGATTCGTGACTGGAACTGAAGAACATGCATTCAATCTTACCAAGATGGAAATGTCCAGAGCAATAATACACTTAAAGTAGTTTATACAATAAATAACTGGATAGTGAGACTTACCAGGGACACCAACAACAGCCAGGAGCGGATAGTAACCCGCCTGAATTATATAGAGGACATCTAGGATCCAATATGCTGAAAGGAAAGGATCTCGAGCAATCCAATAAAGACCCTGGGATAAACTCCTGTCCATTGCTGTTAAGTCCCTGTGGTTAGATCCCAGATTCTGATCCATTGCTGTAACGTTCCTGTGGTTAGATCCCAGATTCTGATCCATTGCTGTAACGTTCCTGTGGTTAGATCCCAGATTCTGATCCATTGCTGTAACGTTCCTGTGGGTAGTTCCCAGATTCTGATCCATTGCTGTAACGTTCCTGTGGGTAGTTCCCAGATTCTGATCCATTGCTGTAACGTTCCTGTGGGTAGTTCCCAGACTCTGATCCATTGCTGTAACGTTCCTGTGGGTAGCTCCCAGATTTTCTCCCTCCTCTCGGTCTCTCTGGAGCCGCTGATCTCTGGCAGTGTTGGACTTGACGCTCCCGCTGACAGTTTGGGATAACACAGTGAAAGGAATCGCTTATTAATAGCAGCGACAAACCCTCCAGTGACGTGGTTAGATCCATAGAGACTGACATTAATCACAGTCACTAAACAAACAGGCTCAGTTAACCCCTTTCAATCCAATACTTTTTCTATCACAATGAAATAGAAGATTAGCCGGGTCTGGATCGGTTGTGTGACAGTGACTGAGGGATGGAGTGTGGAAATAGTGGACACACTGACCCTGATACTCAATCATCATTGATATCTGAGTGGTTCCAGGGGACTGGGGCATTTTCACTGCCCCATCCTGTTTATAAAAGGAGAGAGAGGGATAAACCCTGGAGTGACAGAGCAGTCAGTATAATGTTAGTCACCAGGACATTTCTAGGGCAGACTGGGCAACAGGAATATTGCTCCTTCGCGAGGAAATGGTGTTATGTGACCAGAAACACGGCGATATTCGTGGGAAATCACATCGCATGTTGTTATTGCAGTTATATTTCAAAATAACTGGAGGGTTAATGAGGGAACTGATATGAATTTATGTACTGGGACATATTGTGATCAAATGCCATTTATTAGAGATGTTATCGAGTCCCAAAGCCGTGGATTAAAGGGTCTGTGACAGTGAGAATGTGATATTGGCTAAGAAACAGAAAGCAGAGAGAAGCGGTGAATGATAGTTGTTCAGACAGGAGGGGAGGAGACACTGATGTTCACTCGGGGTCCACATGAGGACAATTGCTCTTCAAGACACAATTCACTGCGATAGGCTTCAATGGAAAGAATTTCAACATTCACAAATGACAGACACTCAGCAATGACACAGTGAGCAGGGTAGCAGCAATCTTCAGCAGCATGTTCCTAGATCTGTGAAAGGGAGGGTCACGGGGAAAGTAAATTTAAATCACTGTCGTGTGGGTGATGGATTAGGGAGGAGGGCAGAGGACAGGAAATATAAACTAAACGGGACAAGTTTAAAAAGTGTACAGGAAGGGAGCGGGGACATGTCCACACTTTGCACTGGAAAGTCATGGGGATAAGATTGGAAAAACCTCAGAAGATATTTAACTTGATCAATAGAGGCGGAGACTCCTAAAAGAAGGATGTCAGGATCATAGAATCATCGAGGTCCAGAGCACAGAAAGGCCATTCGGCCCATCTGGACTGGGCAGGTCAAAAACAACCACCTGAGTATTTGAATCCCACTTTCTAACACTTTGCCAATAGCCTATAGAGTTATAACCAGGTTTATAGAGAGGACCATAGCGGAGGAATTGCTTCTTGTTCTGCCGCTAAATATACAAAAGGATGTGAGGATCTTGGAGACAAAACAAAGGGTATTTAATGGAGTGTTGTCAGGGATGGAGGATTTCAGTTGAATATGGGGATTAGTGAACTGGAATTGTAATCTGTAGATCAGTTTAAGGTAAAGAGCAATTTCACAGAGGACTCCAAATTAGGAAGGAGTTTAGAGAGAGTGAGCAGAAAGGGTTCCACTGGAGTGTGTGTGGGCTGGCCGGGAGTGGCCTGGAGTGTGTGTGTGGGCTGGCCGGGAGTGGCCTGGAGTGTGTGTGTGTGCTGGCCGGGAGTGGCCTGGAATGTGTGTGTGGGCTGGCCGGGAGTGGCCTGGAGTGTGTGTGTGGGCTGGCCGGGAGCGGCCTGGAGTGTGTGTGTGGGCTGGCCGGGAGTGGCCTGGAGTGTGTGTGTGGGCTGGCCGGGAGTGGCCTGGAGTGTGTGTGTGTGCTGGCCGGGAGTGGCCTGGAATGTGTGTGTGGGCTGGCCGGGAGTGGCCTGGAGTGTGTGTGTGGGCTGGCCGGGAGTGGCCTGGAGTGTGTGTGTGGGCTGGCCGGGAGTGGCCGGGAGTGTGTGTGTGGGCTGGCCGGGAGTGGCCTGGAGTGTGTGTGTGGGCTGGCCGGGAGTGGCCTGGAGTGTCTGTGTGGACTGGCCGGGAGTGGCCTGGAGTGTGTGTGTGTGCTGGCTGGGAGTGGCCTGGAGTGTGTGTGTGGGCTGGCCGGGAGTGGCCTGGAGTGTGTGTGTGGGCTGGCCGGGAGTGGACTGGAGTGTGTGTGTGGGCTGGCCGGGAGTGGCCTGGATTGTGTGTGTGGGCTACCCGGGAGTGGCCTGGAGTGTGTGTGTGGACTGGCCGGGAGTGAGTGTGTGGGCTGGCCGGGAGTGGCCTGGCCTGGAGTGTGTGTGTGGGCTGGCCGGGAGTGGCCTGGAGTGTGTGTGTGGGCTGGCCGGGAGTGGCCTGGCCTGGAGTGTGTGTGTGGGCTGGCCGGGAGTGGCCTGGCCTGGAGTGTGTGTGTGGGCTGGCCGGGAGTGGTCTGGAGTGTGTGTGTGGACTGGCCGGGAGTGGCCTGGAGTGTGTGTGTGGACTGGCCGGGAGTGGCCTGGAGTGTGTGTGTGGGCTGGCCGGGAGTGGCCTGGAGTGTGTGTGTGCTGCCCGGGAGTGGCCTGGAGTGTGTGTGTGGGCTGGCCGGGAGTGGCCTGGAGTGTGTGTGTGGGCTGGCCGGCAGTGATCTGGAGTGTGTGTGTGGGCTGGCCGGGAGTGGCCAGGCCTGGAGTGAGTGTGTGGGCTGGCCGGAAGTGGCGTGGAGTGTGTGTGTGGGCTAGCCGGGAGTGGCCTGGAGTGAGTGTGTGGGCTGGCCGGGAGTGGCCTGGAGTGTGTGTGTGGGATGGCCGGGAGTGGCCTGGCCTGGAGTGTGTGTGTGGGCTGGCCGGTAGTGGCCTGGAGTGAGTGTGTGGGCTGGCCGGGAGTGGCCTGGAGTGTGTGTGTGGGCTGGCCGGGAGTGGCCTGGCCTGGAGTGTGTGTGTGGGCTGGCCGGGAGTGGCCTGGCCTGGAGTGTGTGTGTGGGCTGGCCGGGAGTGGCCTGGAGTGAGTGTGTGGGCTGGCCGGGAGTGGCCTGGAGTGTGTGTGTGGGATGGCCGGGAGTGGCCTGGCCTGGACTGTGTGTGTGGGCTGGCCGGTAGTGGCCTGGAGTGAGTGTGTGGGCTGGCCGGGAGTGTCCTGGGGTGTGTGTGTGGGCTGGCCGGGAGTGGCCTGGCCTGGAGTGTGTGTGTGGGCTGGCCGGGAGTGGCCTGGCCTGGAGTGTGTGTGTGGGCTGGCCGGGAGTGGCCTGGAGTGTGTGTGTGGGCTGGCCGGGAGTGGCCTGGTCTGGAGTGTGTGTGTGGACTGGCCGGGAGTGGCCTGGAGTGTGTGTGTGGACTGGCCGGGAGTGGCCTGGAGTGTGTGTGTGGGCTGGCCGGGAGTGGCCTGGAGTGTGTGTGTGGGCTGGCCGGGAGTGGCCTAGAGTGTGTGTGTGGGCTGGCCGGGAGTGGCCTGGAGTGTGTGTGTGGTCTGGCCGGGAGTGGCCTGGAGTGTGTGTGTGGGCTGGCCGGGAGTGGCCTGGCCTGGAGTGTGTGTGTGGGCTGGCCGGGAGTGGCCTGGAGTGTGTGTGTGGGCTGGCCGGGAGTGGCCTGGCCTGGAGTGTGTCTGTGGGCTGGCCGGGAGTGGCCTGGCCTGGAGTGTGTGTGTGGGCTGGCCGGGAGTGGTCTGGAGTGTGTGTGTGGACTGGCCGGGAGTGGCCTGGAGTGTGTGTGTGGGCTGCCCGGGAGTGACCTGGAGTGTGTGTGTGGGCTGGCCGTGAGTGGCCTGGAGTGTGTGTGTGGGCTGGCCGGGAGTGGCCTGGAGTGTGTGTGTGGGCTGGCTGGGAGTGGCCTGGAGTGTGTGTGTGGGCTGGTCGGGAGTGGCCTGGAGTGTGTGTGTGGGCTTCCCGGGAGTGACCTGGAGTGTGTGTGTGGGCTGGCCGGGAGTGGCCTGGAGTTTGTGTGTGGGCTGGCCGGGAGTGGCCTGGAGTGTGTGTGTGGGCTGGCTGGAAGTGGCCTGGAGTGTGTGTGTGGGCTGGCCGGGAGTGGCCTGGAGTGTGTGTGTGTGCTGGCCGGGAGTGGCCTGGAGTGTGTGTGTGGGCTGGCCTGGAGTGGCCTGGAGTGTGTGTGTGGGTTGGCCGGGAGTGGACTGGAGTGTGTGTGTGGGCTGGCCGGGAGTGGCCTGGAGTGTGTGTGTGGGCTACCCGGGAGTGGCCTGGAGTGTGTGTGTGGACTGGCCGGGAGTGAGTGTGTGGGCTGGCCGGGAGTGGTCTGGAGTGTGTGTGTGGGCTGGCCGGGAGAGGCCTGGAGTGTGTGTGTGGGCTGGCCGGGAGAGGCCTGGAGTGTGTGTGTGGGCTGCCCGGGAGTGGCCTGGCCTGGAGTGTGTGTGTGGGCTGGCCGGAAGTGGCCGGGAGTGTGTGTGTGGGCTGGCCGGGAGTGGCCTGGTCTGGAGTGTGTGTGTGGACTGGCCGGGAGTGGCCTGGAGTGTGTGTGTGGACTGGCCGGGAGTGGCCTGGAGTGTGTGTGTGCTGCCCGGGAGTGGCCTGGACTGTGTGTGTGTGGGCTGGCCGGGAGTGGCCTGGAGTGTGTGTGTGGGCTGGCCGGGAGTGGCCTGGAGTGTGTGTGTGGGCTGGCCGGGAGTGGCCTGGTCTGGAGTGTGTGTGTGGACTGGCCGGGAGTGGCCTGGAGTGTGTGTGTGGACTGGCCGGGAGTGGCCTGGAGTGTGTGTGTGGGCTGGCCGGGAGTGGCCTGGAGTGTGTGTGTGGGCTGGCCGGGAGTGGCCTGGAGTGTGTGTGTGGGCTGGCCGGGAGTGGCCTGGCCTGGAGTGTGTTTGTGGACTGGCCGGGAGTGGCCTGGAGTGTGTGTGTGGACTGGCCGGGAGTGGCCTGGAGTGTGTGTGTGGGCTGGCCGGGAGTGGCCTGGAGTGTGTGTGTGCTGCCCGGGAGTGGCCTGGACTGTGTGTGTGTGGGCTGGCCGGGAGTGGCCTGGAGTGTGTGTGTGGGCTGCCCGGGAGTGACCTGGCCTGGAGTGTGTGTGTGGGTGGCCGGGAGTGGCCTGAAGTGTGTGTGTGGGCTGGCCGGGAGTGGCCTGGAGTGTGTGTGTGGGCTGGCCGGGAGTGGCCTGGAGTGTGTGTGTGGGGTGGCCGGGAGTGGCCGGGAGTGTGTGTGTGGGCTGGCCGGGAGTGGTCGGGAGTGTGTGTGTGGGCTGGCCGGGAGTGGCCTGGAGTGTGTGTGTGGGCTGGCCGGGAGTGGCCTGGAGTGTGTGTGTGGGCTGGCCGGGAGTGGCCTGGAGTGTGTGTGTGGACTGGCCGGGAGTGGCCTGGCCTGGAGTGTGTGTGTGGGCTGGCCGGGAGTGGCCTGGCCTGGAGTGTGTGTGTGGGGGGCCGGGAGTGGCCTGGAGTGTGTGTGTGGGCTGGCCGGGAGTGGCCTGGAGTGTGTGTGGGCTGGCCGGGAGTGGCCTGGCCTGGAGTGTGTGTGTGGGCTGGCCGGGAATGGCCTGGAGTGTGAGTGTGGGCTGGCCGGGAGTGGCCTGGAGTGTGAGTGTGGGCTGGCCGGGAGTGGCCTGGAGTGTGAGTGTGGGCTGGGCGGGAGTGTCCTGGAGTGTGTGTGTGGGCTGGCCGGGAGTGGCCTGGAGTGTGTGTGTGGGCTGGCCGAGAGTGGCCTGGAGTCTGTGTGTGGGCTGGCCGGGAGTGGCCTGGAGTCTGTGTTTGGGCTGGCCGAGAGTGGCCTGGAGTGTGTGTGTGGGCTGGCCGGGAGTGGCCTGGAGTGTGAGTGTGGGCTGGGCGGGACTGTCCTGGAGTGTGTGTGTGGGCTGGCAGGGAGTGTCCTGGAGTGTGTGTGTGGGCTGGCCGGGAGTGGCCTGGAGTGTGTGTGTGGGCTGGCCGGGAGTGGACTGGAGTGTGTGTGTGGGCTGGCCGGGAGTGGCCTGGATTGTGAGTGTGGGCTGGGCGGGACTGTCCTGGAGTGTGTGTGTGGGCTGGCAGGGAGTGGCCTGGAGTGTGTGTGTGGGCTGGCCGGGAGTGGCCAGGAGTGTGAGTGTGGGCTGGGCGGGACTGTCCTGGAGTGTGTGTGTGGGCTGGCAGGGAGTGGCCTGGAGTGTGTGTGTGGGCTGGCCGGGAGTGGCCAGGAGTGTGAGTGTGGGCTGGGCGGGAGTGTCCTGGAGTGTGTGTGTGGGCTGGCCGGGAGTGGCCTGGAGTGTGTGCGTGGGCTGCCCGGGAGTGGCCTGGAGTGTGTGTGTGGACTGGCCGGGAGTGGCCTGGCCTTGAGTGTGTGTGTGGACTGGCCGGGAGTGGCCTGGAGTGTGTGAGTGGGCTGGCCGGGAGTGGCCTGGCCTGGAGTGTGTGTGTGGGCTGGCGGGGAGTGGCCTGGAGTGTGTGTGTGGGACGGCCGGGAGTGGCCTGGAGTGTGTGTGTGGGCTGGCCGGGAGTGGCCTGGAGTGTGTGCGTGGGCTGCCCGGGAGTGGCCTGGAGTGTGTGTGTGGACTGGCCGGGAGTGGCCTGGCATTGAGTGTGTGTGTGGGCTGGCCGGGAGTGGCCTGGAGTGTGTGAGTGGGCTGGCCGGGAGTGGCCTGGCCTGGAGTGTGTGTGTGGGCTGGCGGGGAGTGGCCTGGAGTGTGTGTGTGGGATGGCCGGGAGTGGCCTGGAGTGTGTGTGTGGGCTGGCCGGGAGTGGCCTGGAGTGTGTGTGTGGGCTGGCCGGGAGTGTCCTGGAGTGTGTGTGTGGGCTGGCCGGGAGTGGCCTGGAGTGTGTGTGTGTGGGCTGGCCGGGAGTGGCCTGGAGTGTGTGTGTGGGCTGGCCGGGAGTGGCCTGGCCTGGAGTGTGTGTGTGGGCTGGCCGGGCCTGGCCTGGAGTGTCTGTGTGGGCTGGCCGGGAGTGGCCTGGCCTGGAGTGTGTGTGTGGGCTGGCCGGGAGTGGCCTGGAGTGTGTGTGTGGGCTGGCAGGGAGTGGCCGGGAGTGTGTGTGTGGGCTGGCCGGGAGTGGCCTGGAGTGTGTGTGTGGACTGGCCGGGAGTGGCCTGGAGTGTGTGTGGACTGGTCGGGCCTGGCCTGGAGTGTGTGCGTGGGCTGGCCGGGAGTGGCCGGGAGTGTGTGTGTGGGCTGGCCGGGAGTGGTCTGGAGTGTGTGTGTGGGCAGGCCGGGAGTGGCCTGGAGTGTGTGTGTGGGCTGGCCGGGAGTGGCCAGGAGTGTGTGTGTGGGCTGGCCGGGAGTGGCCTGGAGTGTGTGTGTGGGCTGGCCGGGAGTGGTCTGGAGTGTGTGTGTGGGCTGGCCGGGAGTGGCCTGGCCTGGAGTGTGTGTGTGGGCTGGCCGGGAGTGGCCTGGAGTGTGTGTGTGGACTGGCCGGGAGTGGCCTGGAGTGTGTGTGTGGGCTGGCCGGGAGTGGCCTGGAGTGCGTGTGTGAGCTGGCCGGGAGTGGCCTGGAGTGTGTCTGGGCTGGCCGGGAGTGGCCTGGAGTGTGTGTGGGCTGGCCGGGAGTTACCTGGTAGTCAGCGCGCAGGGAGAGTTACTCGCGCAGGAGGCCTCCTCCATTCAGACCCAGTCCACCTCCAGCTCCCTTAGACATCCCTTCACCCTCTCCGCGCTGACTGCCCAGTGATACAAAAGAAGATTCGGCAGGGCCAGGCCTCCCACCTGCTCCTTATTGTAGAATCGTCTTGCGTGTTCTAGAAACTCGCTCCATTTGTTACATTTTTTACAGGGAATAATTTACAGTGGTCCCTGGGTAGTGTACCATTATTTACAGTGGTCCCTGGATAGTGTATCATGATATACAGTGGTCCCTGGGTAGTTTACCATTATTTACAGTGGTCCCTGGGTAGAATATCATTATATACAGTGGTCCCTGGGTAGTATATCATTATGTACAGTGGTCCCTGGGTCGTTTACCATTATTTACAGTGGTCCCTGGGTAGTATATCATTAGATACAGTAGTCCCTGGGTAGAATATCATTATATACAGTGGTCCCTGGGTAGTGTATCATTATATACAGGGGTCCCTGGGTAGAATATCATTATATACAGTGGTCCCTGGGTAGAATATCCTTATATACAGTGGTCCCTGAGTAGTAGATCATTCTGTACAGTGGTCCCTGGGTAGTTTACCATTATTTACAGTTGTCCCTGGGTAGAATATCATTATATACAGTGGTCCGTGTGTAGTGTATCGTTATTTACAGTGGTCTCTGGGTAGTGTATCATTATATACAGTGGTCCCTGGGTAGAATATCATTATTTACAGTGGTCCCTGTGAAGAATATGATTATTTACAGTTGTCCCTGGGTAGAATATCAATATTTACAGTGGTCCCTGTGAAGAACATAATTATTTACAGTGGTAGCTGAGTAGTATATCATTATTAACAGTGGGCCCTGAGAAGAATATGATTATTTACAGTGGGCCCTGGGTAATATATCATTATTTACAGTGGTGCCTGTGAAGAATATGATTATTTCCAGTGGTCCGTCGGCAGTATCTCATTATTTACAGTGGTCCCTGTGAAGAATATCATTATTTACAGTGGGCCCTGTGAAGAATATGATTATTTTCAGCGGTCGCTGGGTAGGATGTAATTATTTGCAGTGGTCCCTGGGTAGTATATCGTAATTTGCAGTGGTCCCTGGGTAGAATATCATTATTTACATTGGTCCCTGGGTAGTATATCATTATTTACAGTGGTCACAGGGTAGTATAGCATTTTTTACAGTGGTCCCTGCGTAGTATATCGTAATTTACAGTGGTCCCTGGGGAGGATATCATTATTTACAGTGGTCCCTGGCTTGTATACCATTATTTACATTGGGCCCCAGGTAGTGTTTCATTATTTACAGGGATCCCTCTGCTGTACATCATTATTTGCAGTGGGCCCTGAGCAGTATATCATTATTTACAATGGTCCCTGAGCAGTATATCATTATTTACAGTTGTCCCTGGGTAGGATATCATTATTTACAGTTGTCCCTGAGCAGTATATCATTATTTACAATGGTCCCTGGGTAGTATATCATTATTTACAGTGGTCACAGGGTAGTATAGCATTTTTTACAGTGGTCCCTGGATAGTATATCTTCATTTACTGTTGTTCCTTGGTAACGTATCATTATTTAAAGTGTTCCCTGGGTAGTATATCATTATTTACAGTGGTCCCAGTGTTGTATATCATTTTTGACAGTGCTCACAGTGTGGTATATCATGATTTGCAGTTGTCCCTGGACAGTATGTCATCAATTATAGTGTGCCCTGTGTAATACATCTTTATTTACAGTGGCTCCTGGATAGTATTTCATTATTTACAGTGTCTCTGGGCAATATATCATTATTTACAGTGGTCCGTAGTGTAGTATACCATTATTTGCAGTGGTCCCTGGGAAATATATCATTAATCACAGTCGTCCCTGGGTAGTTTTCAATTATTTACAGTTGTCCCTGGGCAGGATATAATTATTTACAGTATTCACTGGGTAGTATATCATTATGTACAGTGGTCCCTGGGTAGTATAACATTATTTACAGTGGTCCCTGGTTCGAATGTCATTATTTACAGTGGTCCCTGTGTGGACTATCATAATTTACAGTGGTCCCTGTGTATTATATTCTTATTTACAGTTGTCCCTGGGTTGTTTATCATTATTTACAGTTGTCCCTTGGTTATATATAATTATTTGCGGTGGTCTCTGGACGGTATATCATTATTTATAGTGGTCCCAGGGTGGCATATCATTGTTTGCAGTGGACCCTGTGCAGCATATCATTTTTTTTCAGTTGTCGCAGAGTAGAATATCATTATTTACAATTGTGCGCTGAGTAGTATGTCATCATTTATAGTGGTCCCTGCATTGTATAGCATTATTTACAGTAGTCGCTGGGCAATGTATCAATATTCACAGTGGTCCCTAGGTAGGATATCATTATTTACAGTGGTCTCTGAGCAGTCTATCATTATTTCCAGTGGTCCCTGGGTAGAATATCATTATTTACGGTGGCTCCTGCGCAGAATAACATTATTTACAGGGGTCCCTGGGTAGTGTATCATTATATACAGTGGTCCCTGGGTAGAATATCATTATATACAGTGGTCCCTGGGTAGTATATCATTATGTACAGTGATCCCTGGGTAAAATATCATTATATGCAGTGGTCCCTGGGTAGTGTATCATTATATACAGTGGTCTCTGGGTAGTTTACCATTATTTACAGTGGTCCCTGGGCAGTATATCATTATTTACAGTGGTCCCTGGGTAGAATATCATTATATACAGTGGTCCCTTGGTAGTGTATCATTATTTACAGTGGTCTCTGGGTTGTGTATCTTATTTACAGTGTGCCCTGGTTGGTTTACCATTATTTACAGTGGTCCCTGGGTAGTATATCATTATATACAGTGGTCCGTATGTAGTGTATCGTTATTTACAGTGGTCTCTGGGTAGTGTATCATTATATACAGTGGTCCCTGGGTAGAATATCATTATATACAGTGGTCCCTGGGTAGAATATCCTTATATACCCTGGTCCCTGGGTAGTATATCATTATGTACAGTGGTCCCTGGGTAGTTTACCATTATTTACAGTGGTCCCTGGGTAGTATATCATTAGATACAGTGGTCCCTGGGTAGTGTATCATTAGTTACAGTGGTCTCTGGATAGTGTATCATTTTATACAGTGGTCCCTGAGTAGAATATCATTATATGCAGTGGTCCCTGGGTAGTGTATCATTATATACCGTGGTCCCTGGGTAGTTTACCATTATTTACATGGGGCCCTGGGCAGTATATCATTATATACAGTGGTCCCTGGGTAGAATATCATTATATACAGTGATCCCTTGGTAGTGTATCATTATTTACAGTGGCCTCTGGGTTGTGTATCTTATTTACAGTGTGCCCTGGGTAGTTTACCATTATTGACAGTGGTCCCTGAGTCGTATATCATTATATACAGTGGTCCCTGGGTAGTGTATCATTATTTACAGTGGTCTCTGGGTAGTGTATCATTATATGCAGTGGTCCCTGGGTAGAATATCATTATATACAGTGGTCCCTGGGTAGTATATCATTATTTACAGTGGTCCCGAAGTAGAATATCATTATTTACACTGGTCCCTGGGTAGAATATCATTATATACAGTGGTCCCTGGTTAGTACATCATTATATACAGTGGTCCCTGGGTAGTGTATCATTATATGCAGTGGTCCCTGGGTAGAATATCATTATATACAGTGGTCCCTGGGTAGTATATCATTATTTACAGTGGTCCCAAAGTAGAATATCATTATTTACACTGGTCCCTGGGTAGAATATCATTATATACAGTGTTCCCTGGTTAGAATATCGTTATTTACAGTGTTCCCTGGGTAGTGTATCATTATATACAGTGGTTCCTGGGTAGTTTACCATTATTTACAGTGGTCCCTGGGCAGTATATCATTATTTACAGTGGTCCCTGGGTAGAATATCATTATATACAGTGGTCCCTTGGTAGTGTATCATTATTTACAGTGGTCTCTGGGTTGTGTATCTTATTTACAGTGTGCCCTGGGTAGTTTACCATTATTTACAGTGGTCCCTGGGTAATATATCATGATATACAGTGGTCCCTGGGTAGTATATCATTATGTACAGTGGTCCCTCTTTGTTTACCATTACCGACAGTGGTCCCTGGGTAGTATATCATTAGATACAGTGGTCCCTGGGTAGAATATCATTATATACAGTGGTCCCTGGGTAGTGTATCATTATATACAGTGGTCCCTGGGTAGAATATCATTATATACAGTGGTCCCTGGGTCGTATATCATTATGTACACTGATCCCTGGGTAGAATATCATTATATACAGTGGTCCCTGGGTAGTGTATCATTATTTACAGTGTTCCCTGGGTAGAATATCATTATTTACAGTGTTCCCTGGTTAGAATATCATTATTTACAGTGGTCCCTGGTTAGAATATCATTATTTACAGTGTTCCCTGGGTAGAATATCATTATTTACAGTGTCCCCTGGGTAGGATATCATTAATTACAGTGGTCCCTGGTTAAAATATCATTATTTACAGTGTTCCCTGGGTAGAATATCATTATTTACAGTGTTCCCTGGTTAGAATATCATTATTTACAGTGGTCCCTGGGTAGAATATCATTATTTACAGTGTTCCCAGGGCAGAATATCATTATTTACAGTGTTCCCTGGGTAGAATATCATTATTTGCAGTGTTCCCTGGTTAGAATATCATTATTTACAGTGTTCCCTAAGTAGAATATCATTATTTACAGTGGTCCCTGGTTAGAATATCATTATTTGCAGTGGTCCCTGGGCAGTATATCATTATTCGCAGTGGTCTCTGGATAGTATATCATTATTTGCAGTGGTCCTTGGGTAGAATATCATTATTTACAGTGGTCCCTGGATAGTATATCATTATTTTCAGTGGTCCCTGGTTAGAATATCATTATTTACAGTGTCCCCTGGGTAGAATATCATTATATTCAGCAGTACCTGGGTGGTAAATCATTATTTACAGTGGTCCCTGCGTAGTTTATCATTATGTACTGTGGTCCCTGTGTAGTATATCATTATTTATACCGGTCACTGGGTTGTATACCATTATTTACTGTGGCCTTGGGTAGGTATCATCATTTACAGTGGACCCTGGGTAGAATATCATTATTTACAGTGGTCCCTGTGAAGAATATGATTAGTTACAGTTGTCCCTGGGTAGAATATCAATATTTACAGTGGTCCCTGTGAAGAACATAATTATTTACAGTGGTCGCTGAGTAGTATATCATTATTTACAGTGGGCCCTGAGAAGAATATGATTATTTACAGTGGGCCCTGGGTAATATATCATTATTTACAGTGGTGACTGTGAAGAATATGATTATTTCCAGTGGTCCGTGGGCAGTATCTCATTATTTACAGTGTTCCCTGTGAAGAATATCATTATTTACAGTGGTCCCTGTGAAGAATATGATTATTTTCAGTGGTCGCTGGGTAGGATGTAATTATTTGCAGTGATCCCTGGGTAGTATATCGTAATTTACAGTGGTCACAGGGTAGTATAGCATTTTTTACAGTGGTCCCTGCGTAGTATATCGTAATTTACAGTGGTCCCTGGGGAGTATATCATTATTTACATTGGTCCCTGGGTAGTATATCATTATTTACAGTGGTCACAGGGTAGTATAGCATTTTTTACAGTGGTCCCTGCGTAGTATATCGTAATTTACAGTGGTCCCTGGGGAGTATATCATTATTTACAGTGGACCCTGGGTTGTATACCATTATTTACATTGGGCCCCAGGTAGTGTTTCATTATTTACAGGGATCCCTCCGCAGTACATCATTATTTGCAGTGGTCCCTGAGCAGTATATCATTATTTACAATGGTCCCTGGGCAGTATATCATTATTTACAGTGTCCCTGGGCAGTATATCATTATTTACAGTTGTCCCTGGGTAGGATATCATTATCTACAGTTGTCCCTGAGCAGTATATCATTATTTACAATGGTCCCTGGGTAGTATATCATTATTTACAGTGGTCACAGGGTAGTATAGCATTTTTTACAGTGGTCCCTGCGTAGTATATCGTAATTTACAGTGGTCCCTGGGGAGTATATCATTATTTACAGTGGTCCCTGGGTTGTATACCATTATTTACATTGGGCCCCAGGTAGTGTTTCATTATTTCCAGGCTCCCTCTGCAGTACATCATTATTTGCAGTGGTCCCTGAGCAGTATATCATTATTTACAATGGTCCCTGGGCAGTATATCATTATTTACAATGGTCCCTGAGCAGTATCTCATTATTTACAGTGGTCCCTGTGAAGAATATGATTATTTTCAGTGGTCGCTGGGTAGGATGTAATTATTTGCAGTGATCCCTGGGTAGTATATCGTAATTTACAGTGGTCCCTGGGTAGAATATCATTATTTACATTGGTCCCTGGGTAGTATGTCATTATTTACAGTGGTCCCTGGGTAGAATATCATTATTTACATTGGTCCCTGGGTAGAATATCATTATTTACATTGGTCCCTGGGTAGTATGTCATTATTTACAGTGGTCACAGGGTAGTATAGCATTTTTTACAGTGGTCCCTGCGTAGTATATCATTATTTACAATGGTCCCTGGGCAGTATATCATTATTTACAGTTTCCCTGGGCAGTATATCATTATTTACAGTTGTCCCTGGGTAGGATATCATTATTTACAGTTGTCCCTGAGCAGTATATCATTATTTACAATGGTCCCTGGGTAGTATATCATTATTTACAGTGGTCACAGGGTAGTATAGCATTTTTTACAGTGGTCCCTGCGTAGAATATCATTATTTACAATGGTCCCTGGGCAGTATATCATTATTTACAATGGTCCCTGAGCAGTATATCATTATTTACAGTGGTCCCTGAGCAGTATATCATTATTTACAATGGTCCCTGAGCAGTATATCATTATTTACAATGGTCCCTGAGCAGTATATCATTATTTACAGTGGTTCCTGGGTAGTATCTCATTATTTACAGTGGTCCCTGAGCAGTATATCATTATTTACAATGGTCCCTGGGCAGTATATCATTATTTACAGTTGTCCCTGGGTAGGATATCATTATTTACAGTTGTCTGTGAGCAGTATATCATTATTTACAGTGGCCCCTGAGCAGTATATCATTATTTACAGTTCTCTCTGAGCAGTATATCATTATTTACAATGGTCCCTGGGCAGTATATCATTATTTACAGTTGTCCCTGGGTAGGATATCATTATTTACAGTTGTCTCTGAGCAGTATATCATTATTTACAGTGGCCCCTGAGCAGTATATCATTATTTACAGTTGTCTCTGAGCAGTATATCATTGTTTACAATGGTCCCTGGGCAGTATATCATTATTTACAGTTGTCCCTGGGTAGGATATCATTATTTACAGTGTTCCCTGGATAGTATATCTTCATTTAATGTTGTTCCTGGGTAACGTATCATTATTTAAAGTGTTCCCTGGGTAGTATATCATTATTTACAGTGGTCCCTGGGTGGTATATCATTATTGACAGTGTTCCCTGGGTAGTATATCATTATTTACAGTGGTCCCCGTGTGGTATATCATTATTGACAGTGTTCCCAGGGTGGTATATCATGATTTACAGTTGTCCCTGGACAGTATGTCATCAATTATAGTGTGCCCTGTGTAATACATCTTTATTTACAGTGGCTCCTGGATAGTATTTCATTATTTACTGTCTCTCTGGGCAATATATCAGGATTCACAGTGGCCCTTGGTAATATATCATTATTTACAGTGGTCCATGGTGTAGTATACCATTATTTGCAGTGGTCCCTGGGAAATATATCATTAATCACAGTCGTCCCTGGATTGTTTTTAATTATTTACAGTTGTCCCTGGGCAGGATATAATTATTTACAGTATTCACTGGGTAGTATATCATTATGTACAGTGGTCCCTGGGTAGTATAACATTATTTACAGTGGTCCCTGGTTCGAATGTCATTATTTACAGTGGTCCCTGTGTGGAATATCATAATTTACAGTGGTCCCTGGGTATTATATTCTTATTTACAGTTGTCCCTGGGTTGTATATCATTATTTACAGTTGTCCCTTGGTTATATATAATTATTTGCGGTGGTCTCTGGGCAATGTATCAATATTCACAGTGGTCCCTGGGTAGGATATCATTATTTACAGTGGTCTCTGAGCAGTATATCATTATTTCCAGTGGTCCCTGGGTAGAATATCATTATATACAGTGGTCCCTGGGTAGTATATCATTATGTACAGTGATCCCTGGGTAGAATATCAATATATACAGTGGTCCCTGGGTATTGTATCATTATATACAGTGGTCCCTGGGTAGTTTACCATTATTTACAGTGGTCCCATGGCAATATATCATTATATACAGTGGTCCCTTGGTAGTGTATCATTATTTACAGTGGTCTCTAGGTTGTGTATCTTATTTACAGTGTGCCCTGGGTAGTTTACCATCATTTACAATGGTCCCTGGGTAGTATATCATTATATACAGTGGTCCGTGTGTAGTGTATCGTTATTTACAGTGGTCTCTGGGTAGTGTATCATTATATACTGTGGTCCCTGGGCAGAATATCATTATATACAGCGGTCCCTGGGTAGAATATCCTTATATACAGTGGTCCCTGGTTAGAATATCATTATTTACAGTGTTCCCTGGGTAGAATATCATTATTTACAGTGTTCCCTGGGTAGGATATCATTAATTACAGTGGTCCCTGGTTAGAATATCATTATTTACAGTGTTCCCTGCGTAGAATATCATTATTTACAGTGTTCCCTGGGTAGAATATCATTATTTACAGTGGTCCCTGGGTAGAATATCATTATTTACAGTGGTCCCTGGGTAGTGTATCATTATTTACAGTGTTCCCTGGGTAGAATATCATTATTTGCAGTGTTCCCTGGTTAGAATATCATTATTTACAGTGTTCCCTAAGTAGAATATCATTATTTACAGTGGTCCCTGGGCAGTATATCATTATTTGCAGTGGTCTCTGGATAGTATATCATTATTTGCTGTGATCCTTGGGTAGAATATCATTATTTTCAGTGGTCCCTGGATAGTATATCATTATTTTCAGTGGTCCCTGGTTAGAATATCATTATTTACAGTGTCCCCTGGGTAGAATATCATTATATTCAGCAGTACCTGGCTGGTGAATCATTATTTACAGTGGTCCCTGCGTAGTTTATCATTATGTACTGTGGTCCCTGTGTAGTATACCACTATTTATACCGGTCACTGGGTTGTATACCATTATTTACTGTGGCCTTGGGTAGGTATCATCATTTACAGTAGACCCTGGGTAGTATATCATTAATTACAATGGTCCCTGTGAAGAATATGATTATTTACAGTTGTCCCTGGGTAGAATATCAATATTTACAGTGGTCCCTGTGAAGAACATAATTATTTACAGTGGTCGCTGAGTAGTATATCATTATTTACAGTGGGTCCTGAGAAGAATATGATTATTTACAGTGGGCCCTGGGTAATATATCATTATTTACAGTGGGCCCTGGGTAATATATCATTATTTACAGTGGTGCCTGTGAAGAATATGATTATTTCCAGTGGTCCGTGGGCAGTATCTCATTATTTACAGTGTTCCCTGTGAAGAATATCATTATTTACAGTGGTCCCTGTGAAGAATATGATTATTTTCAGTGGTCGCTGGGTAGGATGTAATTATTTGCAGTGGTCCCTGGGTAGTATATCGTAATTTACAGTGGTCCCTGGGTAGAATATCATTATTAACATTGGTCCCTGGGTCGTATATCATTATTTACATTGGTCCCTGGGTAGTATATCATTATTTACAGTGGTCACAGGGTAGTATAGCATTTTTTACAGTGGTCCCTGCGTAGTATATCGTAATTTACAGTGGTCCCTGGGGAGTATATCATTATTTACAGTGGTCCCTGGGTTGTATACCATTATTTACATTGGGCCCCAGGTAGTGTTTCATTATTTACAGGGATCCCTCTGCAGTACATCATTATTTGCAGTGGTCCCTGAGCAGTATATCATTATTTACAATGGTCCCTGGGCAGTATATCATTATTTACAGTTGTCCCTGGGTAGGATATCATTATTTACAGTGGTCCCTGTGAAGAATATGATTATTTTCAGTGGTCGCTGGGTAGGATGTAATTATTTGCAGTGGTCCCTGGGTAGTATATCATTATTTACAATTGTCCCTGGGTAGTATATCATTATTTACAGTGGTCCCTGTGTAGTATTTCGTAATTTACAGTGGTCCCTGGGCAGAATATCATTATATACAGTGGTCCCTGGGTAGAATATCCTTATATACAGTGGTCCCTGGGTAGTATATCATTATGTACAGTGGTCCCTGAGTAGTTTACCATTATTTGCAGTGGTCCCTGGGTAGTATATCATTAGATACAGTGGTCCCTGGGTAGTGTATCATTAGTTACAGTGGTCTCTGGATAGTGTATCATTTTATACAGTGGTTCCTGGGTAGAATATCATTATATGCACTGGTCCCTGGGTTGTGTATCATTATATACCGTGGTCACTGGGTAGTTTACCATTATTTACATGGGTCCCTGGGCAGTATATCATTATATACAGTGGTCCCTGGGTAGAATATCATTATAAACAGTGGTCCCTTGGTAGTGTATCATTATTTACAGTGGTCTCTGGGTTGTATATCTTATTTACAGTGTGCCCTGGGTAGTTTACCATTATTTACAGTGATCCCTGGGTCGTATATGATTATATACAGTGGTCCCTGGGTAGTGTATCATTATTTACAGTGGTCTCTGTGCAGAATATAATTATTTACAGTAGTCCCTGGGCAGTCTGTCATTACTTACAGTGGGCACTGGGGAGAATATCATTATTTACAGTGGTCCCGGTTAGTGTATCATTATCTACCGTTGTCCCTGAGTAGAATATCATTATCTTCAGCGGTTCCTGGGTTGTATGCCAATATGTACAGAGGCCTTAGGTAGGTTGCGTCATTTACAGTGGCCACTGGATAGTATTTCATTAGTTACAGTGGTCCCTGGGCATTATATCATTATTTACAGTGTTCCCTGTATAGTGCATCATTGCTTACAGTGACCCCTGGGTAGATTATTATCATTTGCAGTGGTCCTTTGTTGTATTGCATTTTTGACACGGGTCCCTGAGTAGTATCTCATTATTTACAGTGGTCCCTGGGAAGCATATCGTTATTTACTGTGGTCCCTGTGCAGTATATCATTATGCACAGTGGTCCCTGGGTGAAATATCATTATATACAGTGGTCCCTGGGTCGTATATCATTATGTACAGTGATCCCCGAGTAGAATATCATTATATACCGTGGTCCCTGGGTAGTGTATCATTATATACAGTGGTCCCTTGGTAGTGTATCATTATTTACAGTGGTCTCTGGGTTGTGTATCTTATTTACAGTGTGCCCTGGGTAGTTTACCATTATTTACAGTGGTCCCTGGGTAATATATCATGATTATACAGTGGTCCGTGTGTAGTGTATCATTATATACAGTGGTCCCTGGGTAGTGTATCATTATGTACAGTGGTCCCTGGGTAGTTTACCATAATTTACAGTGGTCCCTGGGTAGTATATCATTAGATACAGTGGTCCCTGGGTAGTGTATCATTATTTACAGTGGTCTCTGGATAGTGTATCATTTTATACAGTGGCCCTGGGTAGAATATCATTATATGCAGTGGTCCCTGGGTAGTGTATCATTATATACAGTGTTCCCTGGGTAGAATATCATTATTTACAGTGGTCCCTGGTTAGAATATCATTATTGACAGTGGTCCCTGGTGAGATTAATATTATTTACAGTGGTCCCTGGGAAGCATATCGTTATTTACAGTGTTCCCTGGGTAGAATACCATTATATACAGTGGTCCCTGGTTAGAATATCACTATTTACAGTGTTCCCTGAGTAGAATATCATTACATACAGTGGCCCCTGCTTAGAATATCACTATTTACAGTGTTCCCTGAGTAGAATATCATTATATACAGTGGTCCCTGGTTAGAATATCATTATTTACAGTGTTCCCTGGGTAGAATATCATTATTTACAGTGTTCCCTGGGTAGAATATCATTATTTACAGTGTTCCCTGGGTAGAATACCATTATATACAGTGGTCCCTGGTTAGAATATCACTATTTACAGTGTTCCCTGAGTAGAATATCATTACATACAGTGGCCCCTGCTTAGAATATCACTATTTACAGTGTTCCCTGAGTAGAATATCATTATATACAGTGGTCCCTGGTTAGAATATCATTATTTACAGTGTTCCCTGGGTAGAATATCATTATTTACATTGGTCCCTGGGTAGAATATCATTATTTACTGTGTTCCCTGGTTAGAATATCATTATTCATACCGGTCACTGGGTTGTATACCATTATTTACTGTGGCATTGGGTAGGTATCATCATTTACAGTGGACCCTGGGTAGAATATCATTATTTATAGTGTTCCCTGGTTAGAATATCATTATTTACATTGGTCCCTGGGTAGAATATCATTATTTACAGTGTTCCCTGGTTAGAATATCATTATTTACAGTGTTCCCTGGGTAGAATATCATTATTTACAGTGTTCCCTGGTTAGAATATCATTATTTACAGTGTTCCCTGGTTAGAATATCATTATTTACAGTGTTCCCTGGGTAGAATATCATTATATACATTGGTCCCTGGGTAGAATATCATTATTTACAGTGTTCCCTGGGTAGAATATCATTATTTACAGTGTTCCCTGGGTAGAATAACATTATTTACAGTGTTCCCTGGGTAGAATATCATTATATACAGTGGTCTCTGGTTAGAATATCATTATTTACAGTGTTCCCTGAGTAGAATATCATTATATACAGTGGTCTCTGGTTAGAATATCATTATTTACAGTGTTCCCTGGGTAGAATATCATTATTTACAGTGGTCCCTGGTTAGAATATCATTATTTACAGTGTTCCCTGGGTAGAATATCATTATTTCCAGTGTTCCCTGGGTAGAATATCATTATTTACAGTGTTCCCTGGGTAGAATACCATTATATACAGTGGTCCCTGGTTAGAATATCACTATTTACAGTGTTCCCTGAGTAGAATATCATTACATACAGTGGCCCCTGCTTAGAATATCACTATTTACAGTGTTCCCTGAGTAGAATATCATTATATACAGTGGTCCCTGGTTAGAATATCATTATTTACAGTGTTCCCTGGGTAGAATATCATTATTTACATTGGTCCCTGGGTAGAATATCATTATTTACTGTGTTCCCTGGTTAGAATATCATTATTCATACCGGTCACTGGGTTGTATACCATTATTTACTGTGGCATTGGGTAGGTATCATCATTTACAGTGGACCCTGGGTAGAATATCATTATTTATAGTGTTCCCTGGTTAGAATATCATTATTTACATTGGTCCCTGGGTAGAATATCATTATTTACAGTGTTCCCTGGTTAGAATATCATTATTTACAGTGTTCCCTGGGTAGAATATCATTATTTACAGTGTTCCCTGGTTAGAATATCATTATTTACAGTGTTCCCTGGTTAGAATATCATTATTTACAGTGTTCCCTGGGTAGAATATCATTATATACATTGGTCCCTGGGTAGAATATCATTATTTACAGTGTTCCCTGGTTAGAATATCATTATTTACAGTGGTCCCTGCGTAGGTTATCATTACGTACTGTGGTCCCTGTGTAGTTTATCATTATTCATACCGGTCACTGGGTTGTATACCATTATTTACTGTGGCCTTGGGTAGGTATCATCATTTACAGTGGACCCTGGGTAGAATATCATTATTTACAGTGGTCCCTGTGAAGAATATGATTATTTACAGTTGTCCCTGGGTAGAATATCAATATTTACAGTGGTCCCTGTGAAGAACATAATTATTTACAGTGGTCGCTGAGTAGTATATCATTATTTACAGTGGGCCCTGAGAAGAATATGATTATTTACAGTGGGCCCTGGGTAATATATCATCATTTACCGTGGTGCCTGTGAAGAATATGATTATTTCCAGTGGTCCGTGGGCAGTATCTCATTATTTACAGTGGTCCCTGGTGAGATTATCATTATTTACAGTGGTCCCTAAGAAGAATATCATTATTTACAGTGTTCCCTGGGTAGAATATCATTATTTACAGTGTTCCCTGGGTAGAATATCATTATTTACATTGGTCCCTGGTTAGAATATCATTATTTACAGTGTTCCCTGGGTAGAATATCATTATTTACAGTGTTCCCTGGGTAGAATAACATTATTTACAGTGTTCCCTGGGTAGAATATCATTATATACAGTGGTCTCTGGTTAGAATATCATTATTTACAGTGTTCCCTGAGTAGAATATCATTATATACAGTGGTCTCTGGTTAGAATATCATTATTTACAGTGTTCCCTGGGTAGAATATCATTATTTACAGTGGTCCCTGGTTAGAATATCATTATTTACAGTGTTCCCTGGGTAGAATATCATTATTTCCAGTGTTCCCTGGGTAGAATATCATTATTTACAGTGTTCCCTGAGTAGAATATCATTATTTACAGTGGTCCCTGGTTAGAATATCATTATTTGCAGTGGTCCCTGGGCAGTATATCATTATTTGCAGTGGTCTCTGGATAGTATATCAGTATTTGCAGTGGTCCTTGGGTAGAATATCATTATATTCAGCGGTACCTGGGTGGTAAATCATTATTTACAGTGGTCCCTGCGTAGGTTATCATTATGTACTGTGGTCCCTGTGTAGTATATCATTATTTATACCGGTCACTGGGTTGTATACCATTATTTACTGTGGCCTTGGGTAGGTATCATCATTTACAGTGGACCCTGGGTAGAATATCATTATTTACAGTGGTCCCTGTGAAGAATATGATTATTGACAGTTGTCCCTGTGAAGAATATGATTATTTTCAGTGGTCGCTGGGTAGGATGTAATTATTTGCAGTGGTCCCTGGGTAGTATATCGTAATTTACAGTGGTCCCTGGGGAGTATATCATTATTTACAGTGGACCCTGGGTTGTATACCATTATTTAGATTGGGCCCCATGTAGTGTTTCATTATTTACAGGGATCCCTCTGCAGTATATCATTATTTGCAGTGGTCCCTGAGCAGTAAATCATTATTTACAATGGTCCCTGGGTAGTATATCATTATTTTCAGTGGGCTCTGTGCAGTATATCATTATTTGCAGTGGGCCCTGAGCAGTATATCATTATTTACAGTGGTCCCTGGGCAGTATATCATTATTTACAGTTGTCCCTGGGTAGGATATCATTATTTACAGTTGTCCCTGAGCAGTATATCATTATTTACAATGGTCCCTGGGTAGTATATCATTATTTACAGTGGTCACAGGGTAGTATAGCATTTTTTACAGTGGTCCCTGCGTAGTATATCGTAATTTACAGTGGTCCCTGGGGAGTATATCATTATTTACAGTGGTCCCTGTGTTGTATACCATTATTTACATTGCCCCCAGGTAGTGTTTCATTCTTTGCAGGGATCCCTCTGCAGTACATCATTATTTGCAGTGGTCCCGGAGCAGTATATCATTATTTACAGTTGTCTCTGGGTAGGATATCATTATTTACAGTTGTCCTTGGGTAGGATATCATTATTTGCAGTGTTCCCTGGATAGTATATCTTTATTTACTGTTGTTCCTGGGTAACGTATCATTATTTAAAGTGTTCCCTGGGTAGTTTCTCATTATTTACAGTGGTCCCAGTGTGGTATATCATTATTGACAGTGTTCACAGTGTGGTATATCATGATTTACAGTTGTCCCTGGACAGTATGTCATCAATTATAGTGTGCCCTGTGTAATACATCTTTATTTACAGTGAATCCTGGATAGTATTTCATTATTTACAGTGTCTCTGGGCAATATATCAGGATTCACAGTGGTCCCAGGGTAATATATCATTATTTACGGTGGTCCATGGTGTAGTATGCCATTATTTGCAGTGGTCCCTGGGAAATATATCATTAATCACAGTCGTCCCTGGGTAGTTTTTAATTATTTACCGTTGTCCCTGGGCAGGATATAATTATTTACAGTATTCACTGGGTGGTATATCATTATGTACAGTGGTCCCTGTGTGGAATATCATTATTTACAGTGGTCCCTGGGTATTATATTCTTATTTACAGTTGTCCCTGGGTTGTATATCATTATTTACAGTTGTCATTTGGTTATATATAATTTGCGGTGGTCTCTGGACGGTATATCATTATTTATAGTGGTCCCAGGGTGGCATATCATTGTTTGCAGTGGTCCCTGGGCAGCATACCATTTTTTTTCAGTTGTCGCAGAGTAGAATATCATTATTTACAATTGTGCGCTGAGTAGTATGTCATCATTTATAGTGGTCCCTGCATTGTATAGCATTATTTACAGTAGTCGCTGGGCAATGTATCAATATTCACAGTGGTCCCTGGGTAGGATATCATTATTTACAGTGGTCTCTGAGCAGTATATCATTATTTCCAGTGGTCCCTGTGTAGAATATCATTATTTACGGTGGTTCCTGCGAAGAATAACATTATTTACAGGGGTCCCTGGGTAGTATATCCATATCTACAATGGTCCCCGGGTAGTATGTCATCATTTGCAGTGGTGCCTGGGTAGAATATCATTATTTTCAATGGTCCCTGAGCGGTATATCAGTATCTCCAATGTCCCTGGGTGTTATCTCATTATTTACCGTGGTCCCTGGGGAGAATATCACCATTTACAATGGTCTCTGTGTAGTGTATCATTATTTACAGTGGTCCCTGTGTACTGTTTCATTATATAAAGTGGACCCTGGGCAGTATATCATTATTTACAGTAGTCCCTGGGTAGAATATCATTACTTACAGTGGTCCCTGGGCAGTATATCATTATTTACAGTGGTCCCTGTGTAGAATATCATTATTTACAGTGGCCCCCGGGGTCGTATATCATTATTTGCAGTGGTCCCTCTGTAGAATATCAATATTTACAGTGGTCCCTGGGTATTATATCATTATTTACACTGGTTCCTGTGTAGAATATCATTATTTACAGTGGTCCCTGGGTATTATATCATGATTTACAGTGGTCCCTGGGTAGTATATCATTATTTACAGTGGTCCCTGGGTAGTATATCATCATTTACAGTGGTCCCTGGGTAGAATATCATTATTTACAGTGTTCCCTGGGTTGTATATCATTATTTACAGTGGTCTCTGTGCAGAATATAATTATTTAAAGTAGTCCCTGGGCAGTCTATCATTACTTACAGTGGTCCCTGGTTAGAATATCATTATTTACAGTGTTCCCTGGGTAGAATATCATTAATTACAGTGTTCCCTGGGTAGAATATCATTATTTACAGTGTTCCCTGGGTAGAATGTCATTATTTACAGTGGTCCCAGTGTGGTATATCATTATTGACAGTGCTCACAGTGTGGTATATCATGATTTGCAGTTGTCCCTGGACAGTATGTCATCAATTATAGTGTGCCCTGTGTAATACATCTTTATTTACAGTGAATCCTGGATAGTATTTCATTATTTACAGTGTCTCTGGGCAATATATCAGGATTCACAGTGGTCCCTGGGTAATATATCATCAGTTACAGTGGTCCATGGTGTAGTATACCATTATTTGCAGTGGTCCCTGGGAAATATATCATTAATCACAGTCATCCCTGGGTAGTTTTTAATTATTTACAGTTGTCCCTGGGCAGGATATAATTATTTACAGTGTTCACTGGGTAGTATATCATTATGTACAGTGGTCCCTGGGTAGTATAACATTATTTACAGTGGTCCCTGGTTCGAATGTCATTATTTACAGTGGTCCCTGTGTGGAATGTCATTATTTACAGTGGTCCTTGGGTATTATATTCTTATTTACAGTTGTCCCTGGGTTGTATATCATTATTTACAGTTGTCCCTTGGTTATATATAATTATTTGCGGTGGTCTCTGGACGGTATATCATTATTTATAGTGGTCCCAGGGTGGCATATCATTGTTTGCAGTGGTCCCTGGGCAGCATATCATTTTTGTCCAGTCGTCGCAGAGTAGAATATCATTATTTACAATTGTGCGCTGAGTAGTATGTCATCATTTATGGTGGCCCCTGCATTGAATAGCATTATTTACAGTAGTCGCTGGGCAATGTATCAATATTCACAGTGGTCCCTGGGTAGAATATCATTATTTACAGTGTTCTCTGTGTAGTATCTCATTATTTACGGTGGTCCCTGTGTATAATATCATTATTTACAGTGGTCCCTGGGTAGAGTATCATTATTTACAGTGGTCCCTGTGTAGAATATCATTATTTATAGTGGTCCCTGCGGATTATATCATTCTTTACAGTGGTCCCTGGGTAGAATATAATTATTTAAAGTGGTCCCTAGTAGTATATCATTATCTACAGTGGTCCCCGAGTAGAACCTATTTCTAGTGGTCCCTTGGTAGTATATCATTATTTACTGTGGTCCCTGGGCAGTGTATCATTATTTACAGTGGTCCTTGGGTAGTATATCATTATTTACAGTGTTCCCTGGGTAGAATATCATTATTTTCAGTGGTCCCTGTGCAGTATCTCATTATTTACAGTGCTCCCTGGGTAGAATATCATTATTGACAGTGGTCCCAGGGTAATATATCACTATTTACATAGGTCCCTGGGTAGAATATCATTATTTACAGTGGTCCCTGGGTAATATATCATTATTTACATTGGTCCCTGGGTAATGTCTCATTACATACTGTGGTCCCTGGGTAGTATATCATTATTTACAGTGGACTCTGGATGGTGTATCTTTAATTACATTGGTCCGTCGGTAGTATATCTTTATTTACAGTGGTCCCTGGGTAGTATATCATTATTTACCGTGATCCCTGGGTAGTATATCATTATTTACCGTGATCCCTGGATTGTATCTTATTATTTACAGTGGACTCTGGATGGTGTATCTTTAATTACAGTGGTCCCTCGGTAGTGTATCTTTATTTAGAGTTGTCACTGGATAGTATATCATTATTTTCTGTGGTCCATGTGCAGCATATCTTTATCTACCGCGATCCCATGGCAAAATATCATTATTTACAGTGGTCCCATGGTAAAATATCATTATTTACAGTGGTCCCTGGGTAGAATATCATTATTTACAGTGGTCCCTGGGTAGAATATCAATATTTACAGTGGTCCCTGGGTAGTGTAACATTATCTACAGTGGTCCCTGGGTTGTATCTCATTACGTCCAGCGTTCCCTGCGTAGAATATCGTTATAAACAGTGGTTCCAGGGTGGCATATCATTATTTACAATGGCCCCTGGGTAGTATAGCATTATTTACAGTGGGCCCCGGGTAGTATTTCATTATTTACAGGGTTCCCTGTTCAGTACATCATTATTTGCAGTGGTCCCTGGATAGTATATCATTATTTACAGTGGCCCCTGGATAGGATATCATTATTTACAGTTGTCCCTGGGTAGTATGTCATTATTTACAGTGGTCCCTGGACAGTATATCATTATTTACAGTTGTCCCTGGGTAGTATATCATTTTCCACAGTGGTCCCTGGGCAGTATATCGTTATTTACAGTGGTCCCAAGGTGGTATATCATGATTTACAGTTGTACCTGGACAGTATGTCATCAATTATAGTGTGCACTGTGTCGTACATCTTTATTCACAGTGGGCCATGGGCAGTATGTCATTATTTACAGTGGTCCCTGGCTAGTATATCATTATTTACAGGGGTCTGGATTGTCTATCATTCTTTACAATGGACTCTGGATGGTGTACCTTTAACTACAGTGGTCCTTCGGTAGTATATCTTTATTTAGAGTTGTCACTGGATAGTATATCATTATTTGCTGTGGTCCATGGGTAGAATATCATTATTTACAGTGGTCCCTGTGCAGCATATCTTTATCTATCGCGATCCCATGGTAAAATATCATTATTTACAGTGGTCCCATGGTAAAATATCATTATTTACAGTGGTCCCTGGGTAGAATATCAATATTTACAGTGGTCCCTGGGTTGTGTGACATTATCTACAGTGGTCCCTGGGTTGTATCTCATTACGTCCAGCGTTCCCTGGGTAGAATATCGTTATAAACAGTGGTTCCAGGGTGGCATATCATTTTGTACAATGTCCCCTGGGTAGTATAGCATTATTTACAGTGGGCCCCGGGTAGTATTTCATTATTGACAGGGTTCCCTGTTCAGTACATCATCATTTGCAGTGGTCCCTGGATAGTATATCATTATTTACAGTGGTCCCTGGATAGTATATCATTATTTACAGTTGTCCCTGGGTAGTATATCATTATTTACAGTGGTCCCTGGATAGTATATCATTATTTACAGTTGTCCCTGGGTAGTATGTCATTATTTACAGTGGTCCCTGGATAGTATATCATTATTTACAGTGGCCCCTGGATAGAATATCATTATTTACAGTTGTCCCTGGGTAGTATGTCATTATTTACAGTGGTCCCTGGACAGTATATCATTATTTACAGTTGTCCCTGGGTAGTATATCATTTTCCACAGTGGTCCCTGGGCAGTATATCGTTATTTACAGTGGTCCCAAGGTGGTATATCATGATTTACAGTTGTACCTGGACAGTAGGTCATCAATTATAGTGTGCACTGTGTAGTACATCTTTATTCACAGTGGGCCATGGGCAGTATGTCATTATTTACAGTGGTCCCTGGCTAGTATATCATTATTTACAGGGGTCTGGATTGTCTATCATTCTTTACAATGGACTCTGGATGGTGTATCTTTAACTACAGTGGTCCTTCGGTAGTATATCTTTATTTAGAGTTGTCACTGGATAGTATATCATTATTTACTGTGGTCCACGGGTAGAATATCATTATTTACAGTGGTCCCTGTGCAGCATATCTTTATCTACCGCGATCCCATGGTAAAATATCATTATTTACAGTGGTCCCATGGTAAAATATCATTATTTACAGTGGTCCCTGGGTAGAATATCAATATTTACAGTGGTCCCTGGGTAGTGTGACATTATCTACAGTGGTCCCTGGGTTGTATCTCATTACGTCCAGCGTTCCCTGGGTAGAATATCGTTATAAACAGTGGGTCCAGGGTGGCATATCATTTTTTACAATGTCCCCTGGGTAGTATAGCATTATTTACAGTGGGCCCCGGGTAGTATTTCATTATTGACAGGGTTCCCTGTTCAGTACATCATCATTTGCAGTGGTCCCTGGATAGTATATCATTATTTACAGTGGTCCCTGGATAGTATATCATTATTTACAGTTGTCCCTGGGTAGTATGTCATTATTTACAGTGGTCCCTGGATAGTATATCATTATTTACAGTTGTCCCTGGGTAGTATATCATTTTCCACAGTGGTCCCTGGGCAGTATATCGTTATTTACAGTGGTCCCAGGGTGTTATGTCATGATTTACCATGGTTCCTGGACAGTATGTCATCAATTATAGTGTGCACTGTGTAGTACATCTTTATTCACAGTGGACCATGGGCAGTATATCATTATTTACAGTGGTCCCTGGGTAGTATGTCATTATTTGCAGTGGTCCCTGGCTAGTATATCATTATTTACAGGGGTCTGGATTGTCTATCATTATTTACAGTTGTCGCTTGGTGATATATAATTTTTTGCAGTGGTCTCTGGGCGGTATATCATTATTTATAGTGGTCCCTGGGTAACATTTCATTATTTACAGTGGTCCCAGTGTAATGTAGTATTATTTACAGTGGTCCCAGAGTGATACATCATGATTTACAGTGGTCCCTGGACATTATGTCATCATTTATAGTGTGCCCTGTGTAGTACCTCTTAATTTACAGTGGAGTCTGGAAAGTATTTCATTATTAACAGTCGTCCCAGGGTAGTATATCAGTATTTACAGTGGTCTCTGCGAGATATTTCATTCTTCACACAGTGGTCCCTGGGCAGTATATCATTCTTCACACAGTGGTCCCTGGGCAGTATATCATTATTTATAGTGGTCCCTGTTTAGAATATCATGAAATACAGTGGTCTCTGAGCAGTATATCATTATTTACAGTGGTCCCTGAGTAGAATATCATTATTTACAGTGGTCCCTGGGTAGTATATCATTATTTACAGTGGTCCCTGGGGAGAATATCATTATTTACAGTGGTCCCTGTTTAGAATATCATGAAATACAGTGGTCTGTGAGCAGTATATCATTATTTACAGTGGTCCCTGAGTAGAATATCATTATTTACAGTGGTCCCTGGGTAGTATATCATTATTTACAGTGGTCTCTGCGCAGTATATCATTATTTACAGAGGTCCCTGAGTAGAATATCATTATTTACAGTGGTCCCTGGGTAGTATATCATTATTTACAGTGGTCCCTGGGGAGAATATCATTATTTACAGTGGTCTCTGTTTAGAATATCATGAAATACAGTGGTCTCTGAGCAGTATATCATTATTTACAGTGGTCCCTGAGCAGAATATCATTATTTACAGTGGTCCCTGGGTAGTATATCATTATTTACAGTGGTCTCTGAGCAGTATATCATTATTTACAGAGGTCCCTGAGTCGAATATCATTATTTACAATGGTCCCTGGGCATCCACAGCCCGGCCCTCCGCCACCCAGCCCTTCCCACGGCACCCACAGCCCGGCCCTCCGCCACGCAGCCCTTCCCACGGCACCCACAGCCCGGCCCTCCGCCACGCAGCCCTTCCCACGGCACCCACAGCCCTCCGCCACCCAGCCCTGCCCACGGCACCCACAGCCCGGCCCTCCGCCACCCAGCCCTTCCCACGGCACCCACAGCCCGGCCCTCCGCCACCCAGCCCTTCCCCCGGCACCCACAGCCCTCCGCCACCCAGCCCTGCCCACGGCACCCACAGCCCTCCGCAACCCAGCCCTGCCCACGGCACCCACAGCCCTCCCCCACCCAGCCCTGCCCACGGCACCCACAGCCCTCCGCCACCCAGCCCTTCCCACGGCACCCACAGCCCAGCCCTCCGCCACCCAGCCCTTCCCACGGCACCCACAGCCCGGCCCTCCGCCACCCAGCCCTGCCCACGGCAGCCACAGCCCTCCCCCACCCAGCCCTTCCCACGGCACCCACAGCCCGGCCCTCCGCCACCCAGCCCTTCCCACGGCACCCACAGCCCGGCCCTCCGCCACCCAGCCCTTCCCATGGCACCCACAGCCCTCCGCCACCCAGCCCTTCCCACGGCACCCACAGCCCTCCGCCACCCAGCCCTGCCCACGGCACCCACAGCCCGGCCCTCCCCCACCCAGCCCTTCCCACGGCACCCACAGCCCGGCCCTCCGCCACCCAGCCCTGCCCACGGCACCCACAGCCCTCCGCCACCCAGCCCTGCCCACGGCACCCACAGCCCGGCCCTCCGCCACCCAGCCCTGCCCACGGCACCCACAGCCCTCCGCCACCCAGCCCTGCCCACGGCACCCACAGCCCTCCGCCACCCAGCCCTGCCCACGGCACCCACAGCCCGGCCCTCCGCCACCCAGCCCTGCCCACGGCACCCACAGCCCTCCGCCACCCAGCCCTGCCCACGGCACCCACCGCCCTCCGCTCCGCCAGCCACCGGAATGGAGATTGGCGGAGGTGCGGATTCCTGAGCAGCGGCTCCCTTACGACAGCCGCCACTCCTGACGGGGGAGAGCTGCGGCGCCTGGAGACCGTGTTCCAGACTTTGAGGAGGTCCTGGTACAAGACGGGCAGCGCCAACAGAGAGTTCCGAAGACCCTGCTGGTCCACAGACAGGAGCTGCACGTCGTAGTTCAGGCCGAGCCCCTGGGGGGAGAAATCCGTCGCCAGGGCCCCACCGTGGAGGAGGCTCAGCGTACAGGTAACGCTGCAGAGTCTGAGGGTGGAAAGTGGCAGTCTGGGTGCGGAGGCACACCAGCGCCTGACCGCCCTCCGCCATCGGGAGACTCCAGACCTCCGCAGCGACCCCGTGCAGTCGATTGTCCCGGAGGAACCGAAGCCGGGCTCTCTGGATGGTGGGACAAAGCCAGGGGGGGAGTCAGTGACCAGCCGGGACCACAGCATGGAGGCGATCAGCTGGTTTATGACGAGAACTCGGCCCCTGTGGGACAGCACTCGGAGCCGTCCTGTCCAGCGTCCCAGGCCAGCGGTGACCTTGGTCTCCAGCTCCTGCCCGTTCGCCGGCCAGGCTCCCTCTGTCGGGCAAAGATGGACTCCCAGGTAGAGGCTGTTGGTCCGACTCCAGCTGAAGGGCCCGAGCTCCTCCGGGAGGGGGTCCATCTGCCACGGACCGACCAGGAGTCCGGAACATTTGGCCCAGTTGATCCGTGGGGAGGACGCGGCGGAGTAGACAGCTTGGCTCTCTCGCATCCTCCGGGGGTCCCCGGGGTCAGTGACCATGAGGAACACGGCATCAGCGTCCGCCGAGAGGACCACCCCCCCGTCCGGCTCGCGCAGAACCAGCCCCGTGAACCCCCTCCGCAGGAGGCACAGGAAAGGCCCCACGCAGAGGGAATAATGTTGGCCGGACAGGGGGCAGCCCTGACGCACTCCTCTCCCAAAGCGAAGGGGCGCCGTCAGGGACCCGTTAACCTTAATCAGACTCTCCGAGGCGGCGGACAGTAACCGGATCCGGGCCACAAAATACCACCCGAACCCGACAGCTCGCAGAGTCCCGAGCAAATCCCCGGGCCCCACCCTGTCGAACGCCTTCTCCTGGTCAAGAGACAGGGAGGCGCTCGACATACCAGTCCGCTGGGTAAAATGGATAATGTCCCGGGCCAGGTGGATATTGTCATAGATTGTGCGGTCCGGGACTGTGTAGGACTGGTCAGGGTGGATCATGTGGTCCAGCTCGGGGCCAAGGCGTAAACACAGCACCTTGGCGAAGATTTTATAGTCCGTGCTGAGGAGGGAGACCGGTCGCCAGTTCTTAAGTCGGCGGTGATCCCCCTTCTTGGGCAGCAGGGCAATGACGGCCCTGCGCCACGAAAGGGGCATCTCCCCGGTCGCGATACGTTCCCCCAGGACCCCCGCATAGTCACTCCCCAGGACGTCCCAGCACGCCCTGAAGAACTCCACGGTCAGCCCATCCAGCCCTGGGGATTTGCCCCGTGAGAGGCTGTCCAGGGGGCCGGTCAACTCTTGGAGGTTGATGGCATTATCGAGCTTCCCGGCGCACTCCGGGCCCACCTGCGGCAGGTCCTCCCACAGAACTCTGCAAGCGTCCTTGCTGGACAGATCCGGAGAGAAGAGGTCGGAGTAAAAATCCCTGATCAGGGTCCTGATCCCCTCCGGATCCGAGACGAGGGGCCGGTCGTCGGCCAACAGCGTAGAAATCTGCCGACGGGCCCCGCGCCCTCTTTCCAGCGAGTAGAAGAAGCGGGAGCCCCGGTCCATGTCTGTTAGGAGACGGATCCGCGACCTCACGTACGCGCCGCGGGACCCGGCCAGTTTCAGGTCCCGCAGTGCGCCCCTCTTCTCCCTGTACACCAGCCCCAGGGCCGGGCCTCATCGGGCTGAGCGAGACGTGACTCCAGATCGAGGAGTTCCTCAGCCAGGTTGGCGATCGTGGAGTTCCACCCCGCCGAAGACCCCTCCGTGTACCCCTGACAGAAGGCACGGTTCTGGGCCTTGCCCACATCCCACCGTAGCCTCAAGGAGGGGAAGCCACCCCGCTTCCTTCTCCAGCCGGCCCAGAAACGGCAGAACCAGTCCAGGAACCGCTCGTCCTCCAGCAGCAGGTTGTTAAAGTGCCAGTACGCGGACCGTGTCTGAGCGCGGGACGGGGCGAGACCCGCCCACTCCAGGTGGTGATCCGAGCTCGGCACCTGCTCCATGGAGGCCGTCGGAACGCTGGGCAAGTACGTCTTGTAAATGTAAAGACGGTCGATTCTGGACGCGCTGAACGGGGGCCACACAGAGGTGCGCACCCGCAATTCAGGATGGAGAGTCCGCCAGACATCCACCAAGTCAAAGGACCTAACCAGGTCCCTCAACTTCACCACCGCCGCCGGGCCGCGCTGGACTGCACCACGGTCCTTGTCCTTGAGGGTGCAATTACAATCCCCTCCGAGGACGATGCACTCTGTTTTTGAAAACTCACCACTATTCTTAGAATTCCCCCTCTATTCTTTACCCAGGTTCTTTACCCAGAGAGTAGTGGGGGCATGGAATGCACTGCCTGTGGAAGTAGTTGAGTCGGAAACATTAGGGACCTTCAAGCAGCTATTGGATAGGTACATGGATTACGGTAAAATGATATAGTGTAGATTTATTTGTTCTTAAGGGCAGCTCGGTAGCATTGTGGATAGCACAATTGCTTCACAGCTCCATGGTCCCAGGTTCGATTCCGGCTTGGGTCATTGGCTGTGCGGAGTCTGCACGTCCTCCCCGTGTCTGCGTGGGTTTCCTCCGGGTGCTCCGGTTTCCTCCCACAGTCCAAAGATGTGCGGGTTAGGTGAATCGGCCAATGATAAATTGCCCTTAATGTCCAAATTGCCCTTGGTGTTGGATGGAGGTGTTGAGTTTGGGTAGGGTGCTCTTTCCAAGAGCCGGTGCAGACTCAAAGGGCCGAATGGCCTCCTTCTGCACTGTAAATTCAATGTTAATCTATGATTAATCTAGGACAAATGTTCGGCACAACATCGTGGGCCGAAGGGCCGGTTCTGTGCTGTATTTTCTATGTTCTATGTTCTCTATCAAAAAGGGCCGAGATTCTAAATGGTGATCAGGATTCTCACTCCCGACTCCAATGCAGGCTTCAGTGGGTGCTATTCAGGTCAAATTATATTTTCAAGTTATCCCCCGGTATAAACCATACCTTCACCGAAGATTTCATCTACTTCCCACTTAGTAGCATCGATCCTGGGTCCCGCATTGCTCAGTAAGTAAAGTAGACTTTGGAATAACCACTATTTCAGGTTAAATTAAGTTTTTTTATTATTATATTTTTTCTTTTAAAAGCTGCAAATACTTTCTTTACAGAAAGGAAAAAGACCTTGCTTCTGGGTCCTTCTGGTTGTTTGAAGGGACCTTCAGGCCCACCTTGACAATCAATCTTCTTTCTAAAGTCTGGTCTTCTTTAGATGTATTCGCTGATGAGCTTGGTTGCTGTGTCCTGTCTTTCCCATGTACCGAGCTGTGAGAGCTGGCTCTGCTGGCTATCTCTGAGCTGACATAGAGCTGACTCTTTAAATTCTAGTCTTCCTGAGATGTATTAGCTGTTTTAGCTCGGCTGCTATGCCTTGTCTTTCCCATGGCCGAGCTGACTGTAATCTAACTCTGAGCTGCTTGTTTCTTCTCTGCTTCTCTCTCTCCCTCCCTCTGAGTTCTGGTTCTGGTTCTGGTAGTTCCTGCCCTGGTCTCTGGGTTTACATATTTTTCTAACAGTTATCTAGTTTTTATGACTATGTCGTAAAGTAACTTATTTCACTTTGATTGTAAAAAGTATCTTTGATCTAAACTTTCTAATCCAACTAAGTATTCATTTTGACATAACTGCATCTCATAGATCTGATTACAGTGTTTCCTTTGTGATGATCAAAATGCTTTGGTTTCAAGAGGTGTTACTTTTAATTCCTGTCATTTCTGTAGTTTTATTTTCCAATTGTGTCCTCAGCTCGTAATTGTGACTTTGATTTTGGCTTTGAATTATGTTTCTCCAAGACTGATAGTCTCCAGTTTTCTTTAATTTACTTGGTTTAGCAATTTTTCACACTTAGAATTATCACCAAATTCAACTGAACCTCATCCTTTTTTCCAGCTGCTAACTAAGACAGTTACTTTCAATAAAGGTGTGAGCCATTGTTTTTGGCTTCATTCAAAATCCTGTTTGTCTTGTTTGCTAAGCCTGCTTGAGCAAGGCTATCTGCATTTTACAATCCTCTCCTGGCAGCTGCTGTTAACCCTTTGTGGGATCTTTCCCTGTATCCTCTCTTGTTTGTCCCAGACCAGATATTGCCAGACTCCAATGTTTCAAGTGACACATCTTTCCATATTTTCAATAACACCCCGTATTGACATTTGAAACAAACTATATCATCTAATTGTACTGACTAACATTTATCCCCTACCTTTATCGTTTGTATGTCCATGTTTTGTGATTTTAAATTGTGCATCGAAATCAATTTGTAAATGTATCCATATCACAGGGCAGTGTCTTTTTTCGTTCTTTCCTCAAGTCCAATTACGGTGAACCATAGCCGTAGCCGCTCAGGAAGGTAGCACAATAGCTATATCCGTGTTCCACTACCTCCAAAGCAGTTTACTTCCTTGGGGTAGCAGCACCGAAGAAGCTTCCTCATGTCCCTTAGAAACAGCACACAACTCAGTCCGTCAGTAACCAAAAAGGCCATTTGTCCATCACTGGCTGTTTCTTGTCCATTTTTTCATCATCCAAATTGCTTACCGTTTCTCATTGGAATGGTAAATTATGACATCATGTACACCCACTGGTTCCCTCGCTTCATTAATTTAAAAGGTTCAATTGATCCTCATTCTAACCCTGACTTCCCCACATTAATGTCTAATATTGTTCTGAACCATGTATGTCTGCCAGCCCCTGGTGTACAGGAGAGAATATCTTTCCGACAAACTTCCTTCAAATCCCTTTCGTCTGTTATCATTTCCCTTACAACATTTTCAATACAATATGCCGACAGTATTCGCAAAACCACATCAAACTGTCACTTGTTCCAAATAAATTCTCCCTATTGTTAAATACACAGTAAAAAAAAATTAAGTCTTATCTTAACACATTACCCATCACCTAACTACACAAATAGACCGTGTGTTACAACTTTACATAATTGCAACTGTTATCACAATTTCAATACTAAAAATAAAGGACAATATCGACACATCCCTTCCTGGCTTTGGAACCAATAGTCACTACATACTAAATATGGCGTGTTAACAACATCAATATTATTTGTAATGTTCTATGCAGTTAAATCAAGAAAGCACACTAAACTACCACTATTCCCCCCCTATTAAAACATTCACACAGTTTCGAAATGCTGATCAAGTTCTCGAACGGCACACATACCCCCATTATCATACATACATAACAGTGCTAACAATTGACATGACATTTCTTCCTTAATAATGTTTACAGCTCGACAATGCAATATTGTTTGCTGCATTGGTAATAATTTTCCCGCCGTGGCTTCAACCTACACAAATTCTTAAACTACTGTCATTTATCATATTGGGGTTCCTCGTCAGTCGCTGCTGTCTCCCGAGACCCTTAATAACTCCACCACATAGTACATACCCCGTGGAGACCGCAGATCATCCATCAGCTGATGTCCAGTTAGAGATGTCTGACCGGAGGGTTCACTGTTCAGTAATAATTTGAGATTTTGATGTGTTTCCAACCCGTAAAGTTTTCCTACGGGCTCTATCATTTAATTCCCTCAAATATGTAGGCGATTGTATCATTAGTTCCCCCCCTCCCCCTCCCCCCCCCAATCCTGTCTAGAACATTCCTTTCTGGAGTGCAGTTCTGTTCCTTCTTGTGAACTGGTTTGTCTGTTATTTACTTTTTCCATCAGAAAAATCAAATGAGCAGGTCAAGGGTGGAGAGGGCCCTATTCTTTACTGTGTACTTTCTATCTTCGTTTGAACACTCCCGAAGTGCCCTCTCCAGGACTTCCGGATTTCTTTTGTTACCATTTCTTTTGTCTCTTTTCTTTTTTTTTTGAACTCGTTTATTTTCCTTATCATTGATGTACATCACACAATGAAGGCCTGTTAAGCCTCCTCCTTCTGTCATTGCACCCCTGAGTGAGATTCGAAGAATCACAAACACCTCCCCTTTTGCTCACTCTGATCCAATCTGTCGAAACCTTACCCTGATACATTCCTGATATTGCTACTGCATTTACTTCACTTACTTTATTTTGATTACACCGGATTTTTATGAAGGTAAGTTCTAAACATAACATGTTAACTTCATGATCTGTCCAATCAATGGTGCTAACGGGTTTTAATTCACTGTCTTCCCACCAATTGGGTCATGTGTTTTAATTGTGATATAATTTATTTTGCTCCAGACACCATGCTTCGCTAAGTCAACTGTATGTTTACCCAGATTCTGAACAAACTTGTCTTCACATTTTACAGCTTCACTGATTATTTTCCCTGCAGTCTTAGTTGGTAGTTTCACCCAAACTTCCTCAGTGTTATCCATTGTTTTAATATCTTAATTTTACCTGCATCTATTTTTATCAAATCTTTTCCTGCCATCAGATTCTCTTTTCCTTATCCTGCAAGTAATTCTCTTAATCTAACTTTAGATCCAAAATCTTTATTCTCTAAAGCTCCTTCTTCAATGTATTTAACATTCTAAACATGATTATTTTTGCTGGTGACATTCTTGTGCTGCTCGGGCACTAGGACCCTGTGGAGCTATGCAGTGTCAATTTCAACGCTCAGTTTCAAAGCCTGCAAACAGCTGACTGCTGCCCAGTACAAACTCTTTATCTGTTTATTCTGAGACCAATTTAACTCTGAACATACTGATTTATCACCTCATAATACTGATCACATTTCTACCTGCCATTTATAACTTTTAATTGATGTGAAACTCGGTTTTGCAAAATACAACATTTTTTCTAAAATACAAACACCAAAGGAAATTCACAATTCCTTATTAGACACACACACACTCATTCATCCGCTCAGATCTTGGACCTCTACTTTGTAAGGTTTCACAAACCCTTATTGAACACGCACGCACGTTTATACACTGAGATCTTGGACCTCTGTCCAGTGGGGTTTTAGTTACTTTTAACAAAAATTGAGACCCCCTCCATGCTGATAAAGTTTCACTTATACAGGAGTTTTTTGCCTCTATTAATTTCTCCCACTCTGGTTCATTGCTTCAACTCTCTTGACCGTGTTTCAGAGCAAGAGGATTATTCTAATTGCCATTTTTCGGAATTCTAAGTTCTGTTCCTGGTTGTCCCTTTCAGTTGCAATCTGAAATTAAGGATAGGTGCCCTTTCTGGGCCCTACCCAAGGCTAACTAAGGCACTATCTTCCTGTTTTAGTTAAGGGTCAATTGGTTATTGGTCTCTAAAGATTCTAGGCGTCCTCTATTTCTTTAGGATTTAACCTCACAATCTGCCTTACTCTAAGGATGATTTATTTTTTGACTTATTTTTACCAGTAATCATAGAATCATAGAATTTACAGTGCAGAAGGAGGCCATTCGGCCCATCGAGACTACACCGGCTCTTGGAAAGAGCACCCTACCCAAGCCCACACTTCCACCCTATCCCAATAACCCAGTAACCCCAGCCAACACTAAGGGCAATTTTGGACACTCAGGGCAATTTATCATGGCCAATCCACCTAACCTGCACATCTTTGGACTGTGGGAGGAAACCGGAGCACCAGAAGGAAACCCTCGCACACACGGGGAGGATGTGCAGACTCCGCACAGGCAGTGACCCAAGCCGGAATCGAACCTAGGACCCTGGAGCCGTGAAGCAATTGTGCTATCCACAATGATACCATGCTGCCCAATGCTATCTTGCTAATGGATGCAAGATTTTTAGTGCTGTCACCAAGATGTCTTGCAGACTTTTCTCAGGGTCAGCATCGTCTAATTTGCTTATTTCACACCCAACCTGAGTTTTATGTCCCCTCGATCCACAGAATATCTTTACAGAAATCAATCACATGACTTTCCAGACTAAACTCGGCAGGTAAAGTCTGACTCACAATAGACCAGAGACTTCTAATATTCTCGCCTTTGTGCTGGTTAGAACTTCTAATATTCCAACCGTTTGTTGGGAACTAGAAACTTCTAATATTCGAGCCCCCTCTGCTGATTTAGAAACTTCTACTATTCTAGCCTCGTTTTACCTAGAAACTTCTAATATTCTAGGTCTCCACGCTGGATGCCATGGAGAAAGCAAAACAACTGGCTGGGCGCAATTCACACGGTGTTAACACGGCGGTTGCCATGTAGAAAATAAAGCAACCCATTCGGCGTAATTGACAGGGTTTTAATTAAAACGTTGGGCGCCATGTTTTTGAAAACTCACCACTATTCTTAGAAGTCCCCCTATACCAAAAAGGGCCGACATTCTAAATGGTGATCAGGGATTCTCACTCCCCGACCCCGGTGCAAGCTTCAGTGGGTGCTATTCAGGTCAAACTATGTTTTCTAGTTATCCCCCGGTATCGCCCATACCTTCACCGAAGATTTTATCTACTTCCCACTGAGTACCAGCGATCCTGGGTCCCGCATTGCTAAGTAAGTAAAATAGACTTTGGAATAACCAACATTTCAGGTCAAATTAAGTTATTTAATTATTATATTTTTTCTTTTAAAAGCTTCAAATACTTTCTTCACAGAAAGGAAAAATACCTTGCTTCTGGGTCCTTCTGGGTGGTTGAAGGGACCTTCAGGCCCACCTTGACAATCAATCTTATTTATAAAGTCTGGTCTTCTTTAGATGTATTTGCTGACGAGCTCGGTTGCTGTGTCTTGTCTTTCACATGTACCGAGCTGCGAGAGCTGGCTCTGCAGACTGTCTCTGAGCTGACATAGAGCTGACTCTTTAAATTATAGTCTTCCTGAGATGTATTAGCTGTTTTAGCTCGGTTGCTATGCTTTATCTTTCCCATGACCGAGCTGACTGTAATCTGAGTCTGAGCTGCTTGTTCCTTCTCTGCTTCTCTCTCTCGGAGTTCTGGTTCTGGTTCTGGTAGTTCCTGCCCTGGTCTCTGGGTTTATATATTTTTCTAATAGTTAACTAGTTTTTATGACTATATTGTAAAGTAACTTATTTCACTTTGATTGTAAAAAGTATCTTTGATCTACACCTCCTAATCCAACTAAGTATTCATTTTGACATAACTGCATCTCATAGATCTGATTACATTGTTTCCTGTGTGATGTTCAAAATGCTTTGGTTTCAAGAGGTGTTACTTTTAATTCCTGTCATTTCTGTAGTTTTATTTTCCAATTGTGTCCTCAGCTCGTAATTTTGACTTTGATTTTGGCTTTGAATTATGTTTCTCGTAGACTGATAGTCTCCAGTTTTCTTTAATTTATCTAGTTTAGCAAATTTTCACACCTAGAATTATCACCAAATTCAACTAAACCTCATCCTTTTTTCCAGCTGCTAACTAAGATAGTTACTTTCAATGAAGGTGTGGGCCATTTTTTTTTGGCTTCATTCAAAATCCTGTTTGTCTTGCTTGCTAAGCCTGCTTGAGCAAGGCTATCTGCATTTTACAATCCTCTCCTGGCAGCTGCTGTTAACCCTTTGTGGGATCTTTCCCTGTATCCTCTCATGTTTCTCCCAGACCAGATATTGCCAGACTTCCATGTTTCAAATGACACATCTTTCCATATTTACAATAACACCCCGTATTGACATATGAAAAATAATTAAATCATTTGGTCAATTATCCCCCCCCCCCATCTAATTGTACTGTCTAACATTTATCCCCTACCTTTATCACTTGTATGTCCATGTTTTGTGATTTTAAATTGTGCATCGTAATCAATGTGTAACTGTATCCATATCACAGACCAGTGTCTTTTTTTGTTCTTTCCTCAAGTCCAATTACCGTAAACCATAGCCGTAGCTGCTTAGGAAGGTAACACAATAGCTATATCCGTGTTCCACTACCTCCAAAGCAGTTTACTTCCTTGGGGTAGCAGCACCGTAGAAGCTTCCTCATGTCCCTTAGAAACAGCACACAACTCAGTCCATCAGTCACCAAAAAGGCCATTTGTCCATCACTGGCTGTTTCGTGTCCATTTTTCCGTCATCCAAATTGCTTCCCGTTTCTCATTGGAATGGTAAATTATGACATCATGTACACCCACTGATTCCCTCGCTTCATTAATTTAAAAGATTCAATTGATCCTGATTCTAACCCTGACTTCCCCACATGAATGTCTAATATTGTTCTGAACCAAGTATGGCTGCGAGCCCCTGGTGTACAGGAGAGAACATCTTTCCGACAAACTTCCTTCAAATCCCTTTCGTCTGTTATCATTTCCCTGACAAAATTTGCAATACAATATGCCGACAGTATTCTCAAAACCACATCGAACTGTCACTTGTTCCAAATAAATTCTCCCTAATGTTAAATACACAGTAAAAAAAAAAGTCTTATCTTAACACATTACTCATCACCTAACCACACAAATAGACCGTGTGTTACAACTTTACATAATTGCAACTGTTGTCACAATTTCAACACTAAAAATAAAGTACAATATCGACACATCCCTTCGTGGCTTTGGAACCAATAGTCACTGCATACTAAATATGGCGTGTTAGCAACATCAATACTATTTGTGACGTTCTATGCAGTTAAATCAAGAAAGCACACTAAACTACCGCTATTCCCCCTGTATTAAAACATTCACACAGTTTCGAAATGCTGATCAAGTTCTCTAACGGCACACATACCCCCATGATCATACATACATAACAGTGCTAACAATTGACATGACATTTCTTCCTTAATAATGTTTACAGCTCGACAATGCAATATTGTTTGCTGCATTGGTAATAATTTCCCCCCCCTTGGCAACAAGCTCCAAAAATACTTAAACTATTGTCGTTTATCATATTGGGGTTCCTCGTCAGTCGCTGCTGTCTGCCGAGACCCTTAATAACTCCACCACATAGTACATACCCCATGGAGACCGCAGATCATCCATCAGCTGATGTCCAGTTAGAGATGTCTGACCGGAGGGTTCACTGTTCAGTAATAATTTGAGATTTTGATGTGTTTCCAACCCGTAAAGTTTTCCTACGGGCTCTATCATTTAATTCCCTCAAATATGTAGGCGATTGTATCATTAGTTCCCCCCCCCCCCCCCCCCAATCCTGTCTAAAACATTCCTTTCTGGAGTGCAGTTCTCTTCCTTCTTGTGAACTGGTTTGTCTGTTATTTACTTTTTCCATCTGAAAAATCAAATGAGCAGGTCAAGGGTGGAGAGGGCCCTATTCTTTAATTTGTACTTTCTATCTTCGTTTGAACACTCCCGAAGTGCCCTCTCCAGGACTTCCGGATTTCTTTTGTGACCATTTCTTTTGTCTCTTTTCTTTTCTTTTTTAACTCGTTTATTTTCCTTATCATTGATGTACATCACACAATGAAGGCCTGTTAAGCCTCCTCCTTCTGTCATTGCACCCCTGAGTGAGACTCGAAGAATCTCAAACTCCTCCCCTTTTGCTCACTCTGATCCAATCTGTCGAAACCTTACCCTGATACATTCCTGATATTGCTACTGAGTTTACTTCACTTACTTTATTTTGATTACGGCCGGATTTTTATGAAGGTAAGTTCCAAACATAACATTTTAACTTGATGATCTGTCCAATCAATGGTGCTAACAGGTTTTAATTCACTGTCTTCCCACCAATTGGGTCATGTGTTTTAATTGTGATACAATTTCTTTTGCTCCAAACACCATGCTTCTCTAAGTCAATGTTTACCCAGATTCTGAACAATCTTGTCTTCACATTTTACAGCTTCACTGATTATTTTCCCTGCAGTTTTAGTTGGTAGCTTCACCCAAACTTCCTCTGTGTTATCAATTGTTTTAATATCTTAATTTTACCTGCATCTCTTTTTATCAAATCTTTTCCTGCCATCAGATTCTCTTTTCCTTATCCTGCAAGTAATTCTCTTAATCTAACTTTTGATCCAAAATCTTTATTCTCTAAAGCTCCTTCTTCAATGTATTTAACATTCTAAACATGATTATTTTTGCTGGTGACATTCATGAGCTCATCGGGCACTAGGACCCTGCGGAGCTATGCAGTGTCAATTTCAACGCTCAGTTTCAAAGCCTGCGAGCAGCTGACTGCTGCCCAGTACAAACTCTTTATCTGTTTATTCTGAGACCAATTTAACTCTGAACATACTGATTTATCACCTCATAATACTGATCACATTTCTACCTGCCATTTATAACTTTTAATTGATGTGAAACTCGGTTTTGCAAAATACAACATTTTTTAAAAAATACAAACACCAAAGGAAATTCACAATTCCTTATGAGACACACACACACTCATTCATCCGCTCAGATCTTGGACCTCTACTTTGTAGGGTTTCACAAACCCTTATTGAACACGCACGCACGTTTATACACTGAGATCTTGGACCTCTGTCCAGTGGGGTTTTAATTACTTTTAACAACAATTGAGACCCCTCCATGCTGATAAAGTTTCACTTATACAGGAGTTTTTTGCCTCTATTAATTTCTCCCACTCTGGTTCATTGCTTCAACTCTCTTGACCGTGTTTCAGAGCAAGAGGATTGTTCTAATTGCCATTTTTCGGAATTCTAAGTTCTGTTCCTGGTTGTCCCTTTCAGTTGCAATCTGAAATTAAGGATAGGTGCCCTTTCTGGGCCCTACCCAAGGCTAACTAAGGCACTATCTTCCTGTTTTAGTTAAGGGTCGATTGGTTATTGGTCTCTAAAGATTCTAGGCGTCCTCTATTTCTTTAGGATTTAACCTCACAATCTGCCTTACTCTAAGGATGATTTATTTTTGCCTCCTTTTACCAGTAATGGATGCAAGATTTTAGTGCTGTCACCAAGATGTCTTGCAGACTTTTTCTCAGGGTCAGCATCTTCTAATTTGCTGATCTCACACCCAACCTGAGTTTTATGTCCCCTCGATCCACAGAATATCTTTACAGAAATCAATCACATGACTTTCCAGACTAAACTCGGCCGGTAAAGTCTGACTCACAAATAGACCAGAAACTTCTAATATTCCAGCCTTTGTGCCGGTTAGAAACTTCTTATATTCCAACCGTTTGTTGGGAACTAGAAACTTCTAATATTCGAGCCCCCTCTGCTGATTTAGAAACTTCTACTATTCTAGCCTCGTTTTACCTAGAAACTTCTAATATTCTAGGTCTCCACGCTGGATGCCATGGAGAAAGCAAAACAACTGGCTGGGCGCAATTCACACGGTGTTAACACGACGGCTGCCATGTGGAAAATAAAGCAACCCATTCGGCGTAATTGACAGGGTTTTAATTAAACCGTTGGGCGCCATGTTTTTGAAAACTCACCACTATTCTTAGAAGTCCCCCTATACCAAAAAGGGGCGACATTCTAAATGGTGATCAGGGATTCTCACTCCGCGACTCCGATGCAAGCTTCAGTGGGTGCTATTCAGGTCAAACTATGCTTTCTAGTTATCCCCCGGTATAACACATACCTTCACCAAAGATTTCATCTACTTACCACTTAGTACCATCGATCCTGGGTCCCGCATTGCTAAGTAAGTAAAGTAGACTTTGGAATAACCACCATTTCACGTTAAATTAAGTTATTTTATTATTATATTTTTTCTTTTAAAAGCTGCAAATACTTTCTTTACAGAAAGGAAAAAGACCTTGCTTCTGGGTCCTTCTGGGTGGTTGAAGGGACCTTCAGGCCCACCTTGACAATCATTCTTCTTTATAAAGTCTGGTCTTCTTTAGATGTAATCGCTGATGAGCTCGGTTGCTGTGGCCTGTCTTTCCCATGTACCGAGCTGTGAGAGCTGACTCTGCTGGCTATCTCTGAGCTGACATAGAGCTGACTCTTTGAATTATAGTCTTCCTGACATGTATTAGCCGTTTTAGCTCGGCCGCTATGCCTTGTCTTTCCAATGCCGAGCTGACTGTAATCTGACTCTGAGCTGCTTGTTTCTTCTCTGCTTCTCTCTCTCCCTCCCTCTGAGTTCTGGTTCTGGTTCTGGTAGTTCCTGCCCTGGCCTCTGGGTTTACATATTTTTCTAACAGTTATCTAGCTTTTATGATTTTATTGTAAAGTAACTTATTTCACTTTGATTGTAAAATGTATCTTTGATCTAAACTTTCTAATCCAACTAAGTATTCATTTTGACATAACTGCATCTCATAGATCTGATTACAGTGTTTCCTTTGTGATGATCAAAATGCTTTGGTTTCAAGAGGTGTTACTTTTAATTCCTGTCATTTCTGTAGTTTTATTTTCCAATTGTGTCCTCAGCTCATAATTTTGAGTTTGATTTTGGCTTTGAATTATGTTTCTCAGAGACTGATAGTCTCCAGCTTTCTTTAATTTACCTGGTTTAGCAAATTTTCACACCTAGAATTATCACCAAATTCAACTGAACCTCATCCTTTTTTCCAGCTGCTAACTAAGACAGTTACTTTCAATGAAGGTGTGAGCAATTGTTTTTGGCTTCATTCAAAATCCTGTTTGTCTTGTTTGCTAAGCCTGCTTGAGCAAGGCTATCTGCATTTTATAATCCTCTCCTGGCAGCTGCTGTTAATCCTTTGTGGGATCTTTCCCTGTATCCTCTCTTGTTTCTCCCAGACCAGATATTGCCAGACGTCCATGTTTCAAATTACACATCTTTCCATATTTTCAACAACAACTCTCCCACCGGGATGGTGCCGAGAAGAGTGGACACCTTTTGGAAGAAAGTCGCCTGCTGCGGTCCGGCCACGGGAGCGGATACATTTACAAAGTGAATCACCGCTGCCCCGAAACGGTCCTTTAGGTGCAGCAGACGGCCTGGCACCGGCTCCTTGACCCCCCAAGATCTCCGGCTGAAAATGTAGAGCCAACAAGATAGCCACCCCGCCCGAACGTGGGGCCAGGTGACTCATGAAGACTCCTCCTTGCACCTCCAGGGTCCACTGAGCTTCGTCACCCGGATGGCCTGGATTTCCTGCAGGAAGCACACCCCGTACTTTCCGTCCCGGAGGATAGACAGGAACTGGAACCGGTGGTGCGCGTGGCTGCTGCCGTTGATGTTGAGGCTGGCCATGGTTACCTCCATGTCAGCAGCAATAGTTATCCATCACCTTCAGTGCTCAGAGTGGGGGTACCGCCCCCTCCACTCCCTCAGGAGTCCCACAAGGAACTGAGCAGCTTGGCGCTGCTCCTCCTGGTCTTGATCGAACTCCCGGGCCTCTCTGGCATAGGCCCGGGCGGAGCCAAGGAGCAGCCCCAGGTTTCCCCAGCTGTCCAGGGCCAGCCGCACACAGTCCGGGTGACCATGGTGCGTTCCCAGAAATGTCCGGAGTTCCCCAGGGGGGACGAAGGGAGACTCGGTGCCGGATGTGAGGGTGCCCTCTGCCTCGCTGCAGAGAGAGTCTAAATCCTCCTCCTCGCCCGCCACCGAGCAGCCTTCCTCCTCCGAACGGTCACCTCCCGAGCTCGAGTCCCCCGCCACATGGAGAGTGGGCGGCACGGGCCCACCGGCTAACCCTTGGCCCGAGTCGACCCCACCCCCAGGGTCGTCCTCAGGCAGGTCCCTCGCAGGCTCCTCCCGCGGCTCAGGGCCCGTGGACGGCGCCTCCACCCACGCCGGCGACTCCGGGACCTCCGAGAGTCCCCCCGGAAACATGTCCGGGTTGAAAACAGGGCTCTCCGGCGTCGCCCACCCGGGTGTAGAGGGCGGGGAGCCTACCCGTCCTCCCCAGTCCACGGCCCACAGTGGCACGATGAGCAGTCGCTGCTGCTGCCGGCCCCCGGCGATGGTGAAGAGGAGGCGTCCGGGGAGGAAACTTGCACCGGGCGGGACGGGCCCCCAGGGGCTTCGTCTCCGCTCGACCCCGGGTCCTCCTGCTCGGGGGGCGACAGCAGCTCGAGTGGCTCGGGGGCCTCGGAGGCCCCCCCGGTCTTGCTTCTCTTCATTGTGTGCCCCGGGCCAGGCGTCAGGGGGATGGGCACAAACACGGGAGAGCCCCACCCCTCCTCGCCCGGGGAGGGGGCAGGAAACCCCCCCCCCCTTTCCCGGGCAGGCGGCGCTTGCGGGGAGGGGGCGGCTCGGGATCGCCCTGCTGCAAGGCCTCCATGGCGGGAGAGGCCCCGGCAGCATCCCCCTCCCCCTCCCGGCTCAGGCGGACAGGAGCCTGGCGGCGGAAGGAGTAGACATGGCGGAGGGAGGGGCCCGCAGGCCGAGCGTCAGCGGCGCCGCCCCGGACCTGACCTCCCCCAGTAGGTTGGGATGGGGCAGGAGGAGCTCGGTGGGGAGGGAGGGCGGGACGTTTGATAGAACAACACGTTCTGCGGTGGCCTCCAGCGTCTCCACCGCCACGTGTGTCCCGCCCACCGTGAGCCCCCTTTCCAGGGTCCGGTGGGCCGCCTGCTCGGCCCGCAGGAAGAACCCGGCCTTGCCGTACATCCGCGAGGCGGCTACGATGGCCGAGGGGCCGACAGCCCCGCCCATCGCACCGGTGCCCGCCTCAATGGTCAGGGTAGGGTGGGCATAGCACTTCACCCCCAGCTGCCGCGTGAGCAGGCGGGAGGGCGAGGGCACCGCGGGGGCAGCGGAGCAACGGGAGGCTGCCGCCCCCACATAATGCCTTGTCCGCCCTGCCCCCGGCAGAGTGGAGGATGCATCCGAGGTGCTGGCCAGAGGGTGGGAGGGCAGGAGGCCGGGCCTGCAGCCCTGGATGGTCCCAGTCCCACCTCAGGCAGAGTGGTGGGGGACAGGAGGCTGGGCCTGCAGCCCTGGATGGTCCCAGTCCCACCTCAGGCAGAGTGGTGGGGGTCAGGAGGCTGGGCCTGCAGACCTGGATGGTCCCAGTCCCACCTCAGACAGAGGGGTGGGAGGACAGGAGGCTGGGCCTGCAGCCCCAGGCGGTCCCACTCCCACCTCAGGCAGAGGGGTGGGTGGACAGGAGGCCGCTCCTGCAGCCCTGGATGGTCCCACTCCAACCTCAGGCAGAGGGGTGGGAGGACAGGAGGCCGGGCCTGCAGCCCTGGATGGTTCCACTTCCACCTCAGGCAGAGGGGTGGGCGGACAGGAGGTCGGGCCTGCAGCCCTGGATGGTCCCACTTCCACCTCAGGCACAGGGGTGGGAGGACAGGAGGCCGGGCCTGCAGCCCTGGATGGTCCCAGTCCCACCTCAGGCAGAGGGGTGGGAGGGCAGGAGACTGGGCCTGTAGCCCTGGATGGTCCCACTCCCACCTCAGGCAGAGGGGTGGGAGGGCAGGAGGCTAGGCCTGCGGTCCCACTCCCACCTCAGGCAGAGGGGTGGGAGGACAGGAGGCTGGGCCTGCAGCCCTGGATGGTCCCGCTCCCACCTCAGGCAGAGGGGTGGGAGGACAGGAGGCTGGGACTACAGCCCTGGAAGGTCCCACTCCCACCTCAGGCAGAGGGGTGGGAGGGCAGGAGGCTGGGCCTGCAGCCCCAGGCGGTCCCACTCCCACCTCAGACAGAATGGTGGGAGGACAAAAGGCTAGACCTGCAGCCCTGGATGGTCCCACTCCTACCTCAGGCAGAGGGGTGGGAGGACAGGGTCCGCAGTCCTGGATGGTCCCACTCCCACCTCAGGCAGAGGGGTGGGAGGACTGGAGGCCGGGCCTGCAGCCCCGAATGGTCCCGCTCCCACCTCAGGCAGAGGGGTTGGTGGACAGGAGGCCGGGCCTGCAGCCCTGGATGGTCCCAGTCCCACCTCAGGCAGAGGGGTGGGAGGACAGGAGGCCGGGCCTGCTGCCCTGGATGGTCCCACTCCCACCTCAGGCAGAGGGGTGGGAGGACAGGAGGACGGGCCTGCAGCCCTGGATGCTCCCAGTCCCACCTCAGGCAGAGGGGTGGGAGGACAGGAGGCCAGGCCTGCAGCCCTGGATGGTCCCAGTCCCACCTCAGGCAGAGGAGTGGGAGGACAGGAGGCCGGGCCTGCAGCCCCGAATGGTCCCGCTCCCACCTCAGGCAGAGGGGTTGGTGGACAGGAGGCCGGGCCTGCAGCCCTGGATGGTCCCAGTCCCACCTCAGGCAGAGGGGTGGGAGGACAGGAGGCCGGGCCTGCTGCCCTGGATGGTCCCACTCCCACCTCAGGCAGAGGGGTGTGAGGACAGGAGGACGGGCCTGCAGCCCTGGATGCTCCCAGTCCCACCTCAGGCAGAGGGGTGGGAGGACAGGAGGCCGGGCCTGCAGCCCTGGATGGTCCCAGTCCCACCTCAGGCAGAGGAGTGGGAGGACAGGAGGCCGGGCCTGCAGCCCTGGATGGTCCCAGTCCCACCTCAGGCAGAGGGGTGGGAGGACAGGAGGCCGGGCCTGCTGCCCTGGATGGTCCCACTCCCACCTCAGGCAGAGGGGTGTGAGGACAGGAGGACGGGCCTGCAGCCCTGGATGCTCCCAGTCCCACCTCAGGCAGAGGGGTGGGAGGACAGGAGGCCGGGCCTGCAGCCCTGGATGGTCCCAGTCCCACCTCAGGCAGAGGAGTGGGAGGACAGGAGGCCGGGCCTGCAGCCCTGGATGGTCACAGTCCCACCTCAGGCAGAGGGGTGATCAAACCGTGATCTTTATCAATGATGAGAAGTAGGAAACAGTGGAAGTTTAAACTGGACAGATATTTCACAGCTGGATTCACACAATACAGACAGCAAAGTCTCGTAGATTGTGGAAGTGCCACAAATGTTGTCAAATGCAGGACGCGGGGTCCCTCAATGTTTCAAACTTGCTGAGAGACTGTCAGCCCACAGGGACAACATTTCTGTTTAATGGGACTGATGCACAAGTTAAAATAGTTCCGTTTCAAAGTTTAAAATAACCAGTCATTGCTCTGTGCAGCTTTCGGAATCTGTCAGTGGAATTTACTTCACACAGGCAAGTTTAACAAGTGTATGGGGAACCGATTAGAAGTTTTGATGGAGATATTCCTGCATTGTGGAAATGTGTGAGATCTATTTAGGGTTGGGAAATGGATTGAGGATGAAAGGAAGCAGTTGTTTTTTAACTACATTAGACTGAGAGCCTTGAAGATTCACAACTTCCATGTGCTGTGAGAAAGGATTGATTAACCAAGACCTATTATTCAAATACTTCAGACAAGTGAATAAGCTACAGGAACATTGAATATACAGACAGAGACAAGCAGACACCTGTAATCGGAGCTTAAACTTCACGTTTAAATGTGAAGGGCTGAAATAAACAAGAGTCCACCCTGGGATTCGGTGCAATTTAAGTTCTGCTTTTCCAAAAAATAAAAGTAACTATCTGCAATGAAAAATTTCTTGGACAGGACAGAGGGATTTTGACTCTGTATTTAATCCCAGACAGTATTTGGGTTGTGAGTGTTTGATGGGCAGTGTAGATGAAGCTTTACTCTGAAACACTGGAATTCAGTCTCAGGGCTGATTTAATCAAAATGCTTCAGAATAATAATTGACATTGTACATAGAATCATAGAATCATAGAAGTTTACAGCATGGAAACAGGCCCTTCGGCCCAACCAGTCCATGCCGCCCAGTTTTTACCATTAAGCTAGTCCCAGTTGCCCGCACTTGGCCCATAACCCTCTATACCCATCTTACCCATGTAACTATCTAAATGATTTTTAAAAGACACAATTGTACCCGCCTCTACTACTACATCTGGCAGCCCATTCCAGACACTCACTACCCTCTAAGTGAAGAAATTGCCCCTCTGGGCCCTTCTGAATCTCTCCCCTCTCACCTTAAACCTATGCCCTCTAGTTTTAGACTCCCCTACCTTTGGGAAAAGATGTTGACTATCTACCTTATCTCTGCCCCTCATTATTTTATAGACCTCTATAAGATCACCCCTAAGCCTCCTACGCTCCAAGGAAAAAAGTCCCAGTCTATCCAGCCTCTCAAAAACAACAAAGAAAAAAGAAATGTACAGCACAGGAACAGGCCCTTCGGCCCTCCAAGCCCGTGCCGACCATGCTGCCCGACTAAACTACAATCTTCTACACTTCCTGGGTCCGTATCCTTCTATTCCCATCCTATTCATATATTTGTCAAGATGCCCCTTAAATGTCCCTATCGTCCCTGCTTCCACTACCTCCTCCGGTAGCGAGTTCCAGGCACCCACTACCCTCTGCGTAAAAAACTTGCCTCGTACACCTACTCCTTATAACTCAAACCATCAAGTCCCGGCAACATCCTAGTAAATCCTTTCTGCACTCTTTCCAGTTTAATAATATCCTTCCTATAATAGGGTGACCAGAACTGCACACAGTATTCCAAGTGTGGCCGTACCAGTGTCTTGTACAACTTCAACAAGACGTCCCAACTCCTGTATTCAATGTTCTGACCAATGAAACCAAGCATGCCGAATGCCTTCTTCACCACCCTGTCCACCTGCGACTCCGCCTTCAAGGAGCTATGAACAGCTGACTGCTGCCCAGTACAAACTCTTTATCTGTTTATTCTGAGACCAATTTAACTCTGAACATACTGATTTATCACCTCATAATACTGATCACATTTCTACCTGCCATTTATAACTTTTAATTGATGTGAAACTCGGTTTTGCAAAATACAACATTTTTTCTAAAATACAAACACCAAAGGAAATTCACAATTCCTTATTAGACACACACACACTCATTCATCCGCTCAGATCTTGGACCTCTACTTTGTAAGGTTTCACAAACCCTTATTGAACACGCACGCACGTTTATACACTGAGATCTTGGACCTCTGTCCAGTGGGGTTTTAGTTACTTTTAACAAAAATTGAGACCCCCTCCATGCTGATAAAGTTTCACTTATACAGGAGTTTTTTGCCTCTATTAATTTCTCCCACTCTGGTTCATTGCTTCAACTCTCTTGACCGTGTTTCAGAGCAAGAGGATTATTCTAATTGCCATTTTTCGGAATTCTAAGTTCTGTTCCTGGTTGTCCCTTTCAGTTGCAATCTGAAATTAAGGATAGGTGCCCTTTCTGGGCCCTACCCAAGGCTAACTAAGGCACTATCTTCCTGTTTTAGTTAAGGGTCAATTGGTTATTGGTCTCTAAAGATTCTAGGCGTCCTCTATTTCTTTAGGATTTAACCTCACAATCTGCCTTACTCTAAGGATGATTTATTTTTTGACTTATTTTTACCAGTAATCATAGAATCATAGAATTTACAGTGCAGAAGGAGGCCATTCGGCCCATCGAGACTACACCGGCTCTTGGAAAGAGCACCCTACCCAAGCCCACACTTCCACCCTATCCCAATAACCCAGTAACCCCAGCCAACACTAAGGGCAATTTTGGACACTCAGGGCAATTTATCATGGCCAATCCACCTAACCTGCACATCTTTGGACTGTGGGAGGAAACCGGAGCACCAGAAGGAAACCCTCGCACACACGGGGAGGATGTGCAGACTCCGCACAGGCAGTGACCCAAGCCGGAATCGAACCTAGGACCCTGGAGCCGTGAAGCAATTGTGCTATCCACAATGATACCATGCTGCCCAATGCTATCTTGCTAATGGATGCAAGATTTTTAGTGCTGTCACCAAGATGTCTTGCAGACTTTTCTCAGGGTCAGCATCGTCTAATTTGCTTATTTCACACCCAACCTGAGTTTTATGTCCCCTCGATCCACAGAATATCTTTACAGAAATCAATCACATGACTTTCCAGACTAAACTCGGCAGGTAAAGTCTGACTCACAATAGACCAGAGACTTCTAATATTCTCGCCTTTGTGCTGGTTAGAACTTCTAATATTCCAACCGTTTGTTGGGAACTAGAAACTTCTAATATTCGAGCCCCCTCTGCTGATTTAGAAACTTCTACTATTCTAGCCTCGTTTTACCTAGAAACTTCTAATATTCTAGGTCTCCACGCTGGATGCCATGGAGAAAGCAAAACAACTGGCTGGGCGCAATTCACACGGTGTTAACACGGCGGTTGCCATGTAGAAAATAAAGCAACCCATTCGGCGTAATTGACAGGGTTTTAATTAAAACGTTGGGCGCCATGTTTTTGAAAACTCACCACTATTCTTAGAAGTCCCCCTATACCAAAAAGGGCCGACATTCTAAATGGTGATCAGGGATTCTCACTCCCCGACCCCGGTGCAAGCTTCAGTGGGTGCTATTCAGGTCAAACTATGTTTTCTAGTTATCCCCCGGTATCGCCCATACCTTCACCGAAGATTTTATCTACTTCCCACTGAGTACCAGCGATCCTGGGTCCCGCATTGCTAAGTAAGTAAAATAGACTTTGGAATAACCAACATTTCAGGTCAAATTAAGTTATTTAATTATTATATTTTTTCTTTTAAAAGCTTCAAATACTTTCTTCACAGAAAGGAAAAATACCTTGCTTCTGGGTCCTTCTGGGTGGTTGAAGGGACCTTCAGGCCCACCTTGACAATCAATCTTATTTATAAAGTCTGGTCTTCTTTAGATGTATTTGCTGACGAGCTCGGTTGCTGTGTCTTGTCTTTCACATGTACCGAGCTGCGAGAGCTGGCTCTGCAGACTGTCTCTGAGCTGACATAGAGCTGACTCTTTAAATTATAGTCTTCCTGAGATGTATTAGCTGTTTTAGCTCGGTTGCTATGCTTTATCTTTCCCATGACCGAGCTGACTGTAATCTGAGTCTGAGCTGCTTGTTCCTTCTCTGCTTCTCTCTCTCGGAGTTCTGGTTCTGGTTCTGGTAGTTCCTGCCCTGGTCTCTGGGTTTATATATTTTTCTAATAGTTAACTAGTTTTTATGACTATATTGTAAAGTAACTTATTTCACTTTGATTGTAAAAAGTATCTTTGATCTACACCTCCTAATCCAACTAAGTATTCATTTTGACATAACTGCATCTCATAGATCTGATTACATTGTTTCCTGTGTGATGTTCAAAATGCTTTGGTTTCAAGAGGTGTTACTTTTAATTCCTGTCATTTCTGTAGTTTTATTTTCCAATTGTGTCCTCAGCTCGTAATTTTGACTTTGATTTTGGCTTTGAATTATGTTTCTCGTAGACTGATAGTCTCCAGTTTTCTTTAATTTATCTAGTTTAGCAAATTTTCACACCTAGAATTATCACCAAATTCAACTAAACCTCATCCTTTTTTCCAGCTGCTAACTAAGATAGTTACTTTCAATGAAGGTGTGGGCCATTTTTTTTTGGCTTCATTCAAAATCCTGTTTGTCTTGCTTGCTAAGCCTGCTTGAGCAAGGCTATCTGCATTTTACAATCCTCTCCTGGCAGCTGCTGTTAACCCTTTGTGGGATCTTTCCCTGTATCCTCTCATGTTTCTCCCAGACCAGATATTGCCAGACTTCCATGTTTCAAATGACACATCTTTCCATATTTACAATAACACCCCGTATTGACATATGAAAAATAATTAAATCATTTGGTCAATTATCCCCCCCCCCCATCTAATTGTACTGTCTAACATTTATCCCCTACCTTTATCACTTGTATGTCCATGTTTTGTGATTTTAAATTGTGCATCGTAATCAATGTGTAACTGTATCCATATCACAGACCAGTGTCTTTTTTTGTTCTTTCCTCAAGTCCAATTACCGTAAACCATAGCCGTAGCTGCTTAGGAAGGTAACACAATAGCTATATCCGTGTTCCACTACCTCCAAAGCAGTTTACTTCCTTGGGGTAGCAGCACCGTAGAAGCTTCCTCATGTCCCTTAGAAACAGCACACAACTCAGTCCATCAGTCACCAAAAAGGCCATTTGTCCATCACTGGCTGTTTCGTGTCCATTTTTCCGTCATCCAAATTGCTTCCCGTTTCTCATTGGAATGGTAAATTATGACATCATGTACACCCACTGATTCCCTCGCTTCATTAATTTAAAAGATTCAATTGATCCTGATTCTAACCCTGACTTCCCCACATGAATGTCTAATATTGTTCTGAACCAAGTATGGCTGCGAGCCCCTGGTGTACAGGAGAGAACATCTTTCCGACAAACTTCCTTCAAATCCCTTTCGTCTGTTATCATTTCCCTGACAAAATTTGCAATACAATATGCCGACAGTATTCTCAAAACCACATCGAACTGTCACTTGTTCCAAATAAATTCTCCCTAATGTTAAATACACAGTAAAAAAAAAAGTCTTATCTTAACACATTACTCATCACCTAACCACACAAATAGACCGTGTGTTACAACTTTACATAATTGCAACTGTTGTCACAATTTCAACACTAAAAATAAAGTACAATATCGACACATCCCTTCGTGGCTTTGGAACCAATAGTCACTGCATACTAAATATGGCGTGTTAGCAACATCAATACTATTTGTGACGTTCTATGCAGTTAAATCAAGAAAGCACACTAAACTACCGCTATTCCCCCTGTATTAAAACATTCACACAGTTTCGAAATGCTGATCAAGTTCTCTAACGGCACACATACCCCCATGATCATACATACATAACAGTGCTAACAATTGACATGACATTTCTTCCTTAATAATGTTTACAGCTCGACAATGCAATATTGTTTGCTGCATTGGTAATAATTTCCCCCCCCTTGGCAACAAGCTCCAAAAATACTTAAACTATTGTCGTTTATCATATTGGGGTTCCTCGTCAGTCGCTGCTGTCTGCCGAGACCCTTAATAACTCCACCACATAGTACATACCCCATGGAGACCGCAGATCATCCATCAGCTGATGTCCAGTTAGAGATGTCTGACCGGAGGGTTCACTGTTCAGTAATAATTTGAGATTTTGATGTGTTTCCAACCCGTAAAGTTTTCCTACGGGCTCTATCATTTAATTCCCTCAAATATGTAGGCGATTGTATCATTAGTTCCCCCCCCCCCCCCCCCAATCCTGTCTAAAACATTCCTTTCTGGAGTGCAGTTCTCTTCCTTCTTGTGAACTGGTTTGTCTGTTATTTACTTTTTCCATCTGAAAAATCAAATGAGCAGGTCAAGGGTGGAGAGGGCCCTATTCTTTAATTTGTACTTTCTATCTTCGTTTGAACACTCCCGAAGTGCCCTCTCCAGGACTTCCGGATTTCTTTTGTGACCATTTCTTTTGTCTCTTTTCTTTTCTTTTTTAACTCGTTTATTTTCCTTATCATTGATGTACATCACACAATGAAGGCCTGTTAAGCCTCCTCCTTCTGTCATTGCACCCCTGAGTGAGACTCGAAGAATCTCAAACTCCTCCCCTTTTGCTCACTCTGATCCAATCTGTCGAAACCTTACCCTGATACATTCCTGATATTGCTACTGAGTTTACTTCACTTACTTTATTTTGATTACGGCCGGATTTTTATGAAGGTAAGTTCCAAACATAACATTTTAACTTGATGATCTGTCCAATCAATGGTGCTAACAGGTTTTAATTCACTGTCTTCCCACCAATTGGGTCATGTGTTTTAATTGTGATACAATTTCTTTTGCTCCAAACACCATGCTTCTCTAAGTCAATGTTTACCCAGATTCTGAACAATCTTGTCTTCACATTTTACAGCTTCACTGATTATTTTCCCTGCAGTTTTAGTTGGTAGCTTCACCCAAACTTCCTCTGTGTTATCAATTGTTTTAATATCTTAATTTTACCTGCATCTCTTTTTATCAAATCTTTTCCTGCCATCAGATTCTCTTTTCCTTATCCTGCAAGTAATTCTCTTAATCTAACTTTTGATCCAAAATCTTTATTCTCTAAAGCTCCTTCTTCAATGTATTTAACATTCTAAACATGATTATTTTTGCTGGTGACATTCATGAGCTCATCGGGCACTAGGACCCTGCGGAGCTATGCAGTGTCAATTTCAACGCTCAGTTTCAAAGCCTGCGAGCAGCTGACTGCTGCCCAGTACAAACTCTTTATCTGTTTATTCTGAGACCAATTTAACTCTGAACATACTGATTTATCACCTCATAATACTGATCACATTTCTACCTGCCATTTATAACTTTTAATTGATGTGAAACTCGGTTTTGCAAAATACAACATTTTTTAAAAAATACAAACACCAAAGGAAATTCACAATTCCTTATGAGACACACACACACTCATTCATCCGCTCAGATCTTGGACCTCTACTTTGTAGGGTTTCACAAACCCTTATTGAACACGCACGCACGTTTATACACTGAGATCTTGGACCTCTGTCCAGTGGGGTTTTAATTACTTTTAACAACAATTGAGACCCCTCCATGCTGATAAAGTTTCACTTATACAGGAGTTTTTTGCCTCTATTAATTTCTCCCACTCTGGTTCATTGCTTCAACTCTCTTGACCGTGTTTCAGAGCAAGAGGATTGTTCTAATTGCCATTTTTCGGAATTCTAAGTTCTGTTCCTGGTTGTCCCTTTCAGTTGCAATCTGAAATTAAGGATAGGTGCCCTTTCTGGGCCCTACCCAAGGCTAACTAAGGCACTATCTTCCTGTTTTAGTTAAGGGTCGATTGGTTATTGGTCTCTAAAGATTCTAGGCGTCCTCTATTTCTTTAGGATTTAACCTCACAATCTGCCTTACTCTAAGGATGATTTATTTTTGCCTCCTTTTACCAGTAATGGATGCAAGATTTTAGTGCTGTCACCAAGATGTCTTGCAGACTTTTTCTCAGGGTCAGCATCTTCTAATTTGCTGATCTCACACCCAACCTGAGTTTTATGTCCCCTCGATCCACAGAATATCTTTACAGAAATCAATCACATGACTTTCCAGACTAAACTCGGCCGGTAAAGTCTGACTCACAAATAGACCAGAAACTTCTAATATTCCAGCCTTTGTGCCGGTTAGAAACTTCTTATATTCCAACCGTTTGTTGGGAACTAGAAACTTCTAATATTCGAGCCCCCTCTGCTGATTTAGAAACTTCTACTATTCTAGCCTCGTTTTACCTAGAAACTTCTAATATTCTAGGTCTCCACGCTGGATGCCATGGAGAAAGCAAAACAACTGGCTGGGCGCAATTCACACGGTGTTAACACGACGGCTGCCATGTGGAAAATAAAGCAACCCATTCGGCGTAATTGACAGGGTTTTAATTAAACCGTTGGGCGCCATGTTTTTGAAAACTCACCACTATTCTTAGAAGTCCCCCTATACCAAAAAGGGGCGACATTCTAAATGGTGATCAGGGATTCTCACTCCGCGACTCCGATGCAAGCTTCAGTGGGTGCTATTCAGGTCAAACTATGCTTTCTAGTTATCCCCCGGTATAACACATACCTTCACCAAAGATTTCATCTACTTACCACTTAGTACCATCGATCCTGGGTCCCGCATTGCTAAGTAAGTAAAGTAGACTTTGGAATAACCACCATTTCACGTTAAATTAAGTTATTTTATTATTATATTTTTTCTTTTAAAAGCTGCAAATACTTTCTTTACAGAAAGGAAAAAGACCTTGCTTCTGGGTCCTTCTGGGTGGTTGAAGGGACCTTCAGGCCCACCTTGACAATCATTCTTCTTTATAAAGTCTGGTCTTCTTTAGATGTAATCGCTGATGAGCTCGGTTGCTGTGGCCTGTCTTTCCCATGTACCGAGCTGTGAGAGCTGACTCTGCTGGCTATCTCTGAGCTGACATAGAGCTGACTCTTTGAATTATAGTCTTCCTGACATGTATTAGCCGTTTTAGCTCGGCCGCTATGCCTTGTCTTTCCAATGCCGAGCTGACTGTAATCTGACTCTGAGCTGCTTGTTTCTTCTCTGCTTCTCTCTCTCCCTCCCTCTGAGTTCTGGTTCTGGTTCTGGTAGTTCCTGCCCTGGCCTCTGGGTTTACATATTTTTCTAACAGTTATCTAGCTTTTATGATTTTATTGTAAAGTAACTTATTTCACTTTGATTGTAAAATGTATCTTTGATCTAAACTTTCTAATCCAACTAAGTATTCATTTTGACATAACTGCATCTCATAGATCTGATTACAGTGTTTCCTTTGTGATGATCAAAATGCTTTGGTTTCAAGAGGTGTTACTTTTAATTCCTGTCATTTCTGTAGTTTTATTTTCCAATTGTGTCCTCAGCTCATAATTTTGAGTTTGATTTTGGCTTTGAATTATGTTTCTCAGAGACTGATAGTCTCCAGCTTTCTTTAATTTACCTGGTTTAGCAAATTTTCACACCTAGAATTATCACCAAATTCAACTGAACCTCATCCTTTTTTCCAGCTGCTAACTAAGACAGTTACTTTCAATGAAGGTGTGAGCAATTGTTTTTGGCTTCATTCAAAATCCTGTTTGTCTTGTTTGCTAAGCCTGCTTGAGCAAGGCTATCTGCATTTTATAATCCTCTCCTGGCAGCTGCTGTTAATCCTTTGTGGGATCTTTCCCTGTATCCTCTCTTGTTTCTCCCAGACCAGATATTGCCAGACGTCCATGTTTCAAATTACACATCTTTCCATATTTTCAACAACAACTCTCCCACCGGGATGGTGCCGAGAAGAGTGGACACCTTTTGGAAGAAAGTCGCCTGCTGCGGTCCGGCCACGGGAGCGGATACATTTACAAAGTGAATCACCGCTGCCCCGAAACGGTCCTTTAGGTGCAGCAGACGGCCTGGCACCGGCTCCTTGACCCCCCAAGATCTCCGGCTGAAAATGTAGAGCCAACAAGATAGCCACCCCGCCCGAACGTGGGGCCAGGTGACTCATGAAGACTCCTCCTTGCACCTCCAGGGTCCACTGAGCTTCGTCACCCGGATGGCCTGGATTTCCTGCAGGAAGCACACCCCGTACTTTCCGTCCCGGAGGATAGACAGGAACTGGAACCGGTGGTGCGCGTGGCTGCTGCCGTTGATGTTGAGGCTGGCCATGGTTACCTCCATGTCAGCAGCAATAGTTATCCATCACCTTCAGTGCTCAGAGTGGGGGTACCGCCCCCTCCACTCCCTCAGGAGTCCCACAAGGAACTGAGCAGCTTGGCGCTGCTCCTCCTGGTCTTGATCGAACTCCCGGGCCTCTCTGGCATAGGCCCGGGCGGAGCCAAGGAGCAGCCCCAGGTTTCCCCAGCTGTCCAGGGCCAGCCGCACACAGTCCGGGTGACCATGGTGCGTTCCCAGAAATGTCCGGAGTTCCCCAGGGGGGACGAAGGGAGACTCGGTGCCGGATGTGAGGGTGCCCTCTGCCTCGCTGCAGAGAGAGTCTAAATCCTCCTCCTCGCCCGCCACCGAGCAGCCTTCCTCCTCCGAACGGTCACCTCCCGAGCTCGAGTCCCCCGCCACATGGAGAGTGGGCGGCACGGGCCCACCGGCTAACCCTTGGCCCGAGTCGACCCCACCCCCAGGGTCGTCCTCAGGCAGGTCCCTCGCAGGCTCCTCCCGCGGCTCAGGGCCCGTGGACGGCGCCTCCACCCACGCCGGCGACTCCGGGACCTCCGAGAGTCCCCCCGGAAACATGTCCGGGTTGAAAACAGGGCTCTCCGGCGTCGCCCACCCGGGTGTAGAGGGCGGGGAGCCTACCCGTCCTCCCCAGTCCACGGCCCACAGTGGCACGATGAGCAGTCGCTGCTGCTGCCGGCCCCCGGCGATGGTGAAGAGGAGGCGTCCGGGGAGGAAACTTGCACCGGGCGGGACGGGCCCCCAGGGGCTTCGTCTCCGCTCGACCCCGGGTCCTCCTGCTCGGGGGGCGACAGCAGCTCGAGTGGCTCGGGGGCCTCGGAGGCCCCCCCGGTCTTGCTTCTCTTCATTGTGTGCCCCGGGCCAGGCGTCAGGGGGATGGGCACAAACACGGGAGAGCCCCACCCCTCCTCGCCCGGGGAGGGGGCAGGAAACCCCCCCCCCCTTTCCCGGGCAGGCGGCGCTTGCGGGGAGGGGGCGGCTCGGGATCGCCCTGCTGCAAGGCCTCCATGGCGGGAGAGGCCCCGGCAGCATCCCCCTCCCCCTCCCGGCTCAGGCGGACAGGAGCCTGGCGGCGGAAGGAGTAGACATGGCGGAGGGAGGGGCCCGCAGGCCGAGCGTCAGCGGCGCCGCCCCGGACCTGACCTCCCCCAGTAGGTTGGGATGGGGCAGGAGGAGCTCGGTGGGGAGGGAGGGCGGGACGTTTGATAGAACAACACGTTCTGCGGTGGCCTCCAGCGTCTCCACCGCCACGTGTGTCCCGCCCACCGTGAGCCCCCTTTCCAGGGTCCGGTGGGCCGCCTGCTCGGCCCGCAGGAAGAACCCGGCCTTGCCGTACATCCGCGAGGCGGCTACGATGGCCGAGGGGCCGACAGCCCCGCCCATCGCACCGGTGCCCGCCTCAATGGTCAGGGTAGGGTGGGCATAGCACTTCACCCCCAGCTGCCGCGTGAGCAGGCGGGAGGGCGAGGGCACCGCGGGGGCAGCGGAGCAACGGGAGGCTGCCGCCCCCACATAATGCCTTGTCCGCCCTGCCCCCGGCAGAGTGGAGGATGCATCCGAGGTGCTGGCCAGAGGGTGGGAGGGCAGGAGGCCGGGCCTGCAGCCCTGGATGGTCCCAGTCCCACCTCAGGCAGAGTGGTGGGGGACAGGAGGCTGGGCCTGCAGCCCTGGATGGTCCCAGTCCCACCTCAGGCAGAGTGGTGGGGGTCAGGAGGCTGGGCCTGCAGACCTGGATGGTCCCAGTCCCACCTCAGACAGAGGGGTGGGAGGACAGGAGGCTGGGCCTGCAGCCCCAGGCGGTCCCACTCCCACCTCAGGCAGAGGGGTGGGTGGACAGGAGGCCGCTCCTGCAGCCCTGGATGGTCCCACTCCAACCTCAGGCAGAGGGGTGGGAGGACAGGAGGCCGGGCCTGCAGCCCTGGATGGTTCCACTTCCACCTCAGGCAGAGGGGTGGGCGGACAGGAGGTCGGGCCTGCAGCCCTGGATGGTCCCACTTCCACCTCAGGCACAGGGGTGGGAGGACAGGAGGCCGGGCCTGCAGCCCTGGATGGTCCCAGTCCCACCTCAGGCAGAGGGGTGGGAGGGCAGGAGACTGGGCCTGTAGCCCTGGATGGTCCCACTCCCACCTCAGGCAGAGGGGTGGGAGGGCAGGAGGCTAGGCCTGCGGTCCCACTCCCACCTCAGGCAGAGGGGTGGGAGGACAGGAGGCTGGGCCTGCAGCCCTGGATGGTCCCGCTCCCACCTCAGGCAGAGGGGTGGGAGGACAGGAGGCTGGGACTACAGCCCTGGAAGGTCCCACTCCCACCTCAGGCAGAGGGGTGGGAGGGCAGGAGGCTGGGCCTGCAGCCCCAGGCGGTCCCACTCCCACCTCAGACAGAATGGTGGGAGGACAAAAGGCTAGACCTGCAGCCCTGGATGGTCCCACTCCTACCTCAGGCAGAGGGGTGGGAGGACAGGGTCCGCAGTCCTGGATGGTCCCACTCCCACCTCAGGCAGAGGGGTGGGAGGACTGGAGGCCGGGCCTGCAGCCCCGAATGGTCCCGCTCCCACCTCAGGCAGAGGGGTTGGTGGACAGGAGGCCGGGCCTGCAGCCCTGGATGGTCCCAGTCCCACCTCAGGCAGAGGGGTGGGAGGACAGGAGGCCGGGCCTGCTGCCCTGGATGGTCCCACTCCCACCTCAGGCAGAGGGGTGGGAGGACAGGAGGACGGGCCTGCAGCCCTGGATGCTCCCAGTCCCACCTCAGGCAGAGGGGTGGGAGGACAGGAGGCCAGGCCTGCAGCCCTGGATGGTCCCAGTCCCACCTCAGGCAGAGGAGTGGGAGGACAGGAGGCCGGGCCTGCAGCCCCGAATGGTCCCGCTCCCACCTCAGGCAGAGGGGTTGGTGGACAGGAGGCCGGGCCTGCAGCCCTGGATGGTCCCAGTCCCACCTCAGGCAGAGGGGTGGGAGGACAGGAGGCCGGGCCTGCTGCCCTGGATGGTCCCACTCCCACCTCAGGCAGAGGGGTGTGAGGACAGGAGGACGGGCCTGCAGCCCTGGATGCTCCCAGTCCCACCTCAGGCAGAGGGGTGGGAGGACAGGAGGCCGGGCCTGCAGCCCTGGATGGTCCCAGTCCCACCTCAGGCAGAGGAGTGGGAGGACAGGAGGCCGGGCCTGCAGCCCTGGATGGTCCCAGTCCCACCTCAGGCAGAGGGGTGGGAGGACAGGAGGCCGGGCCTGCTGCCCTGGATGGTCCCACTCCCACCTCAGGCAGAGGGGTGTGAGGACAGGAGGACGGGCCTGCAGCCCTGGATGCTCCCAGTCCCACCTCAGGCAGAGGGGTGGGAGGACAGGAGGCCGGGCCTGCAGCCCTGGATGGTCCCAGTCCCACCTCAGGCAGAGGAGTGGGAGGACAGGAGGCCGGGCCTGCAGCCCTGGATGGTCACAGTCCCACCTCAGGCAGAGGGGTGATCAAACCGTGATCTTTATCAATGATGAGAAGTAGGAAACAGTGGAAGTTTAAACTGGACAGATATTTCACAGCTGGATTCACACAATACAGACAGCAAAGTCTCGTAGATTGTGGAAGTGCCACAAATGTTGTCAAATGCAGGACGCGGGGTCCCTCAATGTTTCAAACTTGCTGAGAGACTGTCAGCCCACAGGGACAACATTTCTGTTTAATGGGACTGATGCACAAGTTAAAATAGTTCCGTTTCAAAGTTTAAAATAACCAGTCATTGCTCTGTGCAGCTTTCGGAATCTGTCAGTGGAATTTACTTCACACAGGCAAGTTTAACAAGTGTATGGGGAACCGATTAGAAGTTTTGATGGAGATATTCCTGCATTGTGGAAATGTGTGAGATCTATTTAGGGTTGGGAAATGGATTGAGGATGAAAGGAAGCAGTTGTTTTTTAACTACATTAGACTGAGAGCCTTGAAGATTCACAACTTCCATGTGCTGTGAGAAAGGATTGATTAACCAAGACCTATTATTCAAATACTTCAGACAAGTGAATAAGCTACAGGAACATTGAATATACAGACAGAGACAAGCAGACACCTGTAATCGGAGCTTAAACTTCACGTTTAAATGTGAAGGGCTGAAATAAACAAGAGTCCACCCTGGGATTCGGTGCAATTTAAGTTCTGCTTTTCCAAAAAATAAAAGTAACTATCTGCAATGAAAAATTTCTTGGACAGGACAGAGGGATTTTGACTCTGTATTTAATCCCAGACAGTATTTGGGTTGTGAGTGTTTGATGGGCAGTGTAGATGAAGCTTTACTCTGAAACACTGGAATTCAGTCTCAGGGCTGATTTAATCAAAATGCTTCAGAATAATAATTGACATTGTACATAGAATCATAGAATCATAGAAGTTTACAGCATGGAAACAGGCCCTTCGGCCCAACCAGTCCATGCCGCCCAGTTTTTACCATTAAGCTAGTCCCAGTTGCCCGCACTTGGCCCATAACCCTCTATACCCATCTTACCCATGTAACTATCTAAATGATTTTTAAAAGACACAATTGTACCCGCCTCTACTACTACATCTGGCAGCCCATTCCAGACACTCACTACCCTCTAAGTGAAGAAATTGCCCCTCTGGGCCCTTCTGAATCTCTCCCCTCTCACCTTAAACCTATGCCCTCTAGTTTTAGACTCCCCTACCTTTGGGAAAAGATGTTGACTATCTACCTTATCTCTGCCCCTCATTATTTTATAGACCTCTATAAGATCACCCCTAAGCCTCCTACGCTCCAAGGAAAAAAGTCCCAGTCTATCCAGCCTCTCAAAAACAACAAAGAAAAAAGAAATGTACAGCACAGGAACAGGCCCTTCGGCCCTCCAAGCCCGTGCCGACCATGCTGCCCGACTAAACTACAATCTTCTACACTTCCTGGGTCCGTATCCTTCTATTCCCATCCTATTCATATATTTGTCAAGATGCCCCTTAAATGTCCCTATCGTCCCTGCTTCCACTACCTCCTCCGGTAGCGAGTTCCAGGCACCCACTACCCTCTGCGTAAAAAACTTGCCTCGTACACCTACTCCTTATAACTCAAACCATCAAGTCCCGGCAACATCCTAGTAAATCCTTTCTGCACTCTTTCCAGTTTAATAATATCCTTCCTATAATAGGGTGACCAGAACTGCACACAGTATTCCAAGTGTGGCCGTACCAGTGTCTTGTACAACTTCAACAAGACGTCCCAACTCCTGTATTCAATGTTCTGACCAATGAAACCAAGCATGCCGAATGCCTTCTTCACCACCCTGTCCACCTGCGACTCCGCCTTCAAGGAGCTATGAACCTGTACTCCTAGATCTCTTTGTTCTATAACTCTCCCCAACGCCATACCATTAACTGAGTAGGTCCTGGCCTGATTCGATCTGCCAAAATGCATCACCTCACATTTATCTAAATTAAACTCCATCTGCCATTCGCCGGCCCACTGGCCTAATTGATCAAGATCCCGTTGCAACCCTAGATAACCTTCTTCACTATCCACTGTGCCACCAATCTTGGTGTCATCTGCAAACTTACTAACCATGCCGCCTAAATTCTCATCCAAATCATTAATATAAATCACAAATAACAGTGGACCCAGCACCGATCCCTGAAGCACACCACTGGTCACAGGCCTCCAGTTTGAAAAACAACCCTCTACAACCACCCTCTGCCTTCTGTCGTCCAGACAATTTTGAATCCAATTGGCAACCTCACCCTGGATCCCGTGAGCTTTAACCTTCTGCAACAACCTACCATGCGGTACCTTGTCACAGGCTTTGCTAAAATCCATGTAGACAACGTCTACTGCACTGCCCTCATCTACCTTCTTGGTCACCCCCTCAAAAAACTCAAATCAAATTTGTGAGACATGATTTTCCACGCACAAAGCTATGCTGACTGCCCCGAATCAGTCCTTGCCTCTCTAAATGCTGGTAGATCCTGTCTCTCAGAATACCTTCAAGCAACTTACCTACTACAGACGTTAGGCTCACCGGTCTGTAGTTCCCAGGCTTTTCCCTGCTGCCCTTCTTAAACAAGGGCACAACATTCGCCACTCTCCAATCTTCAGGCACCTCACCTGTGGCTGCCGATGATTCAAATATCTCTGTTAGGGGACCCGCAATTTCCTCCCTAGCCTCCCACAACACCCTGGGATACATTTCATCAGGTCCCGGGGGTTTATCTACCTTGATGCGCTTTAAGACTTCCAGCACCTCCTCCTCTGTAATATGCACACTTCTCAAGACATTACTATTTATTTCCCCTAGTTTCCTAACATCCATGCCTTTCTCCACCGTGAATACCGATGAGAAATATTCATTCAGGATCTCACCCAACTCTTGTGGCTCTGCACATAGATGCCCTTGTTGATCCTTAAGAGGCCCTACTCTGTCCCTAGTTACTCTTTTCCCCTTTATGTATTTGTAGAATCTCTTTGGATTCTCCCTAGCATTATTTGCCAAAGCAATTTCATGTCCCCTTTTTGCCCTCCTGATTTCCCTCTTAACTCTATTTCGACAATCTCTACTCTTCCCTAACAGAGATATTTGAATCATCGGCAGCCACAGGTGAGGTGCCTGAAGATTGGAGAGTGGCGAATGTTGTGCCCTTGTTTAAGAAGGGCAGCAGGGAAAAGCCTGGGAACTACAGACCGGTGAGCCTAACGTCTGTAGTAGGTAAGTTGCTTATGTACGTCATATGCCTCCTTCTTCTTTTTGACCAGAGTCTCAATATCTCGAGTCATCCAGGGTTCCCTACTTCTACCAGCCTTACCCTTCACTCTAAAGGGAATGTGCTTACCCTGCACCCTGGTTAACACATTTTTAAAAGCCTCCCATTTACCAGCCGTCCCTTTGCCTGCCAACAGTCTCCCCCAATCTACCTCTGCAAGCTCCTGTCTGATACCATCAAAATTGGCCTTGCCCCAATTAAGAATTTTAACTCTTGGGCCAGACCTATCATTCTCCATAGCTATCTTAAAACTCATGGAGTTATGGTCACTTGTCCCAAAGTGACCCCTCACTAACACTTCTGTCACTTGCCCTTCCTTATTTCCCAAGACGAGGTCAAGTTTTGCCCCCTCTCTAGTCGGTCCATCCACATACTGAATGAGAAATTCCTCCTGAATACACTCAACAAATTTCCCTCCATCCAAGCCCCTAATGCTCTGGCTGTCCCAGTCAATGTTGGGAAAGTTAAAGTCCCCTACTACTACCACCCTATTATTCTTGCAGCTATCTGTAATCTCCTTACATATTTGCTCCTCAATTTCCCGCTGACTATTTGGGGGCCTGTAGTACAGTCCTACCAAGGTGATCTCTCCCTTCTTATTTTTCAGTTCCACCCATATAGACTCAGTGGGCGAACCCTCGGATATATCCCCTCTAAGTACTGCCGTGATGTTCTCCCTAATCAAAAACGCCACTCCCCCTCCTCTCTTACCTCCTGTTCTATCCTTTCTATAGCGTCTGTACCCCGGAACATTGAGCTGCCAGTCCTGCCCCTCCCTTAGCCATGTTTCAGTCATAGCTATAATATCCCAGTCCCATGTGCCCGTCCATGCCCTGAGTTCATCCGCTTTGCCCATCAGGCCCCTTGCATTGAAATCAATGCAGTTTAATGTAGACCATCCTTGCTCTCTGCCCTGCTTTCTCAGGTCACGCTTTACACAATCTCCCTTCCTTCCTTTTGTTTCCGTCCCCACTGACTTCCTACATCGGTTCCCATCCCCCTGCCACATTAGTTTAAACCCTCCCCAACTGCACTAGCAAACACACCCCCGAGAACATTGGTTCCGGTCCCACCCAGATGCAGACCGTCCGATTTGTACAGGTCCCACCTTCCTCAGAACCGGTCCCAATGTCCCAGGAATTTGAAACCCTCCCTCTTGCACCATCTCTCAAGCCACGTATTCATCCTAGCTATCCTGTCATCCCTACTCTGACTATCACGTGGCACTGGTAGCAATCCTGAGATTACTACCTTTGAGGTCCTACTTTTTAGTTTAACTCCTAACTCCCTAAATTCAGCTTGTAGGACCTCAAAATATTCATTTAGTATCTCGCCTATCTCTTCAGACTCTACACACAACTTCCCATCCCTGTCCTTGACTGGTCCTACTCTTTCCCTAGTCATTCGCTTATTCCTGACATACCTATAGAAAGCTTTTGGGTTTTCCTTGATCCTTCCTGCCAAATACTTCTCATGTCCCCTCCTTGCTCGTCTTAGCTCTCTCTTTAGATCCTTCCTCGCTACCTTGTAACTATCCATCGCCCCAACTGAAACTTCACACCTCATCTTCACATAGGCCTCCTTCTTCCTCTTAACAAGAGATTCCACTTCTTTGGTAAACCACGGTTCCCTCGCTCGGCACCTTCCTCCCTGCCTGACCGGTACATACTTATCAAGAACACGCAGTAGCTGATCCTTGAACAAGCTCCACTTATCCAGTGTGTCCAACACTTGCAGCCTACTTCTCCACCTTATCCCCCCCAAGTCACGTCTAATGGCATCATAATTTCCCTTCCCCCAGCTATAACTCTTGCCCTGCGGTGTATACTTATCCCTTTCCATCCTTAACGTAAACGTCACCGAATTGTGGTCACTGACCCCAAAGTGCTCACCTACCTCCAAATCCAACACCTGGCCTGGTTCATTACCCAAAACCAAATCCAACGTGGCCTCGCCTCTTGTTGGCCTGTCAACAAACTGTGTCAGCAAACCCTCCTGCACACACTGTAAAAAAAACGACCCATCTAATGTACTCGAACTATATCTTTTCCAGTCAATATTAGGAAAGTTAAAGTCTCCCATAATAACTACCCTGTTACTTTCGCTCTTATCCAGGATCATCCTCGCCATCCTTTCCTCTACATCCCTAGAACTATTTGGAGGCCTATAGAAAACTCCCAACAGGGTGACCTCTCCTTTCCTGTTTCTAACCTCAGCCCAGACTACCTCGGAAGATGAGTCCCCATCTAGCATCCTCTCCGCCACCGTGATACAGCTCTTGACTAGCAGCGCCACACCTCCCCCTCTTTTGCCTCCTTCTCTGAGCTTACGAAAACACCTAAACCCCGGAACCTGCAACATCCATTCCTGTCCCTGCTCTATCCATGTCTCCGAAATGGCCACAACATCGAAGTCCCAGGTACCAACCCATGCTGCCAGTTCCCCTACCTTGTTTCGTATACTCCTGGCATTGAAGTAGACACACTTCAAACCACCGACCTGAACACTGCCCCCCTCCTGTGACGTCAAATCTGAGCTCCTGACCTCTATACTCTCATTCTCCCTTACCCTAAAACTACAATCCATGTTCCCATGCCCCTGCTACATTAGTTTAAACCCCCCCAAAGAGCACTAACAAATCTCCCCCAAGGATATTTGTGCCCCGCAGGTTCAGATGTAGACCATCCTGTCTGTACAGGTCCCACCTTCCCCAGAAAGAGGCCCAGTTATCCAGAAATCTGAACTCTCACACTTTCTCTCACACTTTCCCTGTCTCACACTTTCTTTGACTCTCTTACCCTCTCTCACACTTTCTCTCACACTCTTTCCCTCTCTCACACTTTCTCTCACACTCTTTCCCTCTCTCACACTTTCCCTCACTATCGTTCCCTCTCCCGCTCCCTCAGTCACTCAGTCGCTCTCTCCTGTACTTATGTCTAAGATTATGTGAGTATTTAATAAACCATCCTTCTCACCCAATCTGCCTCCCTCAGCCACTCAGTCTCTCCACTCTCTGCTTCCCTTTCTCTCAGACAATCCACCTCTTTCTCCCGTTTTATCCTTTATTTCTCCACCCTCTTTCTCTCCCAATATCTCTCCTCACACCCTCTCTCTCTCTCTCACCCTGTCTTCTATCAGCACATCTCACACACCAGTTCTCTCTTCCTCCACATCTCACCCCGCCTCTCTCCCAGTTGAAGTGTGTGTATCAGATGGAGGCCGGTGTCAGTTAGAGACGGGGTACTAGTTTTCACTGCTGACTATGTATTAATGCTGCTCTCTGAGGTGATGAGTTTGTTGCTGCTGCAGCCTCTGAGTTTTCTGAGGTTCCAATGATTCTAAATATTTTCTTAGTTTGAGGGGCTGAATCAGATTTAGATATGGGATCACATACTTTGCACTTTAAATAGTTCCAGATTTTGGAGACATTGAAATGTTCTACTTATGCTCAAACAGAAACTACTGAAATAAAATAAAGGAATGGTCACAGTTACAGAGGCAGCTACACCCCAGAGTGCAGTGGAACCACCCAGAGAAACACACGGACAATTGGAACTGAATCACTGAATGGTCACAGTTACAGAGACAGCTACATCCCAGAGTGCAGTGGAACCATCCAGAGAAACACACTGACAATTGGAACTGAATCACTGAATGGTCACAGTTACAGAGGCAGCTACACCCCAGAGCGCAGTGGAACCACCCAGAGAAACACACTGACAATTGGAACTGAATCACTGAATGGTCACAGTTACAGAGACAGCTACATCCCAGAGTGCAGTGGAACCATCCAGAGAAACACACTGACAATTGGAACTGAATCACTGAATGGTCACAGTTACAGAGACAGCTACACCCCAGAGTGCAGTGGACCCACCCAGAGAAACACACTGACAATTGGAACTGAATCACTGAATGGTCACAGTTACAGAGGCAGCTGCACCCCAGAGTGCAGTGGACCCACCCAGAGAAACACACTGACATTTGGAACTGAATCTCTGAATGGTCACATTTACAGAGGCAGCTACACCCTAGAGTGCTGTGGAACCACCCAGAGAAACACACTGACAATTGGAACTGAATCACTGAATGGGCAGAGTTACAGGGGCAGTTATAGCCCAGAGTGCAGTGGACCCACCCAGAGAAACACACTGACAATTGGAACTGAATCACTGAATGGTTACAGTGGAGTGAGGGATATCACTGAAACAATGTGAGATGTAGAGATGGGACTGATGGTGTCTGAGTGGACAGCATCCTTTCTGTTAATGTTAGTTGAACAATGTGATCAATACCGTCCAGTGTTTGCAAAGAGGTCACTCACTCACAAAAATATTTGCTTTCACTGAACACAATATCGTAATCTGTTTGTTCACGTCTTGAAAAATAAGTTAAACGATGTCACAACCTCAATTTCCCTTGTGTGGTTCCACAGGGTATTAATTAAAAGCTTGGAGAATATATAACCTCAGAGTTTTAGACAGAGAGATTGCCAATCGCAGGAAGGGACACATCACTTCACACTGAAAATGCTTTATCCAATTGATATTGCTGAGAAAGTATTCTACCCAATCCTGGCTATTGTTGGTGTTCCTGGTAAGTGACCATCACCATTGCATTGGTGTAAATCTGTGTGTGAGCGGCTCTCTGATTTTAAACTGCGACTGAAAATACCTGATCCTGATCTCGGGCTCACTGTGAAATAGATACCTGGTCAACGATGTCATTGTCAAATGTATTTAAGCCTGTCAATGGTTTGAATCCCTTTCATCAACTCACAATAAACCTCTGTTTGTAACTCACTGGATCTCTGACCGGGGAAGTTATTATATTGAGTGGAATCTTGTATAATGTTAGATTGGATGTCAGTAAAGGCAATCTCTCTGAAGGGAGGTTTAGGAGGAGAAAGAATTAAATCACACTGAGTGTGGGTATCTGTCAGTGTAGAATTGTGCTGACTGTGGGTCACTATCCAGAGTGGAATATCTGACAGCGGTGAACAAGGATTACTGGAAGTGTCTGTCAGTGAAGAATTGAACTGACTGTGGGTCTCTCACCAGAGTGGAATATCTGACAGCGGTGAACAAGGATTACTGGAAGAATCTGTCAGTGTAGAATTGTACTGACTGTGGGTCTCTCACCAGAGTGGAATATCTGATCCAATTATCTATCTATTACTGGGACTATCTGTCTGTGTGGAATTGTATTGTGTGTGGGTCAGTAACTGGACTGAAATTAGTTGGTTCTATTTTGAAATGATGTATTTTATTGGTGAGGGGTCGCTCCATTCTGTGGAGTTCTCTCTGTGTGTTTTAACTTTGGAATAGGTTGAAAACTGGAAGAGTTTGGCTGTGTTTTGAAGATGTTTGATATTTATTGTATGAAGTGAAATGTCTCTATCTCTGTTTTCTATTGATCTACTCTAACAGGAACAGATATCACCCACACTCTAATGTTTCAGAAAACCCACAGCAGTGCAGCATTCCACTAGGTTTTGTGATATTTTCTCATTCCTATTCATCCTGAAATGAACTCACATGTTTGATCAATTTTTATGGGTGTTTTTAAACTGTCTTTCTGCTTCATACGATTTGTGAATCTATTCACCTGAAGCCAGAAACCCCTCCAGTTCATTCACACACTTGTTTTCCAAGGAGCGATTGGGGGACTTATTGTTCTGAACAAAATGCAGCAGCGGACACTGATCTGTCGGGACATTAATGTCCCATCGAAATACCCACTTTGAAAATTCATAATGAATGATGGTGTGTGCCTGTAATCAGTTGTATTCTGCCTCTGTATTCACTATCACTCTCAATTTGATTCTGTCTGTAAATTGTGTAATTATCATTCTGCTTCCCGATCCCATACTGTTGATGGGAATGGTGAAGGAGAGTGATCCCAGTGCCGATCCTTGTGGAACACCACTTCCCACCTTCCACCAATCAGCCTAAATCCCTTTAACTCCTCTCCCTGTTTTCTGTGTGTGTCGCCAGCATGTGTCCATCCTGCTGCTGTGTCCCCTAACTCCACTGGCTCTGAGATTACCCATCAGTCTGTTATGTCGGATCTTACTAACGGCCTTTAGAAAATCAAATTGTTTAACATCCATCATACTACTCAGATCTATTATTTCTGGTAGTTATTGAAATAATTGGATGAAATGTGTCAGGAATAATGTTGACTTTGGAATATGTGCCGACTATTTAGTATACTCTGTGTTACTGGATTTCTTTTAACTCAGACGTCTAATTCAATGCTTCCAACTGTTGACATTGTGACTGGAAGATGTGATTATATTCTGTTCTAAGTTCAAGAATAACAGAGACCGACTTCTGCTTCTCAATTCTTTGGTAATTATTCTGATGGTGATCAGTGAATAGATAATATTGTCTCTGCTGTTTCTATCTATTTTATGAATATTTGTTGTGAAATCCATCCGCCTCCAGTAATCTCCCTCTACCTGGACCCCACCCTCTGGCCTCCTATCAGCTCTTGGTCTTTTCATTGAGATCTGTCAGTGCGACATCGACCGTCTCAATTTCTCTGTGCCTCTCACCAGCTCAATCCTGACTCAGTCTAAACTTGCTCCAATCCTCTCTCTGATATCCAACCCTGGCCTGGTGATCTAAGCTGCTCACAAGGGCGGTGTCATTATTGTCTGGTGTCCTGACCTCTTCCTCACAGAGGCTGACCGTCAGCTCTCAGGCCCATCCTGGTACCTCCCCCTGGACCAGCAGCACACCACCAAACATCATGATATTGTTTCCAGGGCTTTCACTGACCTCGCTGACTCTGGATATCTTCTGTCCACAGTCTCAGAGATCAGAGTCTCACAATCCCACACATCCTGCATCAACCTCCCGCTTCTACCTCCTTCCCAAAATCCACAAACAGGAAAGTCCCAGTGCACCCATTATTTCGGCCTGTTCCAGCCCCACCAAGATCATTTCTTCCGATCTTGATTCCATCCGCTTTTCCCTGTTCTGCCCCTTCCCAAAGACAGTGGTGTCACAGTGACACACTGGTTTGCACTGCTGCCTCACAGCACCAGGGTCTCCGGATCACTTCCTACCTTGGGTGACTGTCTGTGTGGAGACTGCACTTTCTCTCCCTGTCTGTGTGGGTTTCCTCCGGGTCTCCGGTTACCTCCCATAGCCCAAAGATGTGCAGGTTAGGTGGATTGGCCATGCTAAATTACTCCGTAGTGTCCAAAACGATGTGTAGGTTAGATTAAGGGGTTAATGAGATAGGCGGGGGAGTGAGCTTGGTTGAGGTACTCTTTCAGAGGTTTGGTACAGACTAAATGGGCCGAATGGCCTCCTTATGCACTGTGGGGATTATATGGTTCCTGATTCCTCTGGTGTCGTAAACAAGGTCCATTTCCCTGGCCCTAACCGCCTAATCTTCACAATGGACGTCCAATCCCTCTGCACCTCCGTTCCCCAACACGAGGGTTGTGTACAGATCCTCATTCCCTGCTTCCTGTAAAGACTGCATCTCATTCTCCCACTGTCTCCGCCTCCATCGCCTCTGTTCTGATGCTGGCGTCTTCGAAAATAGCCCCCCTGGCATGTCTGTCTTTTCCTTAACCGGGCCGTCCCCACCACCTTCCTTTGTTAACAGGGCTCTCAATCGTGTTCAATTCACTTCTCACACCTCTGTCCTCACACAGCCCCCTCCCTCCCGGAAACATGATAGGGTTCCCCTCCTCACTTTCCACACCATCAGCCTCCCCATTGAAAGGAAAATCCTCCTCCATTTCTGCCAACTCCAGCATGATGTCACCACCAAACACATCTTCACCTCTCTCCAACCACCCCCCTCAATGTCTGCATTCCTCAGGTACCGCTCCCTGCCCCTTGTCCACTTCCCCCTCACACCCCACACCCCTTTCCCTTCCCCCAGCACCTTCCCCTGCAATCACAGACGGTGCAACAACTGTCCCTTTACCTCCTCCCGTCTCCCGGTTCTCAGCAGCAAACTCTCCTTTCTGGGGAAGCAGCGTTTCACTTCTGTGCCTTCAATTTGTTCTCCTGTATTCGCTGCTGCCAATACCGACTCCTCGACATTGGGGAGACTAAACGCAGACTGGGAGACTGCTTTGTGGAACACCTTCACTCAGCCCACAGCATGGCCCCAGCCTTCCTATTGTGGCCATGTTAACTCAGCACCTTGCTCTCAGGCCCACATGTCTGTCCTTGGCCTGCTGCCAGAATGCAGTGAAGCCCAACGCAAGCTGGAGGAGCAACATCTCATCATCCAATTAGGATGTTGCATCCCGCAGGACGTAACTTTAATTTCAACTACTTTATTCTGGGAACTTTCTCCTCCATCTTAACGCTCTTGTTTTGGAATGTTCCTACTTTTTTGTCGAATGCAATGAGTCCGAATCTGGAGAGAGTCTATTCTGGCCAAGTGAACCCTGGGGAATGTCCAATGCCGGAGCGGGAATACGCCTGAGAAAAGCTTGGCAGGGATTCTTTCCAAACAGGTAGAGGATGGATTCCTGGGAACAGTGATGTTGGGATGTTCCAGACATGGCAATGGGGGATTCTTGGGAGAAGGTGCTATACGAATGACTAAACCTGGGAGGGGTGACCCCTCGGGATGTTCTGGAGACTGGACAGACTCTATTCTGGACAGGCTGGGCTGCACGGTAGCACAGTGGTTGGCACAGTTGATTCACAGCTCCAGGGTCCAAGGTTCGATTCCCGGCTCGGGTCACTGTCTGTGCGGAGTCTGCACATCCTCCCCGTATCTGCGTGGGTTCCCTCCGGGTGCTCCGGTTTCCTCCCACAGTCCAAAGATGTGCAGGTTAGGTGAATTGGCCAAAATAAATTGTGTTTAGTTTCCAAACAATTTTGATGGGGTCACTGGGTTATGGGGATGGGGTGGGCTGAACTGGTTTTCTCTTTCCAAGGGCCGGTGCAGACTCAATGGGCCGAATGGCCTCTTTTTGCACTGTACATTCTATATTTCTATTCCTCCCATGGTTATGAAGTGGGAAGGTCCCGCGTTTGTTTAATTTTTTTCCATTGATCGTGGAGTATTCAAATAAACCAGGAGTGGGGTCCAACCCCATCAGAAATCCAATCCAGGGAACGGTCCAATCCGGGGTGTGGTCCAATAATTGAGCTGGGATGACAATCTCGGGTACGTTTGTATCCGGGTTGGGAAACCTGGCCGGCCTGAGTGAATCCTGTAAATCAGACTAAATGAGAAATGTAACCTCTCCCAAAGGTCTCTGAATTATAAACATTTTCCTACCACTGCCATCAAACTGACAGGGCTGCAATTCACACTTTCCCCCCATTCCCCACCTTTAACACTGGAGTTACATTTCCTACTCCCCTCTCTGCAATGTTAATCTCTGTGCCCACTCCTCTCCCAGCACCCCCACCCACCCACTGTCCATTATATTGATGCTGCAATTGTGTCCTGGTTCAGACAGGGAGATTCATTACCCAGTAATTTCCCGCGCCTCTCCTTTCTCTCTCTGACAGTTAATATACTGGGAATTGTGATTCTGTGTCGGGGGAAGTGTGGCCTCTCTACCTGCACCACTCGCTACCTGGTGGCCATGGCAACGGCGGATCTGCTGTTTATTATCACTAAACCCATACTGAACATGATCAGTGGTTATTATTTCCCCTGGAGTTTCCTGGATCTCACCCCTGTGTGTCGTGTTAACTCTGTCCTGCTCACTGCAGCCAGGGACTGTTCTGTCTGGTTCACCCTCACTTTCTCCTTTGATCGATTTGTGGCCATTCGCTGCCAGAAACTGAAAAGTAAATATTGCACCGGGAAAACTGCGGCTGTGGTTCTGTCCACAAGCGGCCTCCTGCTCTGTGTGAAAAACATCCCCTGGTACTTTACATTGGAACCTGGGGGGATAATCGACAATGTCCAGTGGGGCTGCGTCACAAAGAGCAGCGTTTTTACTGACCCGCGATGGGGTGGGTATCGCTGGTTTTCTCAGGTTGTAACCCCATTGGTGCCGTTCTTCTCAATCCTGTTGACCAACGCTCTGACAGTCAGACACATTTTACTCAGCAGTCGGGTCCGGAAGGCACTGAGGGCCCAGAGTCAGGGAGACAATCGCAGCGACCCAGAGATGGAGAGCAGAAGGACGTCAATGATTTTACTCTTCAGCATCTCCGGAACTTTCATCCTCCTCTGGACCGTGTCTGTTATTACATTTTTCTATATGGATGTGAGAGGATTAGTTTACCTCACCGAGCCTCAATATAATTTACAACAAGTCGGATATATGCTGCAGGATTTAAATTGCTGCACAAACACATTTATTTATGTGGTGACTCAGTCCAGGTTCAGGGAGCAGATCAAGGTCGGGGTGAAATATCCGGTCACATCAATTATTAAATTAATGAGAAAATAAAACGGACTGAAAACCCCTCAGCCAATCAGGAGCTCCAGCCGCTGACTGACAGCCTCTCAGCCAATCAGGAGCTCCAGCCGCTGACTGACAGCCTCTCAGCCAATCAGGAGCTCCAGCCGCTGACTGACAGCCTCTCAGCCAATCAGCATCTCCAGCCGCTGACTGACAGTCTCTCAGCCAATCAGGAGCTCCAGCTGCTTCTAACAGCCTCTCAGCCAATCAGGAGCTCCAGCCGCTGACTGACAGCCTCTCAGCCAATCAAGAGCTGCAGCCGCAGACTGGCAGTCTCTCAGCCAATCAGGAGCTCCAGCCGCTACTAACAGCGTCTCAGCCAATCAGGAGCTCCAGCCGCTACTAACAGCCTCTCAGCCAATCAGGAGCTCCAGCCGCTACTAACAGCCTCTTAGCCAATCAGGAGCTCCAGCCGCTGACTGAAACCATCTCAGCCAATCAGCAGCTCCAGCCGCTGAGTAACAGCCTCTCAGCCAATCAGGAGTTCCAACCTCTGACTGACAGTCTCTCAGCCAATCAGGGGCTCCAGCCGCTGACTGACAGTCTTTCAGCTAATCAGGAGCTCCAGCCGCCGACTGGCGATCTCTCAGCCAATCAGGAGCTCCAACCGCTGACTGACAGCCTCTCAGCCAATCAGGAGCTCCAGCCGCTACTAACAGCCTCTCAGCCAATCAGGAGCTCCAGCCGCTGACTGACAGTCTCTCAGCCAATCAGGAGCTCCAGCCGCTACTAACAGCCTCTCACCAATCAGGAGCTCCAGCCGCTGACTGAAACCATCTCAGCCAATCAGGAGCTCCAGCCGCTGAGTAACAGCCTCTCAGCCAATCAGGAGTTCCAACCGCTGACTGACAGCCCCTCAGCTAATCAGGAGCTCCAGCCGCTGACTGAAACCATCTCAGCCAATCAGGAGCTCCAGCCGCTGAGTAACAGCCTCCCAGCCAATCAGGAGTTCCAACCTCTGACTGACAGTCTCTCAGCCAATCAGGAGCTCCAGCCGCTGACTGACAGTCTTTCAGCCAATCAGGAGCTCCAGCCGCCGACTGGCGATCTCTCAGCCAATCAGGAGCTCCAACCGCTGACTGACAGCCTCTCAGCCAATCAGGAGCTCCAGCCGCTGACTGACAGCCTCTCAGCCAATCAGGAGCTCCAGCCGCTGACTGACAGCCTCTCAGCCAATCAGGAGCTCCAGCCGCTGACTGACAGCCTCTCAGCCAATCAGGAGCTCCAGCCGCTGACTGACAGCCTCTCAGCCAATCAGGAGCTCCAGCCGCTGACTGACAGTCTCTCAGCCAATCAGGAGCTCCAGCCGCCGACTGGCGATCTCTCAGCCAATCAGGAGCTCCAACCGCTGACTGACAGCCTCTCAGCCAATCAGGAGCTGGGTCTGGGGCGTGGGGAGCACTGACAGTGCTGGCTGTGTGGGGGGAGCACTGACAGTGCTGGCTGTGTGGTGGGAGCACTGACAGTGCTGGCTGTGTGGTGGGAGCACTGACAATGCTGGCTGTGCGGGGGAGCACTGACAGCCTCTCAGCCAATCAGGAGCTCCAGCCGCTGACTGACAGCCTCTCAGCCAATCAGGAGCTCCAGCCGCCGACTGGCGATCTCTCAGCCAATCAGGAGCTCCAACCGCTGACTGACAGCCTCTCAGCCAATCAGGAGCTGGGTCTGGGGCGGGGGGAGCACTGACAGTGCTGGCTGTGTGGGGGGAGCACAGACAGTGCTGGCTGTGTGGGGGGCACTGACAGTGCTGGCTGTGTGGTGGGAGCACTGACAGTGCTGGCTGTGTGGTGGGAGCACTGACAGTGCTGGCTCTGTGGTGGGAGCACTGACAGTGCTGGCTGTGTGGTGGGTGACTGACAGTGCTGGCTGTGTGGGGGGAGCACTGACAGTGCTGGCTGTGTGGTGGGAGCACTGGCAGTGCTGGCTGTGTGGGAGAGCACTGGCAGTGCTGGCTGTGTGGGGGGTCACTGACAGTGCTGGCTGTGTGGTGGGAGCACTGACAGTGCTGGCTGTGTGGGGGAGCACTGACAGTGGTGGCTGTGTGGTGGGAGCACAGACAGTGCTGGCTGTGTGGGGGAGCACTGACAGTGCTGGCTCTGTGGGAGAGCACTGGCAGTGCTGGCTGTGTGGTGGGAGCACTGACAGTGCTGGCTGTGTGCGGGAGCACTGACAGTGCTGGCTGTGTGGGTGGAGCACTGACAGTGCTGGCTGTGTGGTGGGAGCACTGACAGTGCTGGCTGTGTGGTGGGTGACTGACAGTGCTGGCTGTGTGGGTGGAGCACAAACAGTGCTGGCTGTGCGGGGAGCACTGACAGTGCTGGCTGTGCGGGGGAGCACTGACAGTGCTGGCTGTGTTGGGGAGCACTGACAGTGCTGGCTGTGCGGGGGAGCACTGACAGTGCTGGCTGTGTGGGGGAGCACTGACAGTGCTGGCTGTGTGGGGATAGCACTGACAGGGCTGGCTGTGTGGGGGAGCACTGACAGTGCTGGCTGTGCGGGGGAGCACTGACAGTGCTGGCTGTGTGGGTGGAGCACTGACAGTGCTGGCTGTGTGGGGGGAGCACTGACAATGCTGGCTGTGATGGGAGCACTGACAGTGCTGGCTGTGTGGTGGGAGCACTGACAGTGCTGGCTGTGTGGTGGGAGCACTGACAGTGCTGGCTGTGTGGGGGGAGCACTGACAGTGCTGGCTGTGTGGGGGAGCACTGACAGTGCTGGCTGTTTGGGGGGAGCACTGACAGTGCTGGCTGTGTGGTGGGAGCACTGACAATGCTGGCTGTGTGGGGGGTGCACTGACAGTGCTGGCTGTGTGGTGGGAGCACTGACAGTGCTGGTTGTGTGGGGGAGCACTGACAGTGCTGGCTGTGTGGGGAGCACTGACAGTGCTGACTGTGTGCTGGGAGCACTGACAGTGCTGGCTGTGTGGGGGGAGCACTGACAGTGCTGGCTGTGTGGTGGGAGCACTGACAGTGCTGGCTGTGTGGGGGGAGCACTGACAGTGCTGGCTGTGTGGACGAGCACTGACAGTGGTGACTGTGTGGGGGAGCACTGACAGTGCTGGCTGTGTGGGGGGAGTACTGATAGTGCTGACTGTGTGGGGGAAGCACTGACAGTGCTGACGGTGTGGTGGGAGCACTGACAGTGCTGGCTGTGTGGGGGGAGCACTGACACTGCTGGCTGTGTGGGGGAGCACTGACAGGGCTGGCTGTGTGGTGGGAGCACTGACAGTGCTGGTTGGGTGGTGGAAGCACTGACAGTGCTGGCAGTGTGGGGGGAGCACTGACAGTGCTGGCTGTGTGGGAGGAGCACTGACAGTGCAGGCTGTGTGGGGGAGCACTGACAGTGCTGGCTGTGTGGTGGAAGCACTGACAGTGCTGGCTGTGTGGGGGGAGCACTGACAGTGCTGGCTGTGTGGGGAGCACTGACAGTGCTGGCTGTGTGGGGAGCACTGACAGTGCTGGCTGTGTGGGGGAGCACTGACAGTGCTGGCTGTGTGGTGGGAGCACTGACAGTGCTGGCTGTGTGGGGGGAGCACTGACAGTGCTGGCTGTGTGGGGGAGCACTGACAGTGCTGGCTGTGTGGGGGGAGCACTGGCAGTGCTGGCTGTGAGGGGGGGCACTGACAGTGCCGACTGTGTGGTGGGAGCACTGACAGTGCTGTGTGTATGGGGGAGCACTGACAGTGCTGGCTGTGTGGGGGAGCACTGACAGTGCTGGCTGTGTGGGGGGAGCACCGACAGTGCTGGCTGTGTGGGGGAGCACTGACAGTGCTGGCTTTGTGGTGGGAGCACTGACAGTGCTGTCTGTGTGGTGGGAGCACTGACAGTACTGGCGGTGTGGTGGGACCACTGGCAGTGCTGGCTGTGTGGGGGGAGCACTGACATTGCTGGCTGTGTGGGGGGAGCACTGACAGTGCTGGCTGTGTGGGGGAGCACTGACAGTGCTGGCTGTGTGGGGATAGCACTGACAGGGCTGGCTGTGTGGGGGAGCACTGACAGTGCTGGCTGTGCGGGGGAGCACTGACAGTGCTGGCTGTGTGGGTGGAGCACTGACAGTGCTGGCTGTGTGGGGGAGCACTGACAGTGCTGGCTGTGTGGGTGGAGCACTGACAGTGCTGGCTGTGTGGTGGGAGCACTGACAGTGCTGGCTGTGTGGGTGGAGCACAAACAGTGCTGGCTGTGCGGGGGAGCACTGACAGTGCTGGCTGTGCGGGGGAGCACTGACAGTGCTAGCTGTGTTGGGGAGCACTGACAGTGCTGGCTGTGCGGGGGAGCACTGACAGTGCTGGCTGTGTGGGGGAGCACTGACAGTGCTGGCTGTGTGGGGATAGCACTGACAGGGTTGGCTGTGTGGGGGAGCACTGACAGTGCTGGCTGTGCGGGGGAGCACTGACAGTGCTGGCTGTGTGGGTGGAGCACTGACAGTGCTGTCTGTGTGGGGGGAGCACTGACAGTGCTGGCTGTGTGGGGAGCACTGATAGTGCTGGCTGTGTGGTGGGAGCACTGACAGTGCTGGCTGTGTGGTGGGAGCACTGACAGTGCTGGCTGTGTGGGGGGAGCACTGACAGTGCTGGCTGTGTGGGGAGCACTGACAGTGCTGGCTGTGTGGGGGAGCACTGACAGTGCTGGCTGTGTGGGGGAGCACTGACAGTGCTGACTGTGTGCTGGGAGCACTGACAGTGCTGGCTGTGTGGGGGGAGCACTGACAGTGCTGGCTGTGTGGTGGGAGCACTGACAGTGCTGGCTGTGTGGGGGGAGCACTGACAGTGCTGACGGTGTGGTGGGAGCACTGACAGTGCTGGCTGTGTGGAGGGAGCACTGACACTGCTGGCTGTGTGGTGGGAGCACTGACAGTGCTGGCTGTATGGGGGAGCACTGACAGTGCTGGCTGTGTGGGGGAGCACTGACAGTGCTGGCTTTGTGGGGGGAGCACCGACAGTGCTGGCTGTGTGGGGGAGCACTGACAGTGCTGGCTGTGTGGTGGGAGCACTGACAGTGCTGTCTGTGTGGTGGGAGCACTGACAGTACTGGCGGTGTGGTGGGACCACTGGCAGTGCTGGCTGTGTGGGGGAGCACTGACAGTGCTGGCTGTGTGGGGGGAGCACTGACAGTGCTGGCTGTGTGGGGGAGCACTGACAGTGCTGGCTGTGTGGTGGGAGCACTGACAGTGCTGGCTGTGTGGGGGAGCACTGACAGTGCTGGCTGTGTGGGGGGAGCACTGACAGTGCTGACTGTGTGCTGGGAGCACTGACAGTGCTGGCTGTGTGGGGGGAGCACTGACAGTGCTGGCTGTGTGGTGGGAGCACTGACAGTGCTGGCTGTGTGGGGGGAGCACTGACAGTGCTGGCTGTGTGGACGAGCACTGACAGTGGTGACTGTGTGGGGGAGCACTGACAGTGCTGGCTGTGTGGGGGGAGCACTGATAGTGCTGACTGTGTGGGGGAAGCACTGACAGTGCTGACGGTGTGGTGGGACCACTGACAGTGCTGGCTGTGTGGGGGGAGCACTGACACTGCTGGCTGTGTGGTGGGAGCACTGACAGTGCTGGCTGTATGGGGGAGCACTGACAGTGCTGGCTGTGTGGGGGAGCACTGACAGTGCTGGCTGTGTGGGGGGAGCACCGACAGTGCTGGCTGTGTGGGGGAGCACTGACAGTGCTGGCTGTGTGGTGGGAGCACTGACAGTGCTGTCTGTGTGGTGGGAGCATTGACAGTGCTGGCTGTGTGGGGGAGCACTGACAGTGCTGGCTGTGTGGGTGGAGCACTGACAGTGCTGGCTGTGTGGTGGGAGCACTGACAGTGCTGGCTGTGTGGGTGGAGCACAAACAGTGCTGGCTGTGCGGGGGAGCACTGACAGTGCTGGCTGTGCGGGGGAGCACTGACAGTGCTGGCTGTGTTGGGGAGCACTGACAGTGCTGGCTGTGCGGGGGAGCACTGACAGTGCTGGCTGTGTGGGGGAGCACTGACAGTGCTGGCTGTGTGGGGATAGCACTGACAGGGCTGGCTGTGTGGGGGAGCACTGACAGTGCTGGCTGTGCGGGGGAGCACTGACAGTGCTGGCTGTGTGGGTGGAGCACTGACAGTGCTGGCTGTGTGGGGGGAGCACTGACAGTGCTTGCTGTGTGGGGAGCACTGACAGTGCTGGCTGTGTGGTGGGAGCACTGACAGTGCTGGCTGTGTGGTGGGAGCACTGACAGTGCTGGCTGTGTGGGGCGAGCACTGACAGTGCTGGCTGTGTGGGGGAGCACTGACAGTGCTGGCTGTGTTGGGGAAGCACTGACAGTGTTGGCTGTGTGGTGGGAGCACTGACAGTGCAGGCTGTGTGGGGGGTGCACTGACAGTGCTGGCTGTGTGGTGGGAGCACTGACAGTGCTGGCTGTGTGGGGGAGCACTGACAGTGCTGGCTGTGTGGGGGGAGCACTGACAGTGCTGACTGTGTGCTGGGAGCACTGACAGTGCTGGCTGTGTGGGGGGAGCACTGACAGTGCTGGCTGTGTGGTGGGAGCAATGACAGTGCTGGCTGTGTGGGGGGAGCACAGACAGTGCTGGCTGTGTGGACGAGCACTGACAGTGGTGACTGTGTGGGGGAGCACTGACAGTGCTGGCTGTGTGGGGGGAGCACTGATAGTGCTGACTGTGTGGGGGAAGCACTGACAGTGCTGACGGTGTGGTGGGAGCACTGACAGTGCTGGCTGTGTGGGGGGAGCACTGACACTGCTGGCTGTGTGGGGGAGCACTGACAGGGCTGGCTGTGTGGTGGGAGCACTGACAGTGCTGGCTGTGTGGTGGAAGCACTGACAGTGCTGGCTGTGTGGGGGGTGCACTGACAGTGCTGGCTGTGTGGGGGAGCACTGACAGTGCAGGCTGTGTGGGGGAGCACTGACAGTGCTGGCTGTGTGGTGGAAGCACTGACAGTGCTGGCTGTGTGGGGGGAGCACTGACAGTGCTGGCTGTGTGGGGAGCACTGACAGTGCTGGCTGTGTGGGGGGAGCACTGACAGTGCTGGCTGTGTGGGGAGCACTGACAGTGCTGGCTGTGTGGGGGAGCACTGACAGTGCTGGCTGTGTGGTGGGAGCACTGACAGTGCTGGCTGTGTGGGGGGAGCACTGACAGTGCTGGCTGTGTGGGGGAGCACTGACAGTGCTGGCTGTGTGGGGGGAGCACTGGCAGTGCTGGCTGTGAGGGGGGGCACTGACAGTGCCGACTGTGTGGTGGGAGCACTGACAGTGCTGGCTGTATGGGAGAGCACTGACAGTGCTGGCTGTGTGGGGGAGCACTGACAGTGCTGGCTGTGTGGGGGGAGCACCGACAGTGCTGGCTGTGTGGGGGAGCACTGACAGTGCTGGCTGTGTGGTGGGAGCACTGACAGTGCTGTCTGTGTGGGGGGAGCACTGACACTGCTGGCTGTGTGGTGGGAGCACTGACAGTGCTGGCTGTATGGGGGAGCACTGACAGTGCTGGCTGTGTGGGGGAGCACTGACAGTGCTGGCTGTGTGGGGGGAGCACCGACAGTGCTGGCTGTGTGGGGGAGCACTGACAGTGCTGGCTGTGTGGTGGGAGCACTGACAGTGCTGTCTGTGTGGTGGGAGCATTGACAGTGCTGGCTGTGTGGGGGAGCACTGACAGTGCTGGCTGTGTGGGTGGAGCACTGACAGTGCTGGCTGTGTGGTGGGAGCACTGACAGTGCTGGCTGTGTGGGTGGAGCACAAACAGTGCTGGCTGTGCGGGGGAGCACTGACAGTGCTGGCTGTGCGGGGGAGCACTGACAGTGCTGGCTGTGTTGGGGAGCACTGACAGTGCTGGCTGTGCGGGGGAGCACTGACAGTGCTGGCTGTGTGGGGGAGCACTGACAGTGCTGGCTGTGTGGGGATAGCACTGACAGGGCTGGCTGTGTGGGGGAGCACTGACAGTGCTGGCTGTGCGGGGGAGCACTGACAGTGCTGGCTGTGTGGGTGGAGCACTGACAGTGCTGGCTGTGTGGGGGGAGCACTGACAGTGCTTGCTGTGTGGGGAGCACTGACAGTGCTGGCTGTGTGGTGGGAGCACTGACAGTGCTGGCTGTGTGGTGGGAGCACTGACAGTGCTGGCTGTGTGGGGCGAGCACTGACAGTGCTGGCTGTGTGGGGGAGCACTGACAGTGCTGGCTGTGTTGGGGAAGCACTGACAGTGTTGGCTGTGTGGTGGGAGCACTGACAGTGCAGGCTGTGTGGGGGGTGCACTGACAGTGCTGGCTGTGTGGTGGGAGCACTGACAGTGCTGGCTGTGTGGGGGAGCACTGACAGTGCTGGCTGTGTGGGGGGAGCACTGACAGTGCTGACTGTGTGCTGGGAGCACTGACAGTGCTGGCTGTGTGGGGGGAGCACTGACAGTGCTGGCTGTGTGGTGGGAGCAATGACAGTGCTGGCTGTGTGGGGGGAGCACAGACAGTGCTGGCTGTGTGGACGAGCACTGACAGTGGTGACTGTGTGGGGGAGCACTGACAGTGCTGGCTGTGTGGGGGGAGCACTGATAGTGCTGACTGTGTGGGGGAAGCACTGACAGTGCTGACGGTGTGGTGGGAGCACTGACAGTGCTGGCTGTGTGGGGGGAGCACTGACACTGCTGGCTGTGTGGGGGAGCACTGACAGGGCTGGCTGTGTGGTGGGAGCACTGACAGTGCTGGCTGTGTGGTGGAAGCACTGACAGTGCTGGCTGTGTGGGGGGTGCACTGACAGTGCTGGCTGTGTGGGGGAGCACTGACAGTGCAGGCTGTGTGGGGGAGCACTGACAGTGCTGGCTGTGTGGTGGAAGCACTGACAGTGCTGGCTGTGTGGGGGGAGCACTGACAGTGCTGGCTGTGTGGGGAGCACTGACAGTGCTGGCTGTGTGGGGGGAGCACTGACAGTGCTGGCTGTGTGGGGAGCACTGACAGTGCTGGCTGTGTGGGGGAGCACTGACAGTGCTGGCTGTGTGGTGGGAGCACTGACAGTGCTGGCTGTGTGGGGGGAGCACTGACAGTGCTGGCTGTGTGGGGGAGCACTGACAGTGCTGGCTGTGTGGGGGGAGCACTGGCAGTGCTGGCTGTGAGGGGGGGCACTGACAGTGCCGACTGTGTGGTGGGAGCACTGACAGTGCTGGCTGTATGGGAGAGCACTGACAGTGCTGGCTGTGTGGGGGAGCACTGACAGTGCTGGCTGTGTGGGGGGAGCACCGACAGTGCTGGCTGTGTGGGGGAGCACTGACAGTGCTGGCTGTGTGGTGGGAGCACTGACAGTGCTGTCTGTGTGGTGGGAGCACTGACAGTACTGGCGGTGTGGTGGGACCACTGGCAGTGCTGGCTGTGTGGGGGGAGCACTGACAGTGCTGGCTGTGTGGGGGGAGCACTGACAGTGCTGGCTGTGTGGGGGAGCACTGACAGTGCTGGATGTGTGGCGGAGCACTGACAGTGCTGGCTGTGTGGGGGGAGCACTGACAGTGCTGGCTGTGTGGTGGAAGCACTGACAGTTCTGGCTGTGTGGGGAGCACTGACAGTGCTGGCTGTGTGGGGGAGCACTGCCAGTGCCGGCTGAGTGTGGGGAGCACTGACAGTGCTGTCTGTGTGCGGGGAACACTGACAGTGCTGGCTGTGTGGGGGAGCACTGACAGTGCTGGCTGTGTGTGGGGGAGCACAGACAGTGCTGGCTGTGTGTTGGGAGCACGGGCAGTGCTGGCTGTGTGGGGGGAGCACTGACAGTGCTGGCTGTGTGTTGGGAGCACGGACAGTGCTGGCTGTGTGGGGAGCACTGACAGTGCTGGCTGTGCGGGGGAGCACTGACAGTGCTGGCTGTGTGGGGGGGAGCACTGACAGTGCTGGCTGTGTGGTGGGAGCACTGACAGTGCTGGCTGTGTGGGGGGAGCACTGACAGTGCTGGCTGTGTGGTGGGAGCACTGACAGTGCTGGCTGTGTGGGGGAGCACTGGCAGTGCTGGCTGTGTGGGGGGTCACTGACAGTGCTGGCTGTGTGGTGGGAGCACTGAAAGTGCTGGCTGTGTGTGGTTGGAGCACTGACAGTGCTGGCTGTGTGGTGGGCGCACTGACAGTGCTGGCTGTGTGGTGGGAGCACTGGCAGTGCTGGCTGTGTGGTGGGAGCACTGACAATGCTGGCTGTGCGGGGGAGCCCTGACAGTGCTGGCTGTGTGGGAGAGCACTGTCAGTGCTGGCTGTGTGGTGGGAGCACTGACAGTGCTGGCTGTGCGGGGGAGCACTGACAGTGCTGGCTGTGTGGGAGAGCACTGGCAGTGCTGGCTGTGTGGTGGGAGCACTGACAGTGCTGGCTGTGTGGGGGGAGCACTGACAGTGCTGGCTGTGTGGGTGGAGCACTGACAGTGCTGGCTGTGTGGTGGGAGCACTGACAGTGCTGGCTGTGTGGGTGGAGTACAAACAGTGCTGGCTGTGCGGGGGAGCACTGACAGTGCTGGCTGTGCGGGGGAGCACTGATAGTGCTGGCTGTGTTGGGGAGCACTGACAGTGCTGGCTGTGCGGGGGAGCACTGACAGTGCTGGCTGTGTGGGGGAGCACTGACAGTGCTGGCTGTGTGGGGGGAGCACTGACAGGGCTGGCTGTGTGGGGGAGCACTGACAGTGCTGGCTGTGCGGGGGAGCACTGACAGTGCTGGCTGTGTGGGGGAGCACTGACAGTGCTGGCTGTGTGGGGGGAGCACTGACAGGGCTGGCTGTGTGGGGGAGCACTGACAGTGCTGGCTGTGCGGGGGAGCACTGACAGTGCTGGCTGTGTGGGTGGAGCACTCACAGTGCTGGCTGTGTGGGGGAGCACTGACAGTGCTGGCTGTGTGGGGAGCACTGACAGTGCAGGCTGTGTGGTGGGAGCACTGACAGTGCTGGCTGCGTGGGGCAGCACTGACAGTGCTGGCTGTGTGGTGGGAGCACTGACAGTGCTGGCTGTGTGGTGGGAGCACTGACAGTGCTGGCTGTGTGGGGGGAGCACTGACAGTGCTGGCTGTGTGGTGGGAGCACTGACAGTGCTGGCTGTGTGGGGGGAGCACTGACAGTGCTGGCTGTGTGGGGGAGCACTGACAGTGCTGGATGTGTCGGGGGAGGCATTGATAGTGCTGACTGTGTGGGGGGAGCACTGACAGTGCTGACGGTGTGGTGGGAGCACTGACAGTGCTGGCTGTGTGGGGGAGCACTGACAGTGCTGGCTGTGTGGGGGAGCACTGACAGGGCTGGCTGTGTGGTGGGAGCACTGACAGTGCTAGCTGTGTGGTGGAAGCACTGACAGTGCTGTGTGTGTGTGGGGAGCACTGACAGTGCTGGCTGTGTGGGGGGAGCACTGATAGTGCTGACTGTGTGGGGGGAGCACTGACAGTGCTGACGGTGTGGTGGGAGCACTGACAGTGCAGGCTGTGTGGGGGAGCACTGACAGTGCTGGCTGTGTGGTGGGAGCACTGACAGTGCTGGCTGTGTGGGGAGCACTGACAGTGCTGTATGTGTGGTGGGAGCACTGACAGTACTGGCGGTGTGGTGGGACCACTGGCAGTGCTGGCTGTGTGGGGGGAGCACTGACAGTGCTGGCTGTGTGGGGGGAGCACTGACAGTGCTGGCTGTGTGGGGGAGCACTGACAGTGCTGGCTGTGTGGGGATAGCACTGACAGAGCTGGCTCTGTGGGGGAGCACTGACAGTGCTGGCTGTGCGGGGGAGCACTGACAGTGCTGGCTGTGTGGGTGGAGCACTGACAGTGCTGGCTGTGTGGGGGAGCACTGACAGTGCTGGCTGTGTGGGTGGAGCACTGACAGTGCTGGCTGTGTGGTGGGAGCACTGACAGTGCTGGCTGTGTGGGTGGAGCACAAACAGTGCTGGCTGTGCGGGGGAGCACTGACAGTGCTGGCTGTGCGGGGGAGCACTGACAGTGCTGGCTGTGTTGGGGAGCACTGACTGTGCTGGCTGTGCGGGGGAGCACTGACAGTGCTGGCTGTGTGGGGGAGCACTGACAGTGCTGGCTGTGTGGGGAGCACTGACAGTGCTGGCTGTGTGGTGGGAGCACTGACAGTGCTGGCTGTGTGGTGGGAGCACTGACAGTGCTGGCTGTGTGGGGGGAGCACTGACAGTGCTGGCTGTGTGGGGGAGCACTGACAGTGCTGGCTGTGTGGGGGGAGCACTGACAGTGTTGGCTGTGTGGTGGGAGCACTGACAGTGCTGGCTGTGTGGGGGAGCACTGACAGTGCTGGCTGTGTGGGGGGAGCACTGACAGTGCTGACTGTGTGCTGGGAGCACTGACAGTGCTGGCTGTGTGGGGGGAGCACTGACAGTGCTGGCTGTGTGGTGGGAGAACTGACAGTGCTGGCTGTGTGGGGGGAGCACTGACAGTGCTGGCTGTGTGGACGAGCACTGACAGTGGTGACTGTGTGGGGGAGCACTGACAGTGCTGGCTGTGTGGGGGGAGCACTGATCGTGCTGACTGTGTGGGGGAAGCACTGACAGTGCTGACGGTGTGGTGGGAGCACTGACAGTGCTGGCTGTGTGGGGGGAGCACTGACACTGCTGGCTGTGTGGGGGAGCACTGACAGGGCTGGCTGTGTGGTGGGAGCACTGACAGTGCTGGCTGTGTGGTGGAAGCACTGACAGTGCTGGCTGTGTGGGGGGTGCACTGACAGTGCTGGCTTTGTGGGGGGAGCACTGACAGTGCAGGCTGTGTGGGGGAGCACTGACAGTGCTGGCTGTGTGGTGGAAGCACTGACAGTGCTGGCTGTGTGGGGGGAGCACTGACAGTGCTGGCTGTGTGGGGAGCACTGACAGTGCTGGCTGTGTGGGGGGAGCACTGCCAGTGCTGGCTGTGTGGGGGAGCACTGACAGTGCTGGCTGTGTGGTGGGAGCACTGACAGTGCTGGCTGTGTGGGGGGAGCACTGACAGTGCTGGCTGTGTGGGGGAGCACTGGCAGTGCTGGCTGTGAGGGGGGGCACTGACAGTGCCGACTGTGTGGTGGGAGCACTGACAGTGCTGGCTGTATGGGGGAGCACTGACAGTGCTGGCTGTGTGGGGAGCACTGACAGTGCTGGCTGTGTGGGGGGAGCACCGACAGTGCTGGCTGTGTGGGGGAGCACTGACAGTGCTGGCTGTGTGGTGGGAGCACTGACAGTGCTGTCTGTGTGGTGGGAGCACTGACAGAACTGGCGGTGTGGTGGGACCACTGGTAGTGCTGGCTGTGTGGGGGGAGCACTGACAGTGCTGGCTGTGTGGGGGGAGCACTGACAGTGCTGGCTGTGTGGGGGAGCACTGACAGTGCTGGATGTGTGGCGGAGCACTGACAGTGCTGGCTGTGTGGGGGGAGCACTGAGAGTGCTGGCTGTGTGGTGGAAGCACTGACAGTTCTGGCTGTGTGGGGAGCACTGACAGTGCTGGCTGTGTGGGGGAGCACTGCCAGTGCCGGCTGTGTGTGGGGAGCACTGACAGTGCTGTCTGTGTGCGGGGAACACTGACAGTGCTGGCTGTGTGGGGGAGCACTGACAGTGCTGGCTGTGTGTGGGGGAGCACAGACAGTGCTGGCTGTGTGTTGGGAGCACGGGCAGTGCTGGCTGTGTGGGGGGAGCACTGACAGTGCTGGCTGTGTGTTGGGAGCACGGACAGTGCTGGCTGTGTGGGGAGCACTGACAGTGCTGGCTGTGCGGGGGAGCACTGACAGTGCTGGCTGTGTGGGGGGGGGAGCACTGACAGTGCTGGCTGTGTGGTGGGAGCACTGACAGTGCTGGCTGTGTGGGGGGAGCACTGACAGTGCTGGCTGTGTGGTGGGAGCACTGACAGTGCTGGCTCTGTGGGGGAGCACTGACAGTGCTGGCTGTGTGGGGGGTCACTGACAGTGCTGGCTGTGTGGTGGGAGCACTGAAAGTGCTGGCTGTGTGTGGTTGGAGCACTGACAGTGCTGGCTGTGTGGTGGGAGCACTGACAGTGCTGGCTGTGTGGTGGGAGCACTGGCAGTGCTGGCTGTGTGGTGGGAGCACTGACAATGCTGGCTGTGCGGGGGAGCCCTGACAGTGCTGGCTGTGTGGGAGAGCACTGTCAGTGCTGGCTGTGTGGTGGGAGCACTGACAGTGCTGGCTGTGCGGGGGAGCACTGACAGTGCTGGCTGTGTGGGAGAGCACTGGCAGTGCTGGCTGTGTGGTGGGAGCACTGACAGTGCTGGCTGTGTGGGGGGAGCACTGACAGTGCTGGCTGTGTGGGTGGAGCACTGACAGTGCTGGCAGTGTGGTGGGAGCACTGACAGTGCTGGCTGTGTGGGTGGAGTACAAACAGTGCTGGCTGTGCGGGGGAGCACTGACAGAGCTGGCTGTGCGGGGGAGCACTGATAGTGCTGGCTGTGTTGGGGAGCACTGACAGTGCTGGCTGTGCGGGGGAGCACTGACAGTGCTGGCTGTGTGGGGGAGCACTGACAGTGCTGGCTGTGTGGGGGAGCACTGACAGGGCTGGCTGTGTGGGTGAGCACTGACAGTGCTGGCTGTGCGGGGAGCACTGACAGTGCTGGCTGTGTGGGTGGAGCACTGACAGTGCTGGCTGTGTGGGGGAGCACTGACAGTGCTGGCTGTGTGGGGAGCACTGACAGTGCTGGCTGTGTGGTGGGAGCACTGACAGTGCTGGCTGTGTGGGGGAGCACTGACAGTGCTGGCTGTGTGGTGGGAGCACTGACAGTGCTGGCTGTGTGGGGGGAGCACTGACAGTGCTGGCTGTGTGGGGGTGCACTGACAGTGCTGGCTGTGTGGGGGGAGCACTGACAGTGCTGGCTGTGTGGTGGGAGCACTGACAGTGCTGGCTGTGTGGGGGGAGCACTGACAGTGCTGGCTGTGTGGTGGGAGCACTGACAGTGCTGGCTGTGTGGGGGGAGCACTGACAGTGCTGGCTGTGTGGACGAGCACTGACAGTGGTGACTGTGTGGGGGAGCACTGACAGTGCTGGCTGTGTGGGTGGAGCACTGATAGTGCTGACTGTGTGGGGGGAGCACTGACAGTGCTGACGGTGTGGTGGGAGCACTGACAGTGCTGGCTGTGTGGGGGGAGCACTGACAGTGCAGGCTGTGTGGGGGAGCACTGACAGTGCTGGCTGTGTGGTGGAAGCACTGACAGTGCTGGCTGTGTGGGGGGAGCACTGATAGTGCTGACTGTGTGGGGGGAGCACTGACAGTGCTGACGGTGTGGTGGGAGCACTGACAGTGCAGGCTGTGTGGGGGAGCACTGACAGTGCTGGCTGTGTGGTGGGAGCACTGACAGTGCTGGCTGTGTGGGGAGCACTGACAGTGCTGGCTGTGTGGGGGAGCACTGCCAGTGCCGGCTGTGTGTGGGGAGCACTGACAGTGCTGTCTGTGTGCGGGGAACACTGACAGTGCTGGCTGTGTGGGGGAGCACTGACAGTGCTGGCTGTGTGTGGGGGAGCACAGACAGTGCTGGCTGTGTGTTGGGAGCACGGGCAGTGCTGGCTGTGTGGGGGGAGCACTGACAGTGCTGGCTGTGTGTTGGGAGCACGGACAGTGCTGGCTGTGTGGGGAGCACTGACAGTGCTGGCTGTGCGGGGGAGCACTGACAGTGCTGGCTGTGTGGGGGGGAGCACTGACAGTGCTGGCTGTGTGGTGGGAGCACTGACAGTGCTGGCTGTGTGGGGGGAGCACTGACAGTGCTGGCTGTGTGGTGGGAGCACTGACAGTGCTGGCTCTGTGGGGGAGCACTGACAGTGCTGGCTGTGTGGGGGGTCACTGACAGTGCTGGCTGTGTGGTGGGAGCACTGAAAGTGCTGGCTGTGTGTGGTTGGAGCACTGACAGTGCTGGCTGTGTGGTGGGAGCACTGACAGTGCTGGCTGTGTGGTGGGAGCACTGGCAGTGCTGGCTGTGTGGTGGGAGCACTGACAATGCTGGCTGTGCGGGGGAGCCCTGACAGTGCTGGCTGTGTGGGAGAGCACTGTCAGTGCTGACTGTGTGGTGGGAGCACTGACAGTGCTGGCTGTGCGGGGGAGCACTGACAGTGCTGGCTGTGTGGGAGAGCACTGGCAGTGCTGGCTGTGTGGTGGGAGCACTGACAGTGCTGGCTGTGTGGGGGGAGCACTGACAGTGCTGGCTGTGTGGGTGGAGCACTGACAGTGCTGGCAGTGTGGTGGGAGCACTGACAGTGCTGGCTGTGTGGGTGGAGTACAAACAGTGCTGGCTGTGCGGGGGAGCACTGACAGAGCTGGCTGTGCGGGGGAGCACTGATAGTGCTGGCTGTGTTGGGGAGCACTGACAGTGCTGGCTGTGCGGGGGAGCACTGACAGTGCTGGCTGTGTGGGGGAGCACTGACAGTGCTGGCTGTGTGGGGGAGCACTGACAGGGCTGGCTGTGTGGGTGAGCACTGACAGTGCTGGCTGTGCGGGGAGCACTGACAGTGCTGGCTGTGTGGGTGGAGCACTGACAGTGCTGGCTGTGTGGGGGAGCACTGACAGTGCTGGCTGTGTGGGGAGCACTGACAGTGCTGGCTGTGTGGTGGGAGCACTGACAGTGCTGGCTGTGTGGGGGAGCACTGACAGTGCTGGCTGTGTGGTGGGAGCACTGACAGTGCTGGCTGTGTGGGGGGAGCACTGACAGTGCTGGCTGTGTGGGGGTGCACTGACAGTGCTGGCTGTGTGGGGGGAGCACTGACAGTGCTGGCTGTGTGGTGGGAGCACTGACAGTGCTGGCTGTGTGGGGGGAGCACTGACAGTGCTGGCTGTGTGGTGGGAGCACTGACAGTGCTGGCTGTGTGGGGGGAGCACTGACAGTGCTGGCTGTGTGGACGAGCACTGACAGTGGTGACTGTGTGGGGGAGCACTGACAGTGCTGGCTGTGTGGGGGGAGCACTGATAGTGCTGACTGTGTGGGGGGAGCACTGACAGTGCTGACGGTGTGGTGGGAGCACTGACAGTGCTGGCTGTGTGGGGGGAGCACTGACAGTGCAGGCTGTGTGGGGGAGCACTGACAGTGCTGGCTGTGTGGTGGAAGCACTGACAGTGCTGGCTGTGTGGGGGGAGCACTGATAGTGCTGACCGTGTGGGGGTAGCACTGACAGTGCTGACGGTGTGGTGGGAGCACTGACAGTGCAGGCTGTGTGGGGGAGCACTGACAGTGCTGGCTGTGTGGTGGGAGCACTGACAGTGCTGGCTGTGTGGGGAGCACTGACAGTGCTGGCTGTGTGGGGGGAGCACTGACAGTGCTGGCTGTGTGGGGAGCACTGACAGTGCTGGCTGTGTGGGGGAGCACTGACAGTGCTGGCTGTGTGGGGGAGCACTGGCAGTGCTGGCTGTGTGGGGAGCACTGACAGTGCTGGCTGTGTGGGGGAGCACTGACAGTGCTGGCTGTGTGGTGGGAGCACTGACAGTGTTGGCTGTGTGGGGGGAGCACTGACAGTGCTGGCTGTGTGGGGGAGCACTGACAGTGCTGGCTGTGTGGGGGAGCACTGGCAGTGCTGGCTGTGAGGGGGAGCACTGACAGTGCTGGCTGTGTGTGGGAGCACTGACAGTGCTGGCTGTATGGGGGAGCACTGACAGTGCTGGCTGTGTGGGGGAGCACTGACAGTGCTGGCTGTGTGGGGGGAGCACCGACAGTGCTTGCTGTGTGGGGGAGCACTGACAGTGCTGGCTGTGTGGGGGAGCACTGACAGTGCTGTCTGTGTGGTGGGAGCACTGACAGTACTGGCGGTGTGGTGGGACCACTGGCACTGCTGGCTGTGTGGGGGAGCACTGACAGTGCTGGCTGTGTGGGGGGAGCACTGACAGTGCTGGCTGTGTGGTGGGAGCACTGACAGTGCTGGCTGTGTGGGGGGAGCACTGACAGTGCTGGCTGTGTGGACGAGCACTGACAGTGGTGACTGTGTGGGGGAGCACTGACAGTGCTGGCTGTGTGGGGGGAGCACTGATAGTGCTGACTGTGTGGGGGGAGCACTGACAGTGCTGACGGTGTGGTGGGAGCACTGACAGTGCTGGCTGTGTGGGGGGAGCACTGACAGTGCAGGCTGTGTGGGGGAGCACTGACAGTGCTGGCTGTGTGGTGGAAGCACTGACAGTGCTGGCTGTGTGGGGGGAGCACTGATAGTGCTGACTGTGTGGGGGTAGCACTGACAGTGCTGACGGTGTGGTGGGAGCACAGACAGTGCAGGCTGTGTGGGGGAGCACTGACAGTGCTGGCTGTGTGGTGGCAGCACTGACAGTGCTGGCTGTGTGGGGAGCACTGACAGTGCTGGCTGTGTGGGGGGAGCACTGACAGTGCTGGCTGTGTGGGGAGCACTGACAGTGCTGGCTGTGTGGGGGAGCACTGACAGTGCTGGCTGTGTGGGGGAGCACTGGCAGTGCTGGCTGTGTGGGGAGCACTGACAGTGCTGGCTGTGTGGGGGAGCACTGACAGTGCTGGCTGTGTGGTGGGAGCACTGACAGTGTTGGCTGTGTGGGGGGAGCACTGACAGTGCTGGCTGTGTGGGGGAGCACTGACAGTGCTGGCTGTGTGGGGGAGCACTGGCAGTGCTGGCTGTGAGGGGAGCACTGACAGTGCTGGCTGTGTGTGGGAGCACTGACAGTGCTGGCTGTATGGGGGAGCACTGACAGTGCTGGCTGTGTGGGGGAGCACTGACAGTGCTGGCTGTGTGGGGGGAGCACCGACAGTGCTTGCTGTGTGGGGGAGCACTGACAGTGCTGGCTGTGTGGGGGAGCACTGACAGTGCTGTCTGTGTGGTGGGAGCACTGACAGTACTGGCGGTGTGGTGGGACCACTGGCACTGCTGGCTGTGTGGGGGGAGCACTGACAGTGCTGGCTGTGTGGGGGGAGCACTGACAGTGCTGGCTGTGTGGGGGAGCACTGACAGTGCTGGCTGTGTGGTGGAAGCAGTGACAGTGCTGGCTGTGTGGGGGGAGCACTGACAGTGCTGGCTGTGTGTGGAGCACTGACAGTGCTGGCTGTGTGGTGGGAGCACTGGCAGTGCTGGCTGTGTGGTGGGAGCACTGACAGTGCTGGCTGTGTGGGGGGAGCACTGACAGTGCTGGCTGTGTGGGGGAGCTCTGACAGTGCTGGCTGTGTGGGGGAGCACTGACAGTGCTGGCTGTGTGGTGGGAGCACTGACAGTGCTGGCTGTGTGGGGGGAGCACTGACAGTGCTGGCTGTGTGGGGGTGCACTGACAGTGCTGGCTGTGTGGGGGGAGCACTGACAGTGCTGGCTGTGTGGTGGGAGCACTGACAGTGCTGGCTGTGTGGGGGGAGCACTGACAGTGCTGGCTGTGTGGTGGGAGCACTGACAGTGCTGGCTGTGTGGGGGGAGCACTGACAGTGCTGGCTGTGTGGACGAGCACTGACAGTGGTGACTGTGTGGGGGAGCACTGACAGTGCTGGCTGTGTGGGGGGAGCACTGATAGTGCTGACTGTGTGGGGGGAGCACTGACAGTGCTGACGGTGTGGTGGGAGCACTGACAGTGCTGGCTGTGTGGGGGAGCACTGACAGTGCAGGCTGTGTGGGGGAGCACTGACAGTGCTGGCTGTGTGGTGGAAGCACTGACAGTGCTGGCTGTGTGGGGGGAGCACTGATAGTGCTGACTGTGTGGGGGGAGCACTGACAGTGCTGACGGTGTGGTGGGAGCACTGACAGTGCAGGCTGTGTGGGGGAGCACTGACAGTGCTGGCTGTGTGGTGGGAGCACTGACAGTGCTGGCTGTGTGGGGAGCACTGACAGTGCTGGCTGTGTGGGGGGAGCACTGACAGTGCTGGCTGTGTGGGGAGCACTGACAGTGCTGGCTGTGTGGGGGAGCACTGACAGTGCTGGCTGTGTGGGGGAGCACTGGCAGTGCTGGCTGTGTGGGGAGCACTGACAGTGCTGGCTGTGTGGGGGAGCACTGACAGTGCTGGCTGTGTGGTGGGAGCACTGACAGTGTTGGCTGTGTGGGGGGAGCACTGACAGTGCTGGCTGTGTGGGGGAGCACTGACAGTGCTGGCTGTGTGGGGGAGCACTGGCAGTGCTGGCTGTGAGGGGGAGCACTGACAGTGCTGGCTGTGTGTGGGAGCACTGACAGTGCTGGCTGTATGGGGGAGCACTGACAGTGCTGGCTGTGTGGGGGAGCACTGACAGTGCTGGCTGTGTGGGGGGAGCACCGACAGTGCTTGCTGTGTGGGGGAGCACTGACAGTGCTGGCTGTGTGGGGGAGCACTGACAGTGCTGTCTGTGTGGTGGGAGCACTGACAGTACTGGCGGTGTGGTGGGACCACTGGCACTGCTGGCTGTGTGGGGGGAGCACTGACAGTGCTGGCTGTGTGGGGGGAGCACTGACAGTGCTGGCTGTGTGGGGGAGCACTGACAGTGCTGGCTGTGTGGTGGAAGCAGTGACAGTGCTGGCTGTGTGGGGGGAGCACTGACAGTGCTGGCTGTGTGTGGAGCACTGACAGTGCTGGCTGTGTGGTGGGAGCACTGGCAGTGCTGGCTGTGTGGTGGGAGCACTGACAGTGCTGGCTGTGTGGGGGAGCACTGACAGTGCTGGCTGAGTGGGGGAGCTCTGACAGTGCTGGCTGTGTGGGGGGAGCACTGACAGTGCAGGCTGTGTGGGGGAGCACTGACAGTGCTGGCTGTGTGGTGGAACCACTGACAGTGCTGGCTGTGTGGGGGGAGCACTGACAGTGCTGGCTGTGTGGGGGGAGCACTGACAGTGCTGGCTGTGTGGGGGGAGCACTGACTTTGCTGGCTGTGTTGTCGGAGCACTGACAGTGCTGACGGTGTGGTGGGAGCACTGACAGTGCAGGCTGTGTGGGGGAGCACTGACAGTGCTGGCTGTGTGGTGGGAGCACTGACAGTGCTGGCTGTGTGGGGAGCACTGACAGTGCTGGCTGTGTGGGGGAGCCCTGACAGTGCTGGCTGTGTGGGGAGCACTGACAGTGCTGGCTGTATGGGGGAGCACTGACAGTGCTGGCTGTGTGGGGGAGCACTGACAGTGCTGGCTGTGTGGGGGGAGCACCGACAGTGCTTGCTGTGTGGGGGAGCACTGACAGTGCTGGCTGTGTGGGGGAGCACTGACAGTGCTGTCTGTGTGGTGGGAGCACTGACAGTACTGGCGGTGTGGTGGGACCACTGGCACTGCTGGCTGTGTGGGGGGAGCACTGACAGTGCTGGCTGTGTGGGGGGAGCACTGACAGTGCTGGCTGTGTGGGGGAGCACTGACAGTGCTGGCTGTGTGGTGGAAGCAGTGACAGTGCTGGCTGTGTGGGGGGAGCACTGACAGTGCTGGCTGTGTGTGGAGCACTGACAGTGCTGGCTGTGTGGTGGGAGCACTGGCAGTGCTGGCTGTGTGGTGGGAGCACTGACAGTGCTGGCTGTGTGGGGGGAGCACTGACAGTGCTGGCTGTGTGGGGGAGCTCTGACAGTGCTGGCTGTGTGGGGGAGCACTGACAGTGCTGGCTGTGTGGTGGGAGCACTGACAGTGCTGGCTGTGTGGGGGGAGCACTGACAGTGCTGGCTGTGTGGGGGTGCACTGACAGTGCTGGCTGTGTGGGGGGAGCACTGACAGTGCTGGCTGTGTGGTGGGAGCACTGACAGTGCTGGCTGTGTGGGGGGAGCACTGACAGTGCTGGCTGTGTGGTGGGAGCACTGACAGTGCTGGCTGTGTGGGGGGAGCACTGACAGTGCTGGCTGTGTGGACGAGCACTGACAGTGGTGACTGTGTGGGGGAGCACTGACACTGCTGGCTGTGTGGGGGGAGCACTGATAGTGCTGACTGTGTGGGGGGAGCACTGACAGTGCTGACGGTGTGGTGGGAGCACTGACAGTGCTGGCTGTGTGGGGGGAGCACTGACAGTGCAGGCTGTGTGGGGGAGCACTGACAGTGCTGGCTGTGTGGTGGAAGCACTGACAGTGCTGGCTGTGTGGGGGGAGCACTGATAGTGCTGACTGTGTGGGGGGAGCACTGACAGTGCTGACGGTGTGGTGGGAGCACTGACAGTGCAGGCTGTGTGGGGGAGCACTGACAGTGCTGGCTGTGTGGTGGGAGCACTGACAGTGCTGGCTGTGTGGGGAGCACTGACAGTGCTGGCTGTGTGGGGGGAGCACTGACAGTGCTGGCTGTGTGGGGAGCACTGACAGTGCTGGCTGTGTGGGGGAGCACTGACAGTGCTGGCTGTGTGGGGGAGCACTGGCAGTGCTGGCTGTGTGGGGAGCACTGACAGTGCTGGCTGTGTGGGGGAGCACTGACAGTGCTGGCTGTGTGGTGGGAGCACTGACAGTGTTGGCTGTGTGGGGGAGCACTGACAGTGCTGGCTGTGTGGGGGAGCACTGACAGTGCTGGCTGTGTGGGGGAGCACTGGCAGTGCTGGCTGTGAGGGGGAGCACTGACAGTGCTGGCTGTGTGTGGGAGCACTGACAGTGCTGGCTGTATGGGGGAGCACTGACAGTGCTGGCTGTGTGGGGGAGCACTGACAGTGCTGGCTGTGTGGGGGGAGCACCGACAGTGCTTGCTGTGTGGGGGAGCACTGACAGTGCTGGCTGTGTGGGGGAGCACTGACAGTGCTGTCTGTGTGGTGGGAGCACTGACAGTACTGGCGGTGTGGTGGGACCACTGGCACTGCTGGCTGTGTGGGGGGAGCACTGACAGTGCTGGCTGTGTGGGGGGAGCACTGACAGTGCTGGCTGTGTGGGGGAGCACTGACAGTGCTGGCTGTGTGGTGGAAGCAGTGACAGTGCTGGCTGTGTGGGGGGAGCACTGACAGTGCTGGCTGTGTGTGGAGCACTGACAGTGCTGGCTGTGTGGTGGGAGCACTGGCAGTGCTGGCTGTGTGGTGGGAGCACTGACAGTGCTGGCTGTGTGGGGGGAGCACTGACAGTGCTGGCTGTGTGGGGGAGCTCTGACAGTGCTGGCTGTGTGGGGGGAGCACTGACAGTGCAGGCTGTGTGGGGGAGCACTGACAGTGCTGGCTGTGTGGTGGAAGCACTGACAGTGCTGGCTGTGTGGGGGGAGCACTGACAGTGCTGGCTGTGTGGGGGGAGCACTGACAGTGCTGGCTGTGTGGGGGGAGCACTGACTTTGCTGGCTGTGTTGTCGGAGCACTGACAGTGCTGACGGTGTGGTGGGAGCACTGACAGTGCAGGCTGTGTGGGGGAGCACTGACAGTGCTGGCTGTGTGGTGGGAGCACTGACAGTGCTGGCTGTGTGGGGAGCACTGACAGTGCTGGCTGTGTGGGGGAGCCCTGACAGTGCTGGCTGTGTGGGGAGCACTGACAGTGCTGGCTGTGTGGGGGAGCACTGACAGTGCTGGCTGTGTGGGGGAGCACTGGCAGTGCTGGCTGTGTGGGGGAGCACTGACAGTGCTGGCTGTGTGGGGGAGCACTGACAGTGCTGCCTGTGTGGTGGGAGCACTGACAGTGCTGGCTGTGTGGGGGGAGCACTGACAGTGCTGGCTGTGTGGGGGAGCACTGACAGTGCTGGCTGTGTGGGGGAGCACTGGCAGTGCTGGCTGTGAGGGGGGAGCACTGACAGTGCTGGCTGTGTGTGGGAGCACTGACAGTGCTGGCTGTGTGGGGGAGCTCTGACAGTGCTGGCTGTGTGGGGGGAGCACTGACAGTGCAGGCTGTGTGGGGGAGCACTGACAGTGCTGGCTGTGTGGTGGAAGCACTGACAGTGCTGGCTGTGTGGGGGGAGCACTGACAGTGCTGGCTGTGTGGGGAGCACTGACAGTGCTGGCTGTGTGGGGGGAGCACTGACAGTGCTGGCTGTTTGGGGAGCACTGACAGTGCTGGCTGTGTGGGGGAGCACTGACAGTGCTGGCTGTGTGGGGGAGCACTGGCAGTGCTGGCTGTGTGGGGAGCACTGACAGTGCTGGCTGTGTGGGGGAGCACTGACAGCGCTGGCTGTGTGGTGGAAGCACTGACAGTGCTGGCTGTGTGGGGAGCACTGACAGTGCTGCCTGTGTGGTGGGAGCACTGACAGTACTGGCGGTGTGGTGGGACCACTGGCAGTGCTGGCTGTGTGGGGGAGCACTGACAGTGCTGGCTGTGTGGGGGGAGCACTGACAGTGCTGGCTGTGTGGGGGAGCACTGACAGTGCTGGCTGTGTGGGGGAGCACTGACAGTGCTGGCTGTGTGGGGGGAGCACTGACAGTGCTGGCTGTGTGGGGAGCACTGGCAGTGCTGGCTGTGTGGTGGGAGCACTGACAGTGCTGGCTGTGTGGGGGGAGCACTGACAGTGCTGGCTGTGTGGGGGAGCTCTGACAGTGGTGGCTGTGTGGGGGGAGCACTGACAGTGCAGGCTGTGTGGGGGAGCACTGACAGTGCTGGCTGTGTGGTGGAAGCACTGACAGTGCTGGCTGTGTGGGGGGAGCACTGACAGTGCTGGCTGTGTGGGGAGCACTGTCAGTGCTGGCTGTGTGGGGGGAGCACTGACAGTGCTGGCTGTGTGGGGAGCACGGACAGTGCTGGCTGTGTCGGGGAGCACTGACAGTGCTGGCTGTGTGGGGGAACACTGGCAGTGCTGGCTGTGTGGGGGAGCACTGACAGTGCTGGCTGTGTGGGGGAGCACTGACAGTGCTGGCTGTGTGGTGGGAGCACTGACAGTGCTGGCTGTGTGGGGGGAGCACTGACAGTGCTGGCTGTGTGGGGGGAGCACTGACAGTGCTGGCTGTGTGGGGGAGCACTGGCAGTGCTGCTGTGAGGGGGAGCACTGACAGTGCTGGCTGTGTGGTGGGAGCACTGACAGTGCTGGCTGTGTGTGGGAGCACTGACAGTGCTGGCTCTATGGGGGAGCACTGACAGTGCTGGCTGTGTGGGGAGCACTGACAGTGCTGGCTGTGTGGGGGAGCACTGACAGTGCTGGCTGTGTGGTGGGAGCACTGACAGTGCTGTCTGTGTGGTGGGAGCACTGACAGTACTGGCGGTGTGGTGGGACCACTGGCAGTGCTGGCTGTGTGGGGGGAGCACTGACAGTGCTGGCTGTGTGGGGGAGCACTGACAGTGCTGGCTGTGTGGGGGAGCACTGACACTGCTGGATGTGTGGCGGAGCACTGACAGTGCTGGCTGTGTGGGGGGAGCACTGACAGTGCTGGCTGTGTGTTGGGAGCACTGACAGTTCTGGCTGTGTGGGGAGCACTGACAGTGCTGGCTGTGTGGGGGAGCACTGATAGTGCTGGCTGTGTGGGGGGAGCACAGACAGTGCCGGCTGTGTGGGGGGAGCAGTGACAGTGCTGGCTGTGTGGGGGGAGCACTGACAGTGCTGGCTCTGTGGGGGGAGCACTGACAGTGCTGGCTGTGTGGGGGAGCACTGACAGTGCTGGATGTGTGGCGGAGCACTGACAGTGCTGGCTGTGTGGGGGAGCACTGTCAGTGCTGGCTGTGTGGTGGGAGCACTGACAGTTCTGGCTGTGTGGGGGAGCACTGACAGTGCTGGCTGTGTGGGGGAGCACTGACAGTGCTGGCTGTGTGGGGGGAGCACAGACAGTGCCGGCTGTGTGGGGGGAGCAGTGACAGTGCTGGCTGTGTGGGGGGAGCACTGACAGTGCTGGCTGTGCGGGGGAGCACTGACAGTGCTGGCTGTGTGGGGGGGATCACTGACAGTGCTGGCTGTGTGGTGGAAGCAGTGACTGTGCTGGCTGTGTGGGGGGAGCACTGACAGTGCTGGCTGTGTGGGGAGCACTGGCAGTGCTGGCTGTGTGGTGGGAGCACTGACAGTGCTGGCTGTGTGGGGGGAGCACTGACAGTGCTGGCTGTGTGGGGGAGCTCTGACAGTGCTGGCTGTGTGGGGGGAGCACTGACAGTGCAGGCTGTGTGGGGGAGCACTGACAGTGCAGGCTGTGTGGTGGAAGCACTGACAGCGCTGGCTGTGTGGGGGGAGCACTGACAGTGCTGGCTGTGTGGGGAGCACTGACAGTGCTGGCTGTGTGGGGGGAGCACTGACAGTGCTGGCTGTGTGGGGAGCACTGACAGTGCTGGCTGTGTGGGGGAGCACTGACAGTGCTGGCTGTGTGGGGGAGCACTGGCAGTGCTGGCTGTGTGGGGGAGCACTGACAGTGCTGGCTGTGTGGGGGAGCACTGACAGTGCTGGCTGTGTGGTGGGAGCACTGACAGTGCTTGCTGTGTGGGGGGAGCACTGACAGTGCTGGCTGTGTGGGGGGAGCACTGACAGTGCTGGCTGTGTGGGGGAGCACTGGCAGTGCTGGCTGTGAGGGGGAGCACTGACAGTGCTGGCTGTGTGATGGGAGCACTGACAGTGCTGGCTGTGTGTGGGAGCACTGACAGTACTGGCTGTATGGGGGAGCACTGACAGTGCTGGCTGTGTGGGGGAGCACTGACAGTGCTGGCTGTGTGGGGGAGCACTGACAGTGCTGGCTGTGTGGTGGGAGCACTGACAGTGCTGTCTGTGTGGTGGGAGCACTGACAGTACTGGCGGTGTGGTGGGACCACTGGCAGTGCTGGCTGTGTGGGGGGAGCACTGACAGTGCTGGCTGTGTGGGGGGAGCACTGACAGTGCTGGCTGTGTGGGGAGCACTGACAGTGCTGGATGTGTGGCGGAGCACTGACAGTGCTGGCTGTGTGGGGGGAGCACTGACAGTGCTGGCTGTGTGGTGGGAGCACTGACAGTTCTGGCTGTGTGGGGAGCACTGACAGTGCTGGCTGTGTGGGGGAGCACTGACAGTGCTGGCTGTGTGGGGGGAGCACAGACAGTGCCGGCTGTGTGGGGGGAGCAGTGACAGTGCTGGCTGTGTGGGGGGAGCACTGACAGTGCTGGCTCTGAGGGGGGAGCACTGACAGTGCTGGCTGTGTGGGGGAGCACTGACAGTGCTGGATGTGTGGCGGAGCACTGACAGTGCTGGCTGTGTGGAGGGAGCACTGACAGTGCTGGCTGTGTGGTGGGAGCACTGACAGTTCTCGCTGTGTGGGGGAGCACTGACAGTGCTGGCTGTGTGGGGGAGCACTGACAGTGCTGGCTGTGTGGGGGGAGCACAGACAGTGCCGGCTGTGTGGGGGGAGCAGTGACAGTGCTGGCTGTGTGGGGGGAGCACTGCCAGTGCCGGCTGTGTGGTGGGAGCACTGACAGTTCTGGCTGTGTGGGGAGCACTGACAGTGCTGGCTGTGTGGGGGAGCACTGACAGTGCTGGCTGTGTGGGGGGAGCACAGACAGTGCCGGCTGTGTGGGGGGAGCAGTGACAGTGCTGGCTGTGTGGGGGGAGCACTGACAGTGCTGGCTGTGCGGGGGAGCACTGACAGTGCTGGCTGTGTGGGGGGGATCACTGACAGTGCTGGCTGTGTGGTGGAAGCAGTGACAGTGCTGGCTGTGTGGGGGGAGCACTGACAGTGCTGGCTGTGTGGGGAGCACTGGCAGTGCTGGCTGTGTGGTGGGAGCACTGACAGTGCTGGCTGTGTGGGGGGAGCACTGACAGTGCTGGCTGTGTGGGGGAGCTCTGACAGTGCTGGCTGTGTGGGGGGAGCACTGACAGTGCAGGCTGTGTGGGGGAGCACTGACAGTGCAGGCTGTGTGGTGGAAGCACTGACAGTGCTGGCTGTGTGGGGTGAGCAATGACAGTGCTGGCTGTGTGGGGAGCACTGACAGTGCTGGCTGTGTGGGGGGAGCACTGACAGTGCTGGCTGTGTGTGGAGCACTGACAGTGCTGGCTGTGTGGGGGAGCACTGACAGTGCTGGCTGTGTGGGGAGCACTGTCAGTGCTGGCTGTGTGGGGGAGCACTGATAGTTCTGGCTGTGTGGGGGAGCACTGACAGTGCTGGCTGTGTGGTGGGAGCACTGACAGTGCTGGCTGTGTGGGGGGAGCACTGACAGTGCTGGCTGTGTGGGGGGAGCACTGACAGTGCTGGCTGTGTGGGGGAGCACTGGCAGTGCTGGCTGTGAGGGGGAGCACTGACAGTGCTGGCTGTGTGATGGGAGCACTGACAGTGCTGGCTGTGTGTGGGAGCACTGACAGTGCTGGCTGTATGGGGAGCACTGACAGTGCTGGCTGTGTGGGGGAGCACTGACAGTGCTGGCTGTGTGGGGGAGCACTGACAGTGCTGGCTGTGTGGTGGGAGCACTGACAGTGCTGTCTGTGTGGTGGGAGCACTGACAGTGCTGGCGGTGTGGTGGGACCACTGGCAGTGCTGGCTGTGTGGGGGGAGCACTGACAGTGCTGGCTGTGTGGGGGAGCACTGACAGTGCTGGCTGTGTGGGGAGCACTGACAGTGCTGGATGTGTGGCGGAGCACTGACAGTGCTGGCTGTGTGGGGGGAGCACTGACAGTGCTGGCTGTGTGGTGGGAGCACTGACAGTGCTGGCTGTGTAGGGGAGCACTGACAGTGCTGGCTGTGTGGGGGGAGCACAGACAGTGCCGGCTGTGTGGGGGGAGCAGTGACAGTGCTGGCTGTGTGGGGGGAGCACTGACAGTGCTGGCTCTGAGGGGGAGCACTGACTGTGCTGGCTGTGTGGGGAGCACTGACAGTGCTGGATGTGTGGCGGAGCACTGACAGTGCTGGCTGTGTGGGGGGAGCACTGACAGTGCTGGCTGTGTGGTGGGAGCACTGACAGTTCTCGCTGTGTGGGGGAGCACTGACAGTGCTGGCTGTGTGGAGGAGCACTGACAGTGCTGGCTGTGTGGGGGGAGCACAGACAGTGCCGGCTGTGTGGGGGGAGCAGTGGCAGTGCTGGCTGTGTGGGGGGAGCACTGCCAGTGCCGGCTGTGTGTGGGAGCACTGACAGTGCTGGCTGTGTTTGGGGAGCACAGACAGTGCTGGCTGTGCGGGGGAGCACTGACAGTGCTGGCTGTGTTGGGGAGCACTCAGAGTGCTGGCTGTGCGGGGGAGCACTGGCAGTGCTGGCTTTGTGGGGGAGCACTGACAGTGCTGGCTGTGTGGGGGGAGCACTGACAGGGCTGGCTGTGTGGGGGAGCACTGACAGTGCTGGCTGTGCGGGGGTGCACTGACAGTGCTGGCTGTGTGGGTGGAGCACAGACAGTGCTGGCTGTGTGGGGGGAGCACTGACAGTGCTGGCTGTGTGGGGGAGCACTGACAGTGCTGGCTGTGAGGTGGGAGCACTGACAGTGCTGGCTGTGTGGGAGAGCACTGACAGTGCTGGCTGTGTGGTGGGAGCACTGACAGTGCTGGCTGTGTGGGGAGAGCACTGACAGTGCTGGCTATGTGGGGGAACACTGACAGTGCTGGCTGTGTGGGGGGAGCACTGACAGTGCTGGCTGTGTGGTGGGAGCACTGACAGTGCTGGCTGTGTGGGGGAGCACTGACAGTGCTGGCTGTGTGGGGGGAGCACTGACAGTGCTGACTGTCTGGTGGGAGCACTGACAGTGGTGACTGTGTGGGGGAGCACTGACAGTGCTGGCTGTGTGGGGGGAGCACTGACAGTGCTGACTGTGTGGGGGAGCACTGACAGTGCTGACTGTGTGGTGTGAGCACTGACAGTGCTGGCTGTGTGGGGGAGCACTGACAGTGCTGGCAGTGTGGTGGGAGCACTGACAGTGCTGGCTGTGTGTTGGGAGCACTGACAGTGCTGGCTGTGTGTTGGGAGCACTGACAGTGCTGGCTGTGTGGTGGGAGCACTGACAGTGCTGGCTGTGTGGTGGGAGCACTGACAGTGCTGGCGGTGTGGTGGGAGCACTGACAGTGCTGCCTGTGTGGGGGGAGCACTGCCAGTGCCGTCTGTGAGGTGGAGCACTGACAGTGCTGGCTGTGTGGGGGAGCACTGACAGTGCTGGCTGTGTGGGGGGGCACTGACAGTGCTGGATGTGTTGGGGGAGCACTGAGAGTGCTGGCTGTGTGGGGAGCACTGACAGTGCTGGCTGTGTGGGGGGAGCACTGTCAGTGCTGGGTGTGTGGGGAGCACTGACAGTGCTGGCTGTGTGGGGGGAGCACTGACAGTGCTGGCTGTGTGGGGGGAGCACTGACAGTGCTGGCTGTGTGGGGGAGCACTGACAGTGCTGGCTGTGTGTGGGAGCACTGACAGAGCTGGCTGTATGGGGTGGAGCACTGACAGTGCTGGCTGTGTGGTGGGAGCACTGACAGTGCTGGCTGTGTGGTGGGAGCACTGACAGTGCTGGCTGTGTGGTGGGAGCACTGACAGTGCTGGCTGTGTGGGCGAGCACTGACAGTGCTGGCTGTGTTGTGGGAGCTCTGACAGTGCTGGCTGTGCGGTGGGAGCACTGACAGTGCTGGCTCTGTGGAGGGGGGGGCACTGACAGTGCTGGCTGTGTGGTGGGAGCACCGACAGTGCTGGCTGTGTGGGGGGGGGCACTGACAGTGCTGGCTGTGTGGTGGGAGCGCTGACAGTGCTGGCTGTGCGGGGGGAGCACTGACAATGCTGGCTGTGTGGCAGGAGCACTGACAGTGCTGTCTATGTGGGTGGAGCACTGACAGTGCTGGCTGTGTGGTGGGAGCACTGACAATGCTGGCTGTGTGGGGAGCACTGACAGTGCTGGCTGTGTGGTGGGAGCACTGACAGTGCTGGCTGTGTGGTGGAAGCACTGACAGTGCTGGCTGTGTGGGAGGAGCACTGACAGTGCTGGCTGTGTGGGGGAGCACTGACAGTTCTGGCTGTGTGGGGGAGCACTGACAGTGCTGGCTGTGTGGGGGGAGCACTGACAATGCTGGCTGTGTGGGGGGAGCACTGCCAGTGCCGGCTGTGTGGGGGAGCACTGACAGTGCTGGCTGTGTGGGGGGGGGCACTGACAGTTTTGGGTGTGTGGGGAGCACTGACAGTGCTGGCTGTGTGGGGGAGCATTGACAGTGCTGGCTGTGTGGGGGAGCACTGACAGTGCTGGCTTTGTGGGGGGAGCACTGACAGTGCTGGGGGTGTGGGGAGCACTGACAGTGCTGTCTGTGTGGGGGGAGCACTGACAGTGCTGGGTGTGTGGTGGAAGCACTGACAGTGCTGGCTTGTGGGGGAGCACTGACAGTGCTGGCTGTGTGGGGGGCACTGACAGTGCTGGCTGTGTGGGGGGTGCAATGACAGTGCTGGCTGTGTGGGGGGAGCACTGAGAGTGCTGGCTGTGTGGTGAGAGCACTGACAGTGCTGGCTGTGTGGGGAGCACTGACAGTGCTGGCTATATGGGGGGGAGCACTGACGGTGCTGGCTGTGTGGTGGGAGCACTGACAGTGCTGGCTGTGTGGTGGGAGCACTGACAGTGCTGGCTGTGTGTTGGGAGCACTGACAGTGCTGGCTGTGTGGGGGAGCACTGACAGTGCTGGCTTTGTTGTGGGAGCTCTGACAGTGCTGGCTGTGCGGTGGGAGCACTGACAGTGCTGGCTGTGTGGGGGGGGGACACTGACAGTGCTGGCTGTGTGGTGGGAGCACTGACAGTGCTGGCTGTGTGGGGGGGGCACTGACAGTGCTGGCTGTGTGGTGGGAGCACTGACAGTGCTGGCTGTGCGGTGGGAGCACTGACAGTGCTGGCTGTGTGGGGGGAGCACTGACAGTGCTGGCTGTGTGGGGGGAGCACTGACAGTGCTGGCTGTGTGGTGGGAGCACTGACAGAGCTGGCTGTGTGGGGAGCACTGACAGTGCTGGCTGTGCGGTGGGAGCACTGACAGTGCTGGCTGTGTGAGGGGGGGTCACTGACAGTGCTGGCTGTGTGGTGGGAGCACTGACAGTGCTGGCTGTGTGGGGGGGGCACTGACAGTGCTGGCTGTGTGGTGGGAGCACTGACAGTGCTGGCTGTGCGGTGGGAGCACTGACAGTGCTGGCTGTGTCGGGGGAGCACTGACAGTGCTGGCTGTGTGGGGGGAGCACTGTCAGTGCTGGCTGTGTGGTGGGAGCACTGACAATGCTGGCTGTGTGGGGGCACTGAAAGTGTTGTCTGTGTGGGGAGCACTGCCAGTGCTGGCTGTGTGGGTTGGAGCACTGACAGTGCTGGCTGTGTGGTGGGAGCACTGACAGTGGTGGCTGTGTGGGGGGAGCACTGACAGTGCTGGCGGTGTGGGGGGAGCACTGACAGTGCTGGTTGTGTGGTGGGAGCACTGAGAGTGCTGGCTGTGTGGGGGAGCACTGACAGTGCTGGCTGTGTGTGGGGAGCACTGACAGTGCTGTCTGTGTGGTGGGAACACTGACAGTGCTGGCTGTGTGGGGAGCACTGACAGTGCTGGCTGTGTGGGGGAGCAGTGATAGTGCTGGCTGTGTGGTGGGAGCACTGACAGTGCTGGCTGTGTGGTAGGAGCACTGACAGTGCTGGCTGTGTGGGGGAGCACTGACAGTGCTGGCTGTGTGTGGGGAGCACTGAGAGTGCTGGCTGTGTGGGGGAGCACTGACAGTGCTGGCTGTGGGGGGGAGCACTGACAGTGCTGGCTGTGTGGTGGGAGCATTGACAGTGCTGGCTGTGTGGGGGGAGAACTGACAGTCCTGGCTGTGTGGGGGGAGCACTGACAGTGCTGGCTGTGTGGGGGGAGAACTGACAGTCCTGGCTGTGTGGGGGGAGCACTGACAGTGCTGGCTGTGTGGTGGGAGCACTGACAGTGCTGGCTGTGTGTGGGGAGCACTGACAGTGCTGGCTGTGTGGAGCGAGCACTGACAGTGCTGTCTGTGTGGGGGGAGCACTGACAGTGCTGGCTGTGTGGTGGGAACATTGACAGTGCTGGCTGTGTGGGGGGAGAACTGACAGTGCTGGCTGTGCGGAGGGAGCACTGACAGTGCTGGCTGTGTGTGGGGAGCACTGACAGTGCTGGCTGTGTGGGGGAGCACTGACAGTGCTGGCTGTGTGGGGGGAGCACTGACAGTGCTGGCTGTGTGGGGGGAGCACTGACAGTGCTGGCTGTGTGGGGGAGCACTGACGGTGCTGGCTGTGTGGGGGAGTACTGACAGTGCTGGCTGTGTGGGGGAAGCACTGACAGTGCTGGCTGTGTGGTGGGAGCACTGACAGCCCTGGCTGTGTGGGGGGAGCACTGACAGTGCTAGCTGTGTGGAGGGAGCACTGACAGTGCTGGCTGTGTGGGGGGAGCACTGACAGTGCTGGCTGTGTGGAGGGAGCACTGACAGTGCTTGCTGTTTGTGGGGAGCACTGATAGTGCTGGCTGTGTGGGGGAGCACTGACAGTGCTGGCTGTGTGGCGGAAGCACTGACAGTGCTGGCTGTGTGGTGGGAGCACTGACAGTGCTGGCTGTGTGGTGGGAGGACTGACAGTGCTGGCTGTGTGGTGGGTGCACTGACAGTGCTGTCTGTGGGGGAGCACTGACAGTGCTGGCTGTGTGTGGGGGGGGGGAGCACTGACAGTGCTGGCTGTGTGGGGGGAGCACTGACAGTGCTGGCTGTGTGGTGGGAGCATTGACAGTGCTGGCTGTGTGGGGGAGCACTGACAGTGCTGGCTGTGTGGGGGGAGTACTGACAGTGCTGGCTGTGTGGGGTGAGCACTGACAGTGCTGGCTGTGTGGTGGGAGCATTGACATTGCTGGCTGTGTGAGGAGCACTGACAGTGCTGGCTGTGTGGGGGGAGCACTGACAGTGCTGGCTGTGTGGGGAGCACTGACAGTGCTGGCTGTGTGGGGGAGCACTGACAGTGCTGGCTGTGTGGGGGAGCATTGACAGTGCTGGCTGTGTGGGGAGCACTGACAGTGCTGGCTGTGTGGTGGGAGCATTGACAGTGCTGGCTCTGTGGGGAGCACTGACAGTGCTGGCTGTGTGGGGGGAGCACTGACAGTGCTGGCTGTGTGGGGGGAGCACTGACAGTGCTGACTGTGTGGTGGGAGCACTGACAGTGCTGCCTGTGTGTGGGGAGCACTGACAGTGCTGGCTGTGTGTGAGGAGCACAGACAGTGCTGGCTGTGTGGTGGGAGCATTGACAGTGCTGGCTGTGTGGGGAGCACTGACAGTGCTGGCTGTGTGGGGGGTCACTGACAGTGCTGGCTGTGTGGGGGGAGCACTAACAGTGCTGGCTGTGTGGGGGGTCACTGACAGTGCTGACTGTGTGGGAGAGCACTGACAGTGCTGGCTTTGTGGGGGGTCACTGACAGTGCTGGCTTTGTGGAGGGAGCACTGACAGTGCAGGCTGTGTGATGGAGCACTGACAGTGCTGGCTGTGTGGGGGGAGCACCGACAGTGCTGGCTGTGTGGGGGAGCACTGGCATTGCTGGCTGTGTGGTGGGAGCACTGACAGTGCTGGCTGTGTGGTGGGAGCACTGACAGTGCTGGCTGTGTGGTGGGACCACTGGCAGTGCTGGCTGTGTGGGGGGGCACTGACAGTGCTGGCTGTGTGGTGGAGCACTGACAGTGCTGGATGTGTGGCGGAGCACTGACAGTGCTGGCTGTGTGGGGGAGCACTGACAGTGCTGGCTGTGTGGTGGGAGCACTGACAGTGCTGGCTCTGTGGGGGAGCACTGACAGTGCTGGCTGTGTGTGGGGAGCACTGACAGTGCTGGCTGTGTGGGGAGCACTGACAGTGCTGGCTGTGCGGCGGAGCACTGACAGTGCTGGCTGTGTGGGGGAGCACTGACAGTGCTGGCTGTGTGGGGGGAGCACAGACAGTGCCGGCTATGTGGGGGAGCACTGACAGTGCTGGCTGTGTGGGGGGAGCACAGACAGTGCTGGCTGTGTGGGGGAGCACTGACAGTGCTGGCTGTGTGGGGGGAGCACTGACAGTGCTGGCTGTGTGGAGGGAGCACTGACAGTGCTGGCTGTGTGGTGGAAGCACTGACAGTGCTGGCTGTGTGTGGGAGCACTGACAGTGCTGGCTGTGTGGTGGAAGCACTGACAGTGCTGGCTGTGTGGGGAGCACTGACAGTGCTGGCTATATGGGGGGGAGCACTGACGGTGCTGGCTGTGTGGTGGGAGCACTGACAGTGCTGGCTGTGTGGTGGGAGCACTGACAGTGCTGGCTGTGTGTTGGGAGCACTGACAGTGCTGGCTGTGTGGGGGAGCACTGACAGTGCTGGCTTTGTTGTGGGAGCTCTGACAGTGCTGGCTGTGCGGTGGGAGCACTGACAGTGCTGGCTGTGTGGGGGGGGGGGGGACACTGACAGTGCTGGCTGTGTGGTGGGAGCACTGACAGTGCTGGCTGTGTGGGGGGGGGGGCACTGACAGTGCTGGCTGTGTGGTGGGAGCACTGACAGTGCTGGCTGTGCGGTGGGAGCACTGACAGTGCTGGCTGTGTGGGGGGAGCACTGACAGTGCTGGCTGTGTGGGGGAGCACTGACAGTGCTGGCTGTGTGGTGGGAGCACTGACAGTGCTGGCTGTGTGGGGGAGCACTGACAGTGCTGGCTGTGCGGTGGGAGCACTGACAGTGCTGGCTGTGTGAGGGGGGGTCACTGACAGTGCTGGCTGTGTGGTGGGAGCACTGACAGTGCTGGCTGTGTGGGGGGGGCACTGACAGTGCTGGCAGTGTGGTGGGAGCACTGACAGTGCTGGCTGTGCGGTGGGAGCACTGACAGTGCTGGCTGTGTCGGGGGAGCACTGACAGTGCTGGCTGTGTGGGGGGAGCACTGTCAGTGCTGGCTGTGTGGTGGGAGCACTGACAATGCTGGCTGTGTGGGGGCACTGAAAGTGCTGTCTGTGTGGGGAGCACTGACAGTGCTGGCTGTGTGGGTTGGAGCACTGACAGTGCTGGCTGTGTGGTGGGAGCACTGACAGTGGTGGCTGTGTGGGGGAGCACTGACAGTGCTGGCGGTGTGGGGGGAGCACTGACAGTGCTGGTTGTGTGGTGGGAGCACTGAGAGTGCTGGCTGTGTGGGGGAGCACTGACAGTGCTGGCTGTGTGTGGGGAGCACTGACAGTGCTGTCTGTGTGGTGGGAACACTGACAGTGCTGGCTGTGTGGGGAGCACTGACAGTGCTGGCTGTGTGGGGGAGCAGTGATAGTGCTGGCTGTGTGGTGGGAGCACTGACAGTGCTGGCTGTGTGGGGGGTCACTGACAGTGCTGACTGTGTGGGAGAGCACTGACAGTGCTGGCTTTGTGGGGGGTCACTGACAGTGCTGGCTTTGTGGAGGGAGCACTGACAGTGCAGGCTGTGTGATGGAGCACTGACAGTGCTGGCTGTGTGGGGGGAGCACCGACAGTGCTGGCTGTGTGGGGGAGCACTGGCAGTGCTGGCTGTGTGGTGGGAGCACTGACAGTGCTGGCTGTGTGGTGGGAGCACTGACAGTGCTGGCTGTGTGGTGGGACCACTGGCAGTGCTGGCTGTGTGGGGGGGCACTGACAGTGCTGGCTGTGTGGTGGAGCACTGACAGTGCTGGATGTGTGGCGGAGCACTGACAGTGCTGGCTGTGTGGGGGAGCACTGACAGTGCTGGCTGTGTGGTGGGAGCACTGACAGTGCTGGCTCTGTGGGGGAGCACTGACAGTGCTGGCTGTGTGTGGGGAGCACTGACAGTGCTGGCTGTGTGGGGAGCACTGACAGTGCTGGCTGTGCGGCGGAGCACTGACAGTGCTGGCTGTGTGGGGGAGCACTGACAGTGCTGGCTGTGTGGGGGGAGCACAGACAGTGCCGGCTGTGTGGGGGAGCACTGACAGTGCTGGCTGTGTGGGGGGAGCACAGACAGTGCTGGCTGTGTGGGGGAGCACTGACAGTGCTGGCTGTGTGGGGGGAGCACTGACAGTGCTGGCTGTGTGGAGGGAGCACTGACAGTGCTGGCTGTGTGGTGGAAGCACTGACAGTGCTGGCTGTGTGTGGGAGCACTGACAGTGCTGGCTGTGTGGTGGAAGCACTGACAGTGCTGGCTGTGTGGGGAGCACTGACAGTGCTGGCTATATGGGGGGGAGCACTGACGGTGCTGGCTGTGTGGTGGGAGCACTGACAGTGCTGGCTGTGTGGTGGGAGCACTGACAGTGCTGGCTGTGTGTTGGGAGCACTGACAGTGCTGGCTGTGTGGGGGAGCACTGACAGTGCTGGCTTTGTTGTGGGAGCTCTGACAGTGCTGGCTGTGCGGTGGGAGCACTGACAGTGCTGGCTGTGTGGGGGGGGGACACTGACAGTGCTGGCTGTGTGGTGGGAGCACTGACAGTGCTGGCTGTGTGGGGGGGGCACTGACAGTGCTGGCTGTGTGGTGGGAGCACTGACAGTGCTGGCTGTGCGGTGGGAGCACTGACAGTGCTGGCTGTGTGGGGGGAGCACTGACAGTGCTGGCTGTGTGGGGGAGCACTGACAGTGCTGGCTGTGTGGTGGGAGCACTGACAGTGCTGGCTGTGTGGGGGAGCACTGACAGTGCTGGCTGTGCGGTGGGAGCACTGACAGTGCTGGCTGTGTGAGGGGGGTCACTGACAGTGCTGGCTGTGTGGTGGGAGCACTGACAGTGCTGGCTGTGTGGGGGGGGCACTGACAGTGCTGGCAGTGTGGTGGGAGCACTGACAGTGCTGGCTGTGCGGTGGGAGCACTGACAGTGCTGGCTGTGTCGGGGGAGCACTGACAGTGCTGGCTGTGTGGGGGGAGCACTGTCAGTGCTGGCTGTGTGGTGGGAGCACTGACAATGCTAGCTGTGTGGGGGCACTGAAAGTGCTGTCTGTGTGGGGAGCACTGACAGTGCTGGCTGTGTGGGTTGGAGCACTGACAGTGCTGGCTGTGTGGTGGGAGCACTGACAGTGGTGGCTGTGTGGGGGGAGCACTGACAGTGCTGGCGGTGTGGGGGGAGCACTGACAGTGCTGGTTGTGTGGTGGGAGCACTGAGAGTGCTGGCTGTGTGGGGGAGCACTGACAGTGCTGGCTGTGTGTGGGGAGCACTGACAGTGCTGTCTGTGTGGTGGGAACACTGACAGTGCTGGCTGTGTGGGGAGCACTGACAGTGCTGGCTGTGTGGGGGAGCAGTGATAGTGCTGGCTGTGTGGTGGGAGCACTGACAGTGCTGGCTGTGTGGTAGGAGCACTGACAGTGCTGGCTGTGTGGGGGAGCACTGACAGTGCTGGCTGTGTGTGGGGAGCACTGAGAGTGCTGGCTGTGTGGGGGAGCACTGACAGTGCTGGCTGTGGGGGGGGAGCACTGACAGTGCTGGCTGTGTGGTGGGAGCATTGACAGTGCTGGCTGTGTGGGGGGAGAACTGACAGTCCTGGCTGTGTGGGGGGAGCACTGACAGTGCTGGCTGTGTGGGGGGAGAACTGACAGTCCTGGCTGTGTGGGGGGAGCACTGACAGTGCTGGCTGTGTGGTGGGAGCACTGACAGTGCTGGCTGTGTGTGGGGAGCACTGACAGTGCTGGCTGTGTGGAGCGAGCACTGACAGTGCTGTCTGTGTGGGGGGAGCACTGACAGTGCTGGCTGTGTGGTGGGAACATTGACAGTGCTGGCTGTGTGGGGGGAGAACTGACAGTGCTGGCTGTGCGGAGGGAGCACTGACAGTGCTGGCTGTGTGTGGGGAGCACTGACAGTGCTGGCTGTGTGGGGGAGCACTGACAGTGCTGGCTGTGTGGGGGGAGCACTGACAGTGCTGGCTGTGTGGGGGCAGCACTGACAGTGCTGGCTGTGTGGGGGAGCACTGACGGTGCTGGCTGTGTGGGGGAGTACTGACAGTGCTGGCTGTGTGGGGGAAGCACTGACAGTGCTGGCTGTGTGGTGGGAGCACTGACAGTCCTGGCTGTGTGGGGGGAGCACTGACAGTGCTAGCTGTGTGGAGGGAGCACTGACAGTGCTGGCTGTGTGGGGGGAGCACTGACAGTGCTGGCTGTGTGGAGGGAGCACTGACAGTGCTGGCTGTGTGTGGGGAGCACTGATAGTGCTGGCTGTGTGGGGGAGCACTGACAGTGCTGGCTGTGTGGCGGAAGCACTGACAGTGCTGGCTGTGTGGTGGGAGCACTGACAGTGCTGGCTGTGTGGGGGGAGGACTGACAGTGCTGGCTGTGTGGTGGGTGCACTGACAGTGCTGTCTGTGGGGGAGCACTGACAGTGCTGGCTGTGTGTGGGGGGGGGAGCACTGACAGTGCTGGCTGTGTGGGGGGAGCACTGACAGTGCTGGCTGTGTGGTGGGAGCATTGACAGTGCTGGCTGTGTGGGGGAGCACTGACAGTGCTGGCTGTGTGGGGGGAGTACTGACAGTGCTGGCTGTGTGGGGTGAGCACTGACAGTGCTGGCTGTGTAGTGGGAGCATTGACATTGCTGGCTGTGTGAGGAGCACTGACAGTGCTGGCTGCGTGGGGGGAGCACTGACAGTGCTGGCTGTGTGGGGGAGCACTGACAGTGCTGGCTGTGTGGGGGGAGCACTGACAGTGCTGGCTGTGTGGGGGAGCATTGACAGTGCTGGCTGTGTGGGGAGCACTGACAGTGCTGGCTGTGTGGTGGGAGCATTGACAGTGCTGGCTCTGTGGGGAGCACTGACAGTGCTGGCTGTGTGGGGGGAGCACTGACAGTGCTGGCTGTGTGGGGGGAGCACTGACAGTGCTGGCTGTGTGGTGGGAGCACTGACAGTGCTGCCTGTGTGTGGGGAGCAGTGACAGTGCTGGCTGTGTGTGAGGAGCACAGACAGTGCTGGCTGTGTGGTGGGAGCATTGACAGTGCTGGCTGTGTGGGGGAGCACTGACAGTGCTGGCTGTGTGGGGGGTCACTGACAGTGCTGGCTGTGTGGGGGGAGCACTAACAGTGCTGGCTGTGTGGGGGGTCACTGACAGTGCTGACTGTGTGGGAGAGCACTGACAGTGCTGGCTTTGTGGGGGGTCACTGACAGTGCTGGCTTTGTGGAGGGAGCACTGACAGTGCAGGCTGTGTGATGGAGCACTGACAGTGCTGGCTGTGTGGGGGGAGCACCGACAGTGCTGGCTGTGTGGGGGAGCACTGGCAGTGCTGGCTGTGTGGTGGGAGCACTGACAGTGCTGGCTGTGTGGTGGGAGCACTGACAGTGCTGGCTGTGTGGTGGGACCACTGGCAGTGCTGGCTGTGTGGGGGGGCACTGACAGTGCTGGCTGTGTGGTGGAGCACTGACAGTGCTGGATGTGTGGCGGAGCACTGACAGTGCTGGCTCTGTGGGGGAGCACTGACAGTGCTGGCTGTGTGTGGGGAGCACTGACAGTGCTGGCTGTGTGGGGAGCACTGACAGTGCTGGCTGTGCGGCGGAGCACTGACAGTGCTGGCTGTGTGGGGGAGCACTGACAGTGCTGGCTGTGTGGGGGGAGCACAGACAGTGCCGGCTGTGTGGGGGAGCACTGACAGTGCTGGCTGTGTGGGGGGAGCACAGACAGTGCTGGCTGTGTGGGGGAGCACTGACAGTGCTGGCTGTGTGGGGGGAGCACTGACAGTGCTGGCTGTGTGGAGGGAGCACTGACAGTGCTGGCTGTGTGGTGGAAGCACTGACAGTGCTGGCTGTGTGTGGGAGCACTGACAGTGCTGGCTGTGTGGTGGAAGCACTGACAGTGCTGGCTGTGTGTGGGAGCACTGACAGTGCTGGCTGTGTGGAGGGAGCACTGATAGTGCTGGCTGTGTGGTGGAAGCACTGACAGTGCTGGCTGTGTGGAGGGAGCACTGACAGTGCTGGCTGTGTGGTGGAAGCACTGACAGTGCTGGCTGTGTGTGGGAGCACTGACAGTGCTGGCTGTGTGGAGGGAGCACTGACAGAGCTGGCTGTGTGGTGGAAGCACTGACAGTGCTGGCTGTGTGTGGGAGCACTGACAGTGCTTGCTGTGTGGAGGGAGCACTGACAGTGCTGGCTGTGTGGGGGGAGCACTGACAGTGCTGGCTGTGTGGGGGAGCATTGACAGTGCTGGCTGTGTGGGGAGCACTGACAGTGCTGGCTGTGTGGTGGGAGCATTGACAGTGCTGGCTCTGTGGGGAGCACTGACAGTGCTGGCTGTGTGGGGGGAGCACTGACAGTGCTGGCTGTGTGGGGGGAGCACTGACAGTGCTGGCTGTGTGGTGGGAGCACTGACAGTGCTGCCTGTGTGTGGGGAGCAGTGACAGTGCTGGCTGTGTGTGAGGAGCACAGACAGTGCTGGCTGTGTGGTGGGAGCATTGACAGTGCTGGCTGTGTGGGGGAGCACTGACAGTGCTGGCTGTGTGGGGGGTCACTGACAGTGCTGGCTGTGTGGGGGGAGCACTAACAGTGCTGGCTGTGTGGGGGGTCACTGACAGTGCTGACTGTGTGGGAGAGCACTGACAGTGCTGGCTTTGTGGGGGGTCACTGACAGTGCTGGCTTTGTGGAGGGAGCACTGACAGTGCAGGCTGTGTGATGGAGCACTGACAGTGCTGGCTGTGTGGGGGGAGCACCGACAGTGCTGGCTGTGTGGGGGAGCACTGGCAGTGCTGGCTGTGTGGTGGGAGCACTGACAGTGCTGGCTGTGTGGTGGGAGCACTGACAGTGCTGGCTGTGTGGTGGGACCACTGGCAGTGCTGGCTGTGTGGGGGGGCACTGACAGTGCTGGCTGTGTGGTGGAGCACTGACAGTGCTGGATGTGTGGCGGAGCACTGACAGTGCTGGCTCTGTGGGGGAGCACTGACAGTGCTGGCTGTGTGTGGGGAGCACTGACAGTGCTGGCTGTGTGGGGAGCACTGACAGTGCTGGCTGTGCGGCGGAGCACTGACAGTGCTGGCTGTGTGGGGGAGCACTGACAGTGCTGGCTGTGTGGGGGGAGCACAGACAGTGCCGGCTGTGTGGGGGAGCACTGACAGTGCTGGCTGTGTGGGGGGAGCACAGACAGTGCTGGCTGTGTGGGGGAGCACTGACAGTGCTGGCTGTGTGGGGGAGCACTGACAGTGCTGGCTGTGTGGAGCGAGCACTGACAGTGCTGGCTGTGTGGTGGAAGCACTGACAGTGCTGGCTGTGTGTGGGAGCACTGACAGTGCTGGCTGTGTGGTGGAAGCACTGACAGTGCTGGCTGTGTGTGGGAGCACTGACAGTGCTGGCTGTGTGGAGGGAGCACTGATAGTGCTGGCTGTGTGGTGGAAGCACTGACAGTGCTGGCTGTGTGGAGGGAGCACTGACAGTGCTGGCTGTGTGGTGGAAGCACTGACAGTGCTGGCTGTGTGTGGGAGCACTGACAGTGCTGGCTGTGTGGAGGGAGCACTGACAGAGCTGGCTGTGTGGTGGAAGCACTGACAGTGCTGGCTGTGTGTGGGAGCACTGACAGTGCTTGCTGTGTGGAGGGAGCACTGACAGTGCTGGCTGTGTGGTGGGAGCTCTGACAGTGCTGGCTGTGTGTGGGAGCACTGACAGTGCTGGCTGTGTGGGGTGAGCACTGACAGTGCTGGCTGTGTGTGGGGAGCACTGACAGGGCTGGCTGTGTGGGGGGAGCACTGACAGTGCTGGCTGTGTGGGGGAGCACTGACAGTGCTGGCTGTGTGGGGAGCACTGTCAGTGCTGGCTGTGTGGGGGATGCACTGACAGTGCTGGCTGTGTGGTGGGAGCACTGACAGTGTTGGCTGTGTGGTGGGAGCACTGACAGTGCTGTCTGTGGGGGAGCACTGACAGTGCTGGCTGTGTGGGGGAGCACTGACAGTGCTGGCTGTGTGGTGGGAGCACTGACAGTGCTGGCTGTGTGGTGGGAGCACTGACAGTGCTAGCTGTGTGGTGGGAGCACTGACAGTGCTGGCTGTGTGGGGGAGCACTGACAGTGCTGGCTGTGTGGGGGAGCACTGACAGTGCTGGCTGTGTGGGGAGCACTGACAGTGCTGGCTGTGTGCTGGGAGCACTGACAGTACTGGCTGTGCGGGGAGTACTGACAGTGCTGGCTGTGTGGGGGGAGCACAGACAGGGCTGGCGGTGTGGTGGGAGCACAGACAGTGCTGGCGGTGTGGTGGGAGCACTGACAGTGCTGGCTGTGTGGGGGAGCACTGACAGTGCTGGCTGTGCGTTGGGAGCACTGACAGTGCTGTCTGTGTGCGGGGGAGCACTGACAGTGCTGGCTGTGCGGGGGAGCACTGACAGTGCTGGCTGTGTGCGGGGGAGCACTGACAGTGCTGGATGTGCGGGGGAGCACTGACAGTGCTGGCTGTGTGGGGGAGCACTGACAGTGCTGGTTGTGTGGTGGGAGCACTGACAGTGTTGGCTGTGTGGGAGGGAGCACTGACAGTGCTGGCTGTGTGGGGGGGGGGCACTGACAGTGCTGGCTGTGTGGGGGAGCACTGACAGTGCTGGCTGTGTGGGGGAGCACTGACAGTGCTGGCTGTGTGGAGGGAGCACTGACAGTGCTGGCTGTGTGGGGGGAGCACTGACAGTGCTGGCTGTGTGGGGGGGGGCACTGACAGTGCTGGCTGTGTGGGGGTGCACTGACAGTGCTGGCTGTGTGGTGGGAGCACTGACAGTGCTGGCTGTGTGGTGGGGGCACTGACAGTGCTGGCTGTGTGGTGGGAGCACTGACAGTGCTGTGTGTGGGGGAGCACTGACAGTGCTGGCTGTGTGGTGGGAGCACTGACAGTGCTGGCTGTGTGGTGGGGGCACTGACAGTGCTGGCTGTGTGGTGGGAGCACTGACAGTGCTGTCTGTGGGGGAGCACTGAGAGTGCTGGCTGTGTGGGGGAAAACTGACAGTGCTGGCTGTGTGGTGGGAGCACTGACAGTGCTGGCTGTGTGGTGGGAGCACTGACAGTGCTGGCTGTGTGGTGGGAGCACTGACAGTGCTGGCTGTGTGGGGGAGCACTGACAGTGCTGGCTGTGTGGTGGGAGCACTGACAGTGCTGGCTGTGTGGGGAGCACTGACAGTGCTGGCTGTGTGGGGGAGCACTGACAGTGCTGGTTGTGTGCTGGGAGCACTGACAGTACTGGCTGTGCGGGGAGTACTGACAGTGCTGGCTGTGTGTGGTAGCACTGGCAGTGCTGGCTGTGTGGGGGGAGCACTGACAGTGCTGCCTGTGTGTGGGGAGCACTGACAGTGCTGGCTGTGTGGTGGAAGCACTGACAGTGCTGGCTGTGTGGGGGAGCACTGACAGTGCTGGCTGTGTGGGGGGAGCACAGACAGTGCTGGCTGTGTGGGGGAGCACAGACAGTGCTGGGTGTGTGGGGAGCACTGACAGTGCTGTCTGTGTTGGGGAGCACTGACAGTGCTGGCTGTGTGGTGGGAGCACTGACAGTGCTGGCTGTGCGGGGGAGCACTGACAGTGCTGGCTGTGTGGGAGGGAGTACTGACAGTGCTGCCTGTGTGGAGGGAGCACTGACAGTGCTGGCTGTGTGGGGGGAGCACTGACAGTGCTGGCTGTGTGGGGGGGGGGCACTGACAGTGCTGTCTGTGTGGTGGGAGCACTGACAGTGCTGGCTGTGCGGTGGGAGCACTGACAGTGCTGGCTGTGTGGGGGAGCATTGACAGTGCTGGCTGTGTGGGGGAGCACTGACAGTGCTGACTGTGCGGTGGGAGCACTGACAGTGCTGGCTGTGTGGGGGAGCACTGACAGTGCTGGCTGTGTGGGGGGTCACTGACAGTGCTGGCTGTGTGTGGGGAGCACAGACAGTGCTGGCTGTGTGGTGGGAGCGCTGACAGTGCTGGCTGTGTGGGGGAGCACTGACAGTGCTGGCTGTGTGGGGGGAGCAATGACAGTGCTGGTTGTGTGGGGGGTCACTGACAGTGCTGACTGTGTGGGAGAGCACTGACAGTGCTGGCTGTGTGGGGGGAGCACTGACAGTGCTGGCTGTGTGGGGGGTCACTGACAGTGCTGGCTGTGTGGTGGGAGCACTGACAGTGCTGGCTGTGTGTGGGAGCACTGACAGTGCTGGCTGTATGGGGGATCACTGACAGTGCAGGCTGTGTGATGGAGCACTGGCAGTGCTGGCTGTGTGGGGGGAGCACCGACAGTGCTGGCTGTGTGGGGGAGCACTGACAGTGCTGGCTGTGTGGTGGGAGCACTGACAGTGCTGGCTGTGTGGTGGGAGCACTGACAGTACTGGCGGTGTGGTGGGACCACTGGCAGTGCTGGCTGTGTGGGGGGAGCACTGACAGTGCTGGCTGTGTGGGGGAGCACTGACAGTGCTGGATGTGTGGCGGAGCAGTGACAGTGCTGGCTGTGTGGGGGGAGCACTGACAGTGCTGGCTGTGTGGTGGGAGCACTGACAGTTCTGGCTGTGTGGGGAGCACTGACAGTGCTGGCTGTGCGGGGGAGCACTGACAGTGCTGGCTGTGTGGGGGAGCACTGACAGTGCTGGCTGTGTGGGGGGAGTACAGACAGTGCCGGCTGTGTGGGGGAGCACTGACAGTGCTGGCTGTGTGGGTTGAGCACAGACAGTGCTGGCTGTGTGGGGGAGCACTGACAGTGCTGGCTGTGTGGGGGAGCACTGACAGTGCTGGCTGTGTGGGGAGCACTGACAGTGCTGGCTGTGCGGGGGAAGCACTGACAGTGCTGGCTGTGTGGTGGGAGCACTGACAGTGCTGGCTGTGTGGTGGGAGCACTGACAGTGCTGTCTGTGGGGGAGCACTGACAGTGCTGGCTGTGTGGTGGGAGCACTGACAGTGCTGGTTTGTGGCGGGAGCACTGACAGTGCTGGCTGTGTGGTGGGAGCACTGACAGTGCTGTCTGTGGGGGAGCACTGACAGTGCTGGCTGTGTGGGGGAGCACTGACAGTGCTGGCTGTGTGGTGGGAGCATTGACAGTGCTGGCTGTGTGTGGTGGAATCACTGACAGTGCTAGCTGTCTGGGGGAGCACTGACAGTGCTGGCTGTGTGGTGGAAGCATTGACAGTGCTGGCTGTGTGGGGAGCACTGACAGTGCTGGCTGTGTGGGGGGAGCACTGACAGTGCTGGCTGTGTGGGGGGTCACTGACAGTGCTGGCTGTGTGGGAGAGCACTGACAGTGCTGGCTGTGTGGGGAGCACTGACAGTGCTGGCTGTGTGGGGGGAGCACTGACAGTGCTGGCTGTGTGGTGGGAGCACTGACAGTGCTGGCTGTGTGGGGGAGCACTGACAGTGCTTTCTGTGTGGGGGAGCACTGACAGTGCTGGCTGTGTGGGGGAGCACTGACAGTGCTGGCTGTGTGGGGGGAGCACAGACAGTGCTGGCTGTGTGGGGGAGCACAGACAGTGCTGGGTGTGTGGGGAGCACTGACAGTGCTGTCTGTGTTGGGGAGCACTGACAGTGCTGGCTGTGTGGTGGGAGCACTGACAGTGCTGGCTGTGCGGGGGAGCACTGACAGTGCTGGCTGTGTGGGAGGGAGCACTGACAGTGCTGCCTGTGTGGAGGGAGCACTGACAGTGCTGGCTGTGTGGGGGGAGCACTGACAGTGCTGGCTGTGTGGGGGGGGGCACTGACAGTGCTGTCTGTGTGGTGGGAGCACTGACAGTGCTGGCTGTGCGGTGGGAGCACTGACAGTGCTGGCTGTGTGGGGGAGCATTGACAGTGCTGGCTGTGTGGGGGGAGCACTGACAGTGCTGGCTGTGCGGTGGGAGCACTGACAGTGCTGGCTGTGTGGGGGAGCACTGACAGTGCTGGCTGTGTGGGGGGTCACTGACAGTGCTGGCTGTGTGTGGGGAGCACAGACAGTGCTGGCTGTGTGGTGGGAGCGCTGACAGTGCTGGCTGTGTGGGGGAGCACTGACAGTGCTGGCTGTGTGGGGGAGCAATGACAGTGCTGGTTGTGTGGGGGGTCACTGACAGTGCTGACTGTGTGGGAGAGCACTGACAGTGCTGGCTGTGTGGGGGGAGCACTGACAGTGCTGGCTGTGTGGGGGGTCACTGACAGTGCTGGCTGTGTGGTGGGAGCACTGACAGTGCTGGCTGTGTGTGGGAGCACTGACAGTGCTGGCTGTATGGGGGATCACTGACAGTGCAGGCTGTGTGATGGAGCACTGGCAGTGCTGGCTGTGTGGGGGGAGCACCGACAGTGCTGGCTGTGTGGGGGAGCACTGACAGTGCTGGCTGTGTGGTGGGAGCACTGACAGTGCTGGCTGTGTGGTGGGAGCACTGACAGTACTGGCGGTGTGGTGGGACCACTGGCAGTGCTGGCTGTGTGGGGGGAGCACTGACAGTGCTGGCTGTGTGGGGGAGCACTGACAGTGCTGGATGTGTGGCGGAGCAGTGACAGTGCTGGCTGTGTGGGGGGAGCACTGACAGTGCTGGCTGTGTGGTGGGAGCACTGACAGTTCTGGCTGTGTGGGGAGCACTGACAGTGCTGGCTGTGCGGGGGAGCACTGACAGTGCTGGCTGTGTGGGGGAGCACTGACAGTGCTGGCTGTGTGGGGGGAGTACAGACAGTGCCGGCTGTGTGGGGGAGCACTGACAGTGCTGGCTGTGTGGGTTGAGCACAGACAGTGCTGGCTGTGTGGGGGAGCACGGACAGTGCTGGCTGTGTGGGGGAGCACTGACAGTGCTGGCTGTGTGGGGAGCACTGACAGTGCTGGCTGTGCGGGGGAAGCACTGACAGTGCTGGCTGTGTGGTGGGAGCACTGACAGTGCTGGCTGTGTGGTGGGAGCACTGACAGTGCTGTCTGTGGGGGAGCACTGACAGTGCTGGCTGTGTGGTGGGAGCACTGACAGTGCTGGTTTGTGGCGGGAGCACTGACAGTGCTGGCTGTGTGGTGGGAGCACTGACAGTGCTGTCTGTGGGGGAGCACTGACAGTGCTGGCTGTGTGGGGGAGCACTGACAGTGCTGGCTGTGTGGTGGGAGCATTGACAGTGCTGGCTGTGTGTGGTGGAATCACTGACAGTGCTAGCTGTCTGGGGGAGCACTGACAGTGCTGGCTGTGTGGTGGAAGCATTGACAGTGCTGGCTGTGTGGGGAGCACTGACAGTGCTGGCTGTGTGGGGGGAGCACTGACAGTGCTGGCTGTGTGGGGGGTCACTGACAGTGCTGGCTGTGTGGGAGAGCACTGACAGTGCTGGCTGTGTGGGGAGCACTTACAGTGCTGGCTGTGTGGGGGGAGCACTGACAGTGCTGGCTTTGTGGTGGGAGCACTGACAGTGTTGGCTGTGTGGGGGAGCACTGACAGTGCTTTCTGTGTGGGGGAGCACTGACAGTGCTGGCTGTGTGGGGGGAGCACTGACAATGCTGGCTGTGTGGGGGGAGCACTGACAGTGCTTTCTGTGTGGGGGAGCACTGACAGTGCTGGCTGTGTGGGGGGAGCACTGTCAGTGCTGGCTGTTTGGTGGGAGCACTGACAGTGCTGGCTGTGTGTGGGAGCACTGACAGTGCTGGCTGTGTGCGGGGAGCACTGACAGTGCTGGCTGTGTGGGGGGAGCACTGACAGTGCTGGCTGTGTGTGGGAGCACTGACAGTGCTGGCTGTTTGGTGGGAGCACTGGCAGTGCTGGCTGTGTGCGGGGAGCACTGACAGTGCTGGCTGTGTGGGGGAACACTGACAGTGCTGGCTGTGTGGGGAGCACTGACAGTGCTGGCTGTGTGGGGGAGCACTGACAGTGCTGGCTGTGTGCTGGGAGCACTGACAGTTCTGGCTGTGTGGGGGGAGCACAGACAGTGCTGGCGGTGTGGTGGGAGCACTGACAGTGCTGGCGGTGTGGTGGGAGCCCTGACAGTGCTGGCTGTGTGTGGGAGCACTGACAGTGCTGGCTGTATGGGGGATCACTGACAGTGCAGGCTGTGTGATGGAGCACTGGCAGTGCTGGCTGTGTGGGGGGAGCACCGACAGTGCTGGCTGTGTGGGGGAGCACTGACAGTGCTGGCTGTGTGGTGGGAGCACTGACAGTGCTGGCTGTGTGGTGGGAGCACTGACAGTACTGGCGGTGTGGTGGGACCACTGGCAGTGCTGGCTGTGTGGGGGGAGCACTGACAGTGCTGGCTGTGTGGGGGAGCACTGACAGTGCTGGATGTGTGGCGGAGCAGTGACAGTGCTGGCTGTGTGGGGGGAGCACTGACAGTGCTGGCTGTGTGGTGGGAGCACTGACAGTTCTGGCTGTGTGGGGAGCACTGACAGTGCTGGCTGTGCGGGGGAGCACTGACAGTGCTGGCTGTGTGGGGGAGCACTGACAGTGCTGGCTGTGTGGGGGGAGTACAGACAGTGCCGGCTGTGTGGGGGAGCACTGACAGTGCTGGCTGTGTGGGTTGAGCACAGACAGTGCTGGCTGTGTGGGGGAGCACTGACAGTGCTGGCTGTGTGGGGGAGCACTGACAGTGCTGGCTGTGTGGGGAGCACTGACAGTGCTGGCTGTGCGGGGGAAGCACTGACAGTGCTGGCTGTGTGGTGGGAGCACTGACAGTGCTGGCTGTGTGGTGGGAGCACTGACAGTGCTGTCTGTGGGGGAGCACTGACAGTGCTGGCTGTGTGGTGGGAGCACTGACAGTGCTGGTTTGTGGCGGGAGCACTGACAGTGCTGGCTGTGTGGTGGGAGCACTGACAGTGCTGTCTGTGGGGGAGCACTGACAGTGCTGGCTGTGTGGGGGAGCACTGACAGTGCTGGCTGTGTGGTGGGAGCATTGACAGTGCTGGCTGTGTGTGGTGGAATCACTGACAGTGCTAGCTGTCTGGGGGAGCACTGACAGTGCTGGCTGTGTGGTGGAAGCATTGACAGTGCTGGCTGTGTGGGGAGCACTGACAGTGCTGGCTGTGTGGGGGGAGCACTGACAGTGCTGGCTGTGTGGGGGGTCACTGACAGTGCTGGCTGTGTGGGAGAGCACTGACAGTGCTGGCTGTGTGGGGAGCACTGACAGTGCTGGCTGTGTGGGGGGAGCACTGACAGTGCTGGCTGTGTGGTGGGAGCACTGACAGTGCTGGCTGTGTGGGGGAGCACTGACAGTGCTTTCTGTGTGGGGGAGCACTGACAGTGCTGGCTGTGTGGGGGAGCACTGACAGTGCTGGCTGTGTGGGGGGAGCACAGACAGTGCTGGCTGTGTGGGGGAGCACAGACAGTGCTGGGTGTGTGGGGAGCACTGACAGTGCTGTCTGTGTTGGGGAGCACTGACAGTGCTGGCTGTGTGGTGGGAGCACTGACAGTGCTGGCTGTGCGGGGGAGCACTGACAGTGCTGGCTGTGTGGGAGGGAGCACTGACAGTGCTGCCTGTGTGGAGGGAGCACTGACAGTGCTGGCTGTGTGGGGGGAGCACTGACAGTGCTGGCTGTGTGGGGGGGGGGCACTGACAGTGCTGTCTGTGTGGTGGGAGCACTGACAGTGCTGGCTGTGCGGTGGGAGCACTGACAGTGCTGGCTGTGTGGGGGAGCATTGACAGTGCTGGCTGTGTGGGGGGAGCACTGACAGTGCTGGCTGTGCGGTGGGAGCACTGACAGTGCTGGCTGTGTGGGGGAGCACTGACAGTGCTGGCTGTGTGGGGGGTCACTGACAGTGCTGGCTGTGTGTGGGGAGCACAGACAGTGCTGGCTGTGTGGTGGGAGCGCTGACAGTGCTGGCTGTGTGGGGGAGCACTGACAGTGCTGGCTGTGTGGGGGAGCAATGACAGTGCTGGTTGTGTGGGGGGTCACTGACAGTGCTGACTGTGTGGGAGAGCACTGACAGTGCTGGCTGTGTGGGGGGAGCACTGACAGTGCTGGCTGTGTGGGGGGTCACTGACAGTGCTGGCTGTGTGGTGGGAGCACTGACAGTGCTGGCTGTGTGTGGGAGCACTGACAGTGCTGGCTGTATGGGGGATCACTGACAGTGCAGGCTGTGTGATGGAGCACTGGCAGTGCTGGCTGTGTGGGGGGAGCACCGACAGTGCTGGCTGTGTGGGGGAGCACTGACAGTGCTGGCTGTGTGGTGGGAGCACTGACAGTGCTGGCTGTGTGGTGGGAGCACTGACAGTACTGGCGGTGTGGTGGGACCACTGGCAGTGCTGGCTGTGTGGGGGGAGCACTGACAGTGCTGGCTGTGTGGGGGAGCACTGACAGTGCTGGATGTGTGGCGGAGCAGTGACAGTGCTGGCTGTGTGGGGGGAGCACTGACAGTGCTGGCTGTGTGGTGGGAGCACTGACAGTTCTGGCTGTGTGGGGAGCACTGACAGTGCTGGCTGTGCGGGGGAGCACTGACAGTGCTGGCTGTGTGGGGGAGCACTGACAGTGCTGGCTGTGTGGGGGGAGTACAGACAGTGCCGGCTGTGTGGGGGAGCACTGACAGTGCTGGCTGTGTGGGTTGAGCACAGACAGTGCTGGCTGTGTGGGGGAGCACGGACAGTGCTGGCTGTGTGGGGGAGCACTGACAGTGCTGGCTGTGTGGGGAGCACTGACAGTGCTGGCTGTGCGGGGGAAGCACTGACAGTGCTGGCTGTGTGGTGGGAGCACTGACAGTGCTGGCTGTGTGGTGGGAGCACTGACAGTGCTGTCTGTGGGGGAGCACTGACAGTGCTGGCTGTGTGGTGGGAGCACTGACAGTGCTGGTTTGTGGCGGGAGCACTGACAGTGCTGGCTGTGTGGTGGGAGCACTGACAGTGCTGTCTGTGGGGGAGCACTGACAGTGCTGGCTGTGTGGGGGAGCACTGACAGTGCTGGCTGTGTGGTGGGAGCATTGACAGTGCTGGCTGTGTGTGGTGGAATCACTGACAGTGCTAGCTGTCTGGGGGAGCACTGACAGTGCTGGCTGTGTGGGGGGAGCACTGACAGTGCTGGCTGTGTGGGGGGTCACTGACAGTGCTGGCTGTGTGGGAGAGCACTGACAGTGCTGGCTGTGTGGGGAGCACTTACAGTGCTGGCTGTGTGGGGGGAGCACTGACAGTGCTGGCTTTGTGGTGGGAGCACTGACAGTGTTGGCTGTGTGGGGGAGCACTGACAGTGCTTTCTGTGTGGGGGAGCACTGACAGTGCTGGCTGTGTGGGGGGAGCACTGACAATGCTGGCTGTGTGGGGGGAGCACTGACAGTGCTTTCTGTGTGGGGGAGCACTGACAGTGCTGGCTGTGTGGGGGGAGCACTGTCAGTGCTGGCTGTTTGGTGGGAGCACTGACAGTGCTGGCTGTGTGTGGGAGCACTGACAGTGCTGGCTGTGTGCGGGGAGCACTGACAGTGCTGGCTGTGTGGGGGGAGCACTGACAGTGCTGGCTGTGTGTGGGAGCACTGACAGTGCTGGCTGTTTGGTGGGAGCACTGGCAGTGCTGGCTGTGTGCGGGGAGCACTGACAGTGCTGGCTGTGTGGGGGAACACTGACAGTGCTGGCTGTGTGGGGAGCACTGACAGTGCTGGCTGTGTGGGGGAGCACTGACAGTGCTGGCTGTGTGCTGGGAGCACTGACAGTTCTGGCTGTGTGGGGGGAGCACAGACAGTGCTGGCGGTGTGGTGGGAGCACTGACAGTGCTGGCGGTGTGGTGGGAGCCCTGACAGTGCTGGCTGTGTGGGGGAGCACTGACAGTGCTGGCTGTGCGTTGGGAGCACGGACAGTGCTGGCTGTGTGGGGAGCACTGACAGTGCTGTATGTGTGGGGGGAGCACTGACAGTGCTGGCTGTGTGGTGGGAGCACTGACAGTGCTGGCTGTGTGGGGGAGCACTGACAGTGCTGGCTGTGTGGTGGGAGCACTGACAGTGCTGGCTGTGTGGTGGGAGCACTGACAGTGCTGGCTGTGTGGGGAGCACTGACAGTGCTGGCTGTGTGGGGGGAGCACTGACAGTGCTGGCTGTGTGGTGGGAGCACTGACAGTGCTGGCTGTGTGGTGGGAGCACTGACAGTGCTGGCTGTGTGGGGGGAGCACTGACAGTGCTGGCTGTGTGGGGGGAGCACTGACAGTGCTGGCTGTGTGGGGGGAGCACTGACAGTGCTGGCTGTGTGGAGGGAGCACTGACAGTGCTGGCTGTGTGGGGTGAGCACTGACAGTGCTGGCTGCGTGTGGGGAGCACTGACAGGGCTGGCTGTGTGGGGGGAGCACTGACAGTGCTGGCTGTGTGTGGGGAGCACTGAGAGGGCTGGCTGTGTGGCGGGAGCACTGACAGTGCTGGCTGTGTGGGGGAGCACTGACAGTGCTGGCTGTGTGGGGGAGCACTGACAGTGCTGGCTGTGTGGGGGAAGCACTGACAGTGCTGGCTGTGTGGTGGGAGCACTGACAGTGCTGGCTGTGTGGTGGGAGCACTGACAGTGCTGTCTGTGGTGGGAGCACTGACAGTGCTAGCTGTGTGGTGGGAGCACTGACAGTGCTGGCTGTGTGGGGGAGCACTGACAGTGCTGGCTGTGTGGGGGAGCACTGACAGTGCTGGCTGTGTGGGGAGCACTGACAGTGCTGGCTGTGTGCTGGGAGCACTGACAGTACTGGCTGTGCGGGGAGTACTGACAGTGCTGGCTGTGTGGGGGGAGCACAGACAGTGCTGGCGGTGTGGTGGGAGCACAGACAGTGCTGGCGGTGTGGTGGGAGCACTGACAGTGCTGGCTGTGTGGGGGAGCACTGACAGTGCTGGCTGTGCGTTGGGAGCACTGACAGTGCTGTCTGTGTGCGGGGGAGCACTGACAGTGCTGGCTGTGCGGGGGAGCACTGACAGTGCTGGCTGTGTGCGGGGGAGCACTGACAGTGCTGGATGTGCGGGGGAGCACTGACAGTGCTGGCTGTGTGGGGGAGCACTGACAGTGCTGGTTGTGTGGTGGGAGCACTGACAGTGTTGGCTGTGTGGGAGGGAGCACTGACAGTGCTGGCTGTGTGGAGGGAGCACTGACAGTGCTGGCTGTGTGGGGGGAGCACTGACAGTGCTGGCTGTGTGGGGGGGGGCACTGACAGTGCTGGCTGTGTGGGGGTGCACTGACAGTGCTGGCTGTGTGGTGGGAGCACTGACAGTGCTGGCTGTGTGGTGGGGGCACTGACATTGCTGGCTGTGTGGTGGGAGCACTGACAGTGCTGTCTGTGGGGGAGCACTGAGAGTGCTGGCTGTGTGGGGGAAAACTGACAGTGCTGGCTGTGTGGTGGGAGCACTGAAAGTGCTGGCTGTGTGGTGGGAGCACTGACAGTGCTGGCTGTGTGGTGGGAGCACTGACAGTGCTGGCTGTGTGGGGGAGCACTGACAGTGCTGGCTGTGTGGTGGGAGCACTGACAGTGCTGGCTGTGTGGGGAGCACTGACAGTGCTGGCTGTGTGGGGGAGCACTGACAGTGCTGGCTGTGTGCTGGGAGCACTGACAGTACTGGCTGTGCGGGGAGTACTGACAGTGCTGGCTGTGTGTGGTAGCACTGGCAGTGCTGGCTGTGTGGGGGGAGCACTGACAGTGCTGCCTGTGTGTGGGGAGCACTGACAGTGCTGGCTGTGTGGTGGAAGCACTGACAGTGCTGGCTGTGTGGGGGAGCACTGACAGTGCTGGCTGTGTGGGGGGAGCACAGACAGTGCTGGCTGTGTGGGGGAGCACAGACAGTGCTGGGTGTGTGGGGAGAACTGACAGTGCTGTCTGTGTTGGGGAGCACTGACAGTGCTGGCTGTGTGGTGGGAGCACTGACAGTGCTGGCTGTGCGGGGGAGCACTGACAGTGCTGGCTGTGTGGGAGGGAGCACTGACAGTGCTGCCTGTGTGGAGGGAGCACTGACAGTGCTGGCTGTGTGGGGGGAGCACTGACAGTGCTGGCTGTGTGGGGGGGGGGGCACTGACAGTGCTGTCTGTGTGGTGGGAGCACTGACAGTGCTGGCTGTGCGGTGGGAGCACTGACAGTGCTGGCTGTGTGGGGGAGCATTGACAGTGCTGGCTGTGTGGGGGGAGCACTGACAGTGCTGGCTGTGCGGTGGGAGCACTGACAGTGCTGGCTGTGTGGGGGATCACTGACAGTGCTGGCTGTGTGGGGGGTCACTGACAGTGCTGGCTGTGTGTGGGGAGCACAGACAGTGCTGGCTGTGTGGTGGGAGCGTTGACAGTGCTGGCTGTGTGGGGGAGCACTGACAGTGCTGGCTGTGTGGGGGGAGCAATGACAGTGCTGGTTGTGTGGGGGGTCACTGACAGTGCTGACTGTGTGGGAGAGCACTGACAGTGCTGGCTGTGTGGGGGGAGCACTGACAGTGCTGGCTGTGTGGGGGGTCACTGACAGTGCTGGCTGTGTGGGGGAGCACTGACAGTGCTGGCTGTGTGGGGGGTCACTGACAGTGCTGGCTGTGTGGGAGAGCACTGACAGTGCTGGCTGTGTGGGGAGCACTGACAGTGCTGGCTGTCTGGGGGGAGCACTGACAGTGCTGGCTGTGTGGTGGGAGCACTGACAGTGCTGGCTGTGTGGGGGAGCACTGACAGTGCTTTCTGTGTGGGGGAGCACTGACAGTGCTGGCTGTGTGGGGGAGCACTGACAGTGCTGGCTGTGTGGGGGGAGCACAGACAGTGCTGGCTGTGTGGGGGAGCACAGACAGTGCTGGGTGTGTGGGGAGCACTGACAGTGCTGTCTGTGTTGGGGAGCACTGACAGTGCTGGCTGTGTGGTGGGAGCACTGACAGTGCTGGCTGTGCGGGGGAGCACTGACAGTGCTGGCTGTGTGGGAGGGAGCACTGACAGTGCTGCCTGTGTGGAGGGAGCACTGACAGTGCTGGCTGTGTGGGGGGAGCACTGACAGTGCTGGCTGTGTGGGGGGGGGGCACTGACAGTGCTGTCTGTGTGGTGGGAGCACTGACAGTGCTGGCTGTGCGGTGGGAGCACTGACAGTGCTGGCTGTGTGGGGGAGCATTGACAGTGCTGGCTGTGTGGGGGGAGCACTGACAGTGCTGGCTGTGCGGTGGGAGCACTGACAGTGCTGGCTGTGTGGGGGAGCACTGACAGTGCTGGCTGTGTGGGGGGTCACTGACAGTGCTGGCTGTGTGTGGGGAGCACAGACAGTGCTGGCTGTGTGGTGGGAGCGCTGACAGTGCTGGCTGTGTGGGGGAGCACTGACAGTGCTGGCTGTTGGTTGGAGGGAGCAATGACAGTGCTGGTTGTGTGGGGGGTCACTGACAGTGCTGACTGTGTGGGAGAGCACTGACAGTGCTGGCTGTGTGGGGGGAGCACTGACAGTGCTGGCTGTGTGGGGGGTCACTGACAGTGCTGGCTGTGTGGTGGGAGCACTGACAGTGCTGGCTGTGTGTGGGAGCACTGACAGTGCTGGCTGTATGGGGGATCACTGACAGTGCAGGCTGTGTGATGGAGCACTGGCAGTGCTGGCTGTGTGGGGGGAGCACCGACAGTGCTGGCTGTGTGGGGGAGCACTGACAGTGCTGGCTGTGTGGTGGGAGCACTGACAGTGCTGGCTGTGTGGTGGGAGCACTGACAGTACTGGCGGTGTGGTGGGACCACTGGCAGTGCTGGCTGTGTGGGGGGAGCACTGACAGTGCTGGCTGTGTGGGGGAGCACTGACAGTGCTGGATGTGTGGCGGAGCAGTGACAGTGCTGGCTGTGTGGGGGGAGCACTGACAGTGCTGGCTGTGTGGTGGGAGCACTGACAGTTCTGGCTGTGTGGGGAGCACTGACAGTGCTGGCTGTGCGGGGGAGCACTGACAGTGCTGGCTGTGTGGGGGAGCACTGACAGTTCTGGCTGTGTGGGGGGAGTACAGACAGTGCCGGCTGTGTGGGGGAGCACTGACAGTGCTGGCTGTGTGGGTTGAGCACAGACAGTGCTGGCTGTGTGGGGGAGCACGGACAGTGCTGGCTGTGTGGGGGAGCACTGACAGTGCTGGCTGTGTGGGGAGCACTGACAGTGCTGGCTGTGCGGGGGAAGCACTGACAGTGCTGGCTGTGTGGTGGGAGCACTGACAGTGCTGGCTGTGTGGTGGGAGCACTGACAGTGCTGTCTGTGGGGGAGCACTGACAGTGCTGGCTGTGTGGTGGGAGCACTGACAGTGCTGGTTTGTGGCGGGAGCACTGACAGTGCTGGCTGTGTGGTGGGAGCACTGACAGTGCTGTCTGTGGGGGAGCACTGACAGTGCTGGCTGTGTGGGGGAGCACTGACAGTGCTGGCTGTGTGGTGGGAGCATTGACAGTGCTGGCTGTGTGTGGTGGAATCACTGACAGTGCTAGCTGTCTGGGGGAGCACTGACAGTGCTGGCTGTGTGGTGGAAGCATTGACAGTGCTGGCTGTGTGGGGAGCACTGACAGTGCTGGCTGTGTGGGGGGAGCACTGACAGTGCTGGCTGTGTGGGGGGTCACTGACAGTGCTGGCTGTGTGGGAGAGCACTGACAGTGCTGGCTGTGTGGGGAGCACTTACAGTGCTGGCTGTGTGGGGGGAGCACTGACAGTGCTGGCTGTGTGGTGGGAGCACTGACAGTGTTGGCTGTGTGGGGGAGCACTGACAGTGCTTTCTGTGTGGGGGAGCACTGACAGTGCTGGCTGTGTGGGGGGGAGCACTGACAATGCTGGCTGTGTGGGGGGAGCACTGACAGTGCTTTCTGTGTGGGGGAGCACTGACAGTGCTGGCTGTGTGGGGGGAGCACTGTCAGTGCTGGCTGTTTGGTGGGAGCACTGACAGTGCTGGCTGTGTGTGGGAGCACTGACAGTGCTGGCTGTGTGCGGGGAGCACTGACAGTGCTGGCTGTGTGGGGGGAGCACTGACAGTGCTGGCTGTGTGTGGGAGCACTGACAGTGCTGGCTGTTTGGTGGGAGCACTGGCAGTGCTGGCTGTGTGCGGGGAGCACTGACAGTGCTGGCTGTGTGGGGGAACACTGACAGTGCTGGCTGTGTGGGGAGCACTGACAGTGCTGGCTGTGTGGGGGAGCACTGACAGTGCTGGCTGTGTGCTGGGAGCACTGACAGTTCTGGCTGTGTGGGGGGAGCACAGACAGTGCTGGCGGTGTGGTGGGAGCACTGACAGTGCTGGCGGTGTGGTGGGAGCACTGACAGTGCTGGCTGTGTGGGGGAGCACTGACAGTGCTGGCTGTGCGTTGGGAGCACGGACAGTGCTGGCTGTGTGGGGAGCACTGACAGTGCTGTATGTGTGGGGGGAGCACTGACAGTGCTGGCTGTGTGGTGGGAGCACTGACAGTGCTGGCTGTGTGGGGGAGCACTGACAGTGCTGGCTGTGTGGTGGGAGCACTGACAGTGCTGGCTGTGTGGTGGGAGCACTGACAGTGCTGGCTGTGTGGGGAGCACTGACAGTGCTGGCTGTGTGGGGGGAGCACTGACAGTGCTGGCTGTGTGGTGGGAGCACTGACAGTGCTGGCTGTGTGGTGGGAGCACTGACAGTGCTGGCTGTGTGGGGGGAGCACTGACAGTGCTGGCTGTGTGGGGGGAGCACTGACAGTGCTGGCTGTGTGGGGGGAGCACTGACAGTGCTGGCTGTGTGGAGGGAGCACTGACAGTGCTGGCTGTGTGGGGTGAGCACTGACAGTGCTGGCTGCGTGTGGGGAGCACTGACAGGGCTGGCTGTGTGGGGGGAGCACTGACAGTGCTGGCTGTGTGTGGGGAGCACTGAGAGGGCTGGCTGTGTGGCGGGAGCACTGACAGTGCTGGCTGTGTGGGGGAGCACTGACAGTGCTGGCTGTGTGGGGGAGCACTGACAGTGCTGGCTGTGTGGGGGAAGCACTGACAGTGCTGGCTGTGTGGTGGGAGCACTGACAGTGCTGGCTGTGTGGTGGGAGCACTGACAGTGCTGTCTGTGGTGGGAGCACTGACAGTGCTAGCTGTGTGGTGGGAGCACTGACAGTGCTGGCTGTGTGGGGGAGCACTGACAGTGCTGGCTGTGTGGGGGAGCACTGACAGTGCTGGCTGTGTGGGGAGCACTGACAGTGCTGGCTGTGTGCTGGGAGCACTGACAGTACTGGCTGTGCGGGGAGTACTGACAGTGCTGGCTGTGTGGGGGGAGCACAGACAGTGCTGGCGGTGTGGTGGGAGCACAGACAGTGCTGGCGGTGTGGTGGGAGCACTGACAGTGCTGGCTGTGTGGGGGAGCACTGACAGTGCTGGCTGTGCGTTGGGAGCACTGACAGTGCTGTCTGTGTGCGGGGGAGCACTGACAGTGCTGGCTGTGCGGGGGAGCACTGACAGTGCTGGATGTGCGGGGGAGCACTGACAGTGCTGGCTGTGTGGGGGAGCACTGACAGTGCTGGTTGTGTGGTGGGAGCACTGACAGTGTTGGCTGTGTGGGAGGGAGCACTGACAGTGCTGGCTGTGTGGAGGGAGCACTGACAGTGCTGGCTGTGTGGGGGGGAGCACTGACAGTGCTGGCTGTGTGGGGGGGGCACTGACAGTGCTGGCTGTGTGGGGGTGCACTGACAGTGCTGGCTGTGTGGTGGGAGCACTGACAGTGCTGGCTGTGTGGTGGGGGCACTGACAGTGCTGGCTGTGTGGTGGGAGCACTGACAGTGCTGTCTGTGGGGGAGCACTGACAGTGCTGTCTGTGTGGTGGGAGCACTGACAGTGCTGGCTGTGTGGTGGGGGCACTGACAGTGCTGGCTGTGTGGTGGGAGCACTGACAGTGCTGTCTGTGGGGGAGCACTGAGAGTGCTGGCTGTGTGGGGGAAAACTGACAGTGCTGGCTGTGTGGTGGGAGCACTGAAAGTGCTGGCTGTGTGGTGGGAGCACTGACAGTGCTGGCTGTGTGGTGGGAGCACTGACAGTGCTGGCTGTGTGGGGGAGCACTGACAGTGCTGGCTGTGTGGTGGGAGCACTGACAGTGCTGGCTGTGTGGGGAGCACTGACAGTGCTGGCTGTGTGGGGGAGCACTGACAGTGCTGGCTGTGTGCTGGGAGCACTAACAGTACTGGCTGTGCGGGGAGTACTGACAGTGCTGGCTGTGTGTGGTAGCACTGGCAGTGCTGGCTGTGTGGGGGGAGCACTGACAGTGCTGCCTGTGTGTGGGGAGCACTGACAGTGCTGGCTGTGTGGTGGAAGCACTGACAGTGCTGGCTGTGTGGGGGAGCACTGACAGTGCTGGCTGTGTGGGGGGAGCACAGACAGTGCTGGCTGTGTGGGGGAGCACAGACAGTGCTGGGTGTGTGGGGAGCACTGACAGTGCTGTCTGTGTTGGGGAGCACTGACAGTGCTGGCTGTGTGGTGGGAGCACTGACAGTGCTGGCTGTGCGGGGGAGCACTGACAGTGCTGGCTGTGTGGGAGGGAGCACTGACAGTGCTGCCTGTGTGGAGGGAGCACTGACAGTGCTGGCTGTGTGGGGGGAGCACTGACAGTGCTGGCTGTGTGGGGGGGGGGGGCACTGACAGTGCTGTCTGTGTGGTGGGAGCACTGACAGTGCTGGCTGTGCGGTGGGAGCACTGACAGTGCTGGCTGTGTGGGGGAGCATTGACAGTGCTGGCTGTGTGGGGGGAGCACTGACAGTGCTGGCTGTGCGGTGGGAGCACTGACAGTGCTGGCTGTGTGGGGGAGCACTGACAGTGCTGGCTGTGTGGGGGGTCACTGACAGTGCTGGCTGTGTGTGGGGAGCACAGACAGTGCTGGCTGTGTGGTGGGAGCGTTGACAGTGCTGGCTGTGTGGGGGAGCACTGACAGTGCTGGCTGTGTGGGGGGAGCAATGACAGTGCTGGTTGTGTGGGGGGTCACTGACAGTGCTGACTGTGTGGGAGAGCACTGACAGTGCTGGCTGTGTGGGGGGAGCACTGACAGTGCTGGCTGTGTGGGGGGTCACTGACAGTGCTGGCTGTGTGGTGGGAGCACTGACAGTGCTGGCTGTGTGTGGGAGCACTGACAGTGCTGGCTGTATGGGATCACTGACAGTGCAGGCTGTGTGATGGAGCACTGGCAGTGCTGGCTGTGTGGGGGGAGCACCGACAGTGCTGGCTGTGTGGGGGAGCACTGACAGTGCTGGCTGTGTGGTGGGAGAACTGACAGTGCTGGCTGTGTGCTGGGAGCACTGACAGTACTGGCGGTGTGGTGGGACCACTGGCAGTGCTGGCTGTGTGGGGGGAGCACTGACAGTGCTGGCTGTGTGGGGGAGCACTGACAGTGCTGGATGTGTGGCGGAGCAGTGACAGTGCTGGCTGTGTGGGGGGAGCACTGACAGTGCTGGCTGTGTGGTGGGAGCACTGACAGTTCTGGCTGTGTGGGGAGCACTGACAGTGCTGGCTGTGCGGGGGAGCACTGACAGTGCTGGCTGTGTGGGGGAGCACTGACAGTGCTGGCTGTGTGGGGGGAGTACAGACAGTGCCGGCTGTGTGGGGGAGCACTGACAGTGCTGGCTGTGTGGGGGGAGCACAGACAGTGCTGGCTGTGTGGGGGAGCACTGACAGTGCTGGCTGTGTGGGGGAGCACTGACAGTGCTGGCTGTGTGGGGAGCACTGACAGTGCTGGCTGTGTGGGGGGAGCACTGACAGTGCTGGCTGTGTGGGGGGTCACTGACAGTGCTGGCTGTGTGGTGGGAGCACTGACAGTGCTGGCTGTGTGTGGGAGCACTGACAGTGCTGGCTGTATGGGGGATCACTGACAGTGCAGGCTGTGTGATGGAGCACTGGCAGTGCTGGCTGTGTGGGGGGAGCACCGACAGTGCTGGCTGTGTGGGGGAGCACTGACAGTGCTGGCTGTGTGGTGGGAGCACTGACAGTGCTGGCTGTGTGGTGGGAGCACTGACAGTACTGGCGGTGTGGTGGGACCACTGGCAGTGCTGGCTGTGTGGGGGGAGCACTGACAGTGCTGGCTGTGTGGGGGAGCACTGACAGTGCTGGATGTGTGGCGGAGCAGTGACAGTGCTGGCTGTGTGGGGGGAGCACTGACAGTGCTGGCTGTGTGGTGGGAGCACTGACAGTTCTGGCTGTGTGGGGAGCACTGACAGTGCTGGCTGTGCGGGGGAGCACTGACAGTGCTGGCTGTGTGGGGGAGCACTGACAGTGCTGGCTGTGTGGGGGGAGTACAGACAGTGCCGGCTGTGTGGGGGAGCACTGACAGTGCTGGCTGTGTGGGTTGAGCACAGACAGTGCTGGCTGTGTGGGGGAGCACGGACAGTGCTGGCTGTGTGGGGGAGCACTGACAGTGCTGGCTGTGTGGGGAGCACTGACAGTGCTGGCTGTGCGGGGGAAGCACTGACAGTGCTGGCTGTGTGGTGGGAGCACTGACAGTGCTGGCTGTGTGGTGGGAGCACTGACAGTGCTGTCTGTGGGGGAGCACTGACAGTGCTGGCTGTGTGGTGGGAGCACTGACAGTGCTGGTTTGTGGCGGGAGCACTGACAGTGCTGGCTGTGTGGTGGGAGCACTGACAGTGCTGTCTGTGGGGGAGCACTGACAGTGCTGGCTGTGTGGGGGAGCACTGACAGTGCTGGCTGTGTGGTGGGAGCATTGACAGTGCTGGCTGTGTGTGGTGGAATCACTGACAGTGCTAGCTGTCTGGGGGAGCACTGACAGTGCTGGCTGTGTGGTGGAAGCATTGACAGTGCTGGCTGTGTGGGGAGCACTGACAGTGCTGGCTGTGTGGGGGGAGCACTGACAGTGCTGGCTGTGTGGGGGGTCACTGACAGTGCTGGCTGTGTGGGAGAGCACTGACAGTGCTGGCTGTGTGGGGAGCACTTACAGTGCTGGCTGTGTGGGGGGAGCACTGACAGTGCTGGCTTTGTGGTGGGAGCACTGACAGTGTTGGCTGTGTGGGGGAGCACTGACAGTGCTTTCTGTGTGGGGGAGCACTGACAGTGCTGGCTGTGTGGGGGGAGCACTGACAATGCTGGCTGTGTGGGGGGAGCACTGACAGTGCTTTCTGTGTGGGGGAGCACTGACAGTGCTGGCTGTGTGGGGGGAGCACTGTCAGTGCTGGCTGTTTGGTGGGAGCACTGACAGTGCTGGCTGTGTGTGGGAGCACTGACAGTGCTGGCTGTGTGCGGGGAGCACTGACAGTGCTGGCTGTGTGGGGGGAGCACTGACAGTGCTGGCTGTGTGTGGGAGCACTGACAGTGCTGGCTGTTTGGTGGGAGCACTGGCAGTGCTGGCTGTGTGCGGGGAGCACTGACAGTGCTGGCTGTGTGGGGGAACACTGACAGTGCTGGCTGTGTGGGGAGCACTGACAGTGCTGGCTGTGTGGGGGAGCACTGACAGTGCTGGCTGTGTGCTGGGAGCACTGACAGTTCTGGCTGTGTGGGGGGAGCACAGACAGTGCTGGCGGTGTGGTGGGAGCACTGACAGTGCTGGCGGTGTGGTGGGAGCCCTGACAGTGCTGGCTGTGTGGGGGAGCACTGACAGTGCTGGCTGTGCGTTGGGAGCACGGACAGTGCTGGCTGTGTGGGGAGCACTGACAGTGCTGTATGTGTGGGGGGAGCACTGACAGTGCTGGCTGTGTGGTGGGAGCACTGACAGTGCTGGCTGTGTGGGGGAGCACTGACAGTGCTGGCTGTGTGGTGGGAGCACTGACAGTGCTGGCTGTGTGGTGGGAGCACTGACAGTGCTGGCTGTGTGGGGAGCACTGACAGTGCTGGCTGTGTGGGGGGAGCACTGACAGTGCTGGCTGTGTGGTGGGAGCACTGACAGTGCTGGCTGTGTGGTGGGAGCACTGACAGTGCTGGCTGTGTGGGGGGAGCACTGACAGTGCTGGCTGTGTGGGGGGAGCACTGACAGTGCTGGCTGTGTGGGGGGAGCACTGACAGTGCTGGCTGTGTGGAGGGAGCACTGACAGTGCTGGCTGTGTGGGGTGAGCACTGACAGTGCTGGCTGCGTGTGGGGAGCACTGACAGGGCTGGCTGTGTGGGGGGAGCACTGACAGTGCTGGCTGTGTGTGGGGAGCACTGAGAGGGCTGGCTGTGTGGCGGGAGCACTGACAGTGCTGGCTGTGTGGGGGAGCACTGACAGTGCTGGCTGTGTGGGGGAGCACTGACAGTGCTGGCTGTGTGGGGGAAGCACTGACAGTGCTGGCTGTGTGGTGGGAGCACTGACAGTGCTGGCTGTGTGGTGGGAGCACTGACAGTGCTGTCTGTGGTGGGAGCACTGACAGTGCTAGCTGTGTGGTGGGAGCACTGACAGTGCTGGCTGTGTGGGGGAGCACTGACAGTGCTGGCTGTGTGGGGGAGCACTGACAGTGCTGGCTGTGTGGGGAGCACTGACAGTGCTGGCTGTGTGCTGGGAGCACTGACAGTACTGGCTGTGCGGGGAGTACTGACAGTGCTGGCTGTGTGGGGGGAGCACAGACAGTGCTGGCGGTGTGGTGGGAGCACAGACAGTGCTGGCGGTGTGGTGGGAGCACTGACAGTGCTGGCTGTGTGGGGGAGCACTGACAGTGCTGGCTGTGCGTTGGGAGCACTGACAGTGCTGTCTGTGTGCGGGGGAGCACTGACAGTGCTGGCTGTGCGGGGGAGCACTGACAGTGCTGGCTGTGTGCGGGGGAGCACTGACAGTGCTGGATGTGCGGGGGAGCACTGACAGTGCTGGCTGTGTGGGGGAGCACTGACAGTGCTGGTTGTGTGGTGGGAGCACTGACAGTGTTGGCTGTGTGGGAGGGAGCACTGACAGTGCTGGCTGTGTGGAGGGAGCACTGACAGTGCTGGCTGTGTGGGGGGAGCACTGACAGTGCTGGCTGTGTGGGGGGGGGGCACTGACAGTGCTGGCTGTGTGGGGGTGCACTGACAGTGCTGGCTGTGTGGTGGGAGCACTGACAGTGCTGGCTGTGTGGTGGGGGCACTGACATTGCTGGCTGTGTGGTGGGAGCACTGACAGTGCTGTCTGTGGGGGAGCACTGAGAGTGCTGGCTGTGTGGGGGAAAACTGACAGTGCTGGCTGTGTGGTGGGAGCACTGAAAGTGCTGGCTGTGTGGTGGGAGCACTGACAGTGCTGGCTGTGTGGTGGGAGCACTGACAGTGCTGGCTGTGTGGGGGAGCACTGACAGTGCTGGCTGTGTGGTGGGAGCACTGACAGTGCTGGCTGTGTGGGGAGCACTGACAGTGCTGGCTGTGTGGGGGAGCACTGACAGTGCTGGCTGTGTGCTGGGAGCACTGACAGTACTGGCTGTGCGGGGAGTACTGACAGTGCTGGCTGTGTGTGGTAGCACTGGCAGTGCTGGCTGTGTGGGGGGAGCACTGACAGTGCTGCCTGTGTGTGGGGAGCACTGACAGTGCTGGCTGTGTGGTGGAAGCACTGACAGTGCTGGCTGTGTGGGGGAGCACTGACAGTGCTGGCTGTGTGGGGGGAGCACAGACAGTGCTGGCTGTGTGGGGGAGCACAGACAGTGCTGGGTGTGTGGGGAGAACTGACAGTGCTGTCTGTGTTGGGGAGCACTGACAGTGCTGGCTGTGTGGTGGGAGCACTGACAGTGCTGGCTGTGCGGGGGAGCACTGACAGTGCTGGCTGTGTGGGAGGGAGCACTGACAGTGCTGCCTGTGTGGAGGGAGCACTGACAGTGCTGGCTGTGTGGGGGGAGCACTGACAGTGCTGGCTGTGTGGGGGGGGGGGGGCACTGACAGTGCTGTCTGTGTGGTGGGAGCACTGACAGTGCTGGCTGTGCGGTGGGAGCACTGACAGTGCTGGCTGTGTGGGGGAGCATTGACAGTGCTGGCTGTGTGGGGGGAGCACTGACAGTGCTGGCTGTGCGGTGGGAGCACTGACAGTGCTGGCTGTGTGGGGGATCACTGACAGTGCTGGCTGTGTGGGGGGTCACTGACAGTGCTGGCTGTGTGTGGGGAGCACAGACAGTGCTGGCTGTGTGGTGGGAGCGTTGACAGTGCTGGCTGTGTGGGGGAGCACTGACAGTGCTGGCTGTGTGGGGGGAGCAATGACAGTGCTGGTTGTGTGGGGGGTCACTGACAGTGCTGACTGTGTGGGAGAGCACTGACAGTGCTGGCTGTGTGGGGGGAGCACTGACAGTGCTGGCTGTGTGGGGGGTCACTGACAGTGCTGGCTGTGTGGGGGAGCACTGACAGTGCTGGCTGTGTGGGGGGTCACTGACAGTGCTGGCTGTGTGGGAGAGCACTGACAGTGCTGGCTGTGTGGGGAGCACTGACAGTGCTGGCTGTCTGGGGGGAGCACTGACAGTGCTGGCTGTGTGGTGGGAGCACTGACAGTGCTGGCTGTGTGGGGGAGCACTGACAGTGCTTTCTGTGTGGGGGAGCACTGACAGTGCTGGCTGTGTGGGGGAGCACTGACAGTGCTGGCTGTGTGGGGGGAGCACAGACAGTGCTGGCTGTGTGGGGGAGCACAGACAGTGCTGGGTGTGTGGGGAGCACTGACAGTGCTGTCTGTGTTGGGGAGCACTGACAGTGCTGGCTGTGTGGTGGGAGCACTGACAGTGCTGGCTGTGCGGGGGAGCACTGACAGTGCTGGCTGTGTGGGAGGGAGCACTGACAGTGCTGCCTGTGTGGAGGGAGCACTGACAGTGCTGGCTGTGTGGGGGGAGCACTGACAGTGCTGGCTGTGTGGGGGGGGGCACTGACAGTGCTGTCTGTGTGGTGGGAGCACTGACAGTGCTGGCTGTGCGGTGGGAGCACTGACAGTGCTGGCTGTGTGGGGGAGCATTGACAGTGCTGGCTGTGTGGGGGGAGCACTGACAGTGCTGGCTGTGCGGTGGGAGCACTGACAGTGCTGGCTGTGTGGGGGAGCACTGACAGTGCTGGCTGTGTGGGGGGTCACTGACAGTGCTGGCTGTGTGTGGGGAGCACAGACAGTGCTGGCTGTGTGGTGGGAGCGCTGACAGTGCTGGCTGTGTGGGGGAGCACTGACAGTGCTGGCTGTTGGTTGGAGGGAGCAATGACAGTGCTGGTTGTGTGGGGGGTCACTGACAGTGCTGACTGTGTGGGAGAGCACTGACAGTGCTGGCTGTGTGGGGGGAGCACTGACAGTGCTGGCTGTCTGGGGGGTCACTGACAGTGCTGGCTGTGTGGTGGGAGCACTGACAGTGCTGGCTGTGTGTGGGAGCACTGACAGTGCTGGCTGTATGGGGGATCACTGACAGTGCAGGCTGTGTGATGGAGCACTGGCAGTGCTGGCTGTGTGGGGGGAGCACCGACAGTGCTGGCTGTGTGGGGGAGCACTGACAGTGCTGGCTGTGTGGTGGGAGCACTGACAGTGCTGGCTGTGTGGTGGGAGCACTGACAGTACTGGCGGTGTGGTGGGACCACTGGCAGTGCTGGCTGTGTGGGGGGAGCACTGACAGTGCTGGCTGTGTGGGGGAGCACTGACAGTGCTGGATGTGTGGCGGAGCAGTGACAGTGCTGGCTGTGTGGGGGGAGCACTGACAGTGCTGGCTGTGTGGTGGGAGCACTGACAGTTCTGGCTGTGTGGGGAGCACTGACAGTGCTGGCTGTGCGGGGGAGCACTGACAGTGCTGGCTGTGTGGGGGAGCACTGACAGTGCTGGCTGTGTGGGGGGAGTACAGACAGTGCCGGCTGTGTGGGGGAGCACTGACAGTGCTGGCTGTGTGGGTTGAGCACAGACAGTGCTGGCTGTGTGGGGGAGCACGGACAGTGCTGGCTGTGTGGGGGAGCACTGACAGTGCTGGCTGTGTGGGGAGCACTGACAGTGCTGGCTGTGCGGGGGAAGCACTGACAGTGCTGGCTGTGTGGTGGGAGCACTGACAGTGCTGGCTGTGTGGTGGGAGCACTGACAGTGCTGTCTGTGGGGGAGCACTGACAGTGCTGGCTGTGTGGTGGGAGCACTGACAGTGCTGGTTTGTGGCGGGAGCACTGACAGTGCTGGCTGTGTGGTGGGAGCACTGACAGTGCTGTCTGTGGGGGAGCACTGACAGTGCTGGCTGTGTGGGGGAGCACTGACAGTGCTGGCTGTGTGGTGGGAGCATTGACAGTGCTGGCTGTGTGTGGTGGAATCACTGACAGTGCTAGCTGTCTGGGGGAGCACTGACAGTGCTGGCTGTGTGGTGGAAGCATTGACAGTGCTGGCTGTGTGGGGAGCACTGACAGTGCTGGCTGTGTGGGGGGAGCACTGACAGTGCTGGCTGTGTGGGGGGTCACTGACAGTGCTGGCTGTGTGGGAGAGCACTGACAGTGCTGGCTGTGTGGGGAGCACTTACAGTGCTGGCTGTGTGGGGGGAGCACTGACAGTGCTGGCTGTGTGGTGGGAGCACTGACAGTGTTGGCTGTGTGGGGGAGCACTGACAGTGCTTTCTGTGTGGGGAGCACTGACAGTGCTGGCTGTGTGGGGGGAGCACTGACAATGCTGGCTGTGTGGGGGGAGCACTGACAGTGCTTTCTGTGTGGGGGAGCACTGACAGTGCTGGCTGTGTGGGGGGAGCACTGTCAGTGCTGGCTGTTTGGTGGGAGCACTGACAGTGCTGGCTGTGTGTGGGGAGCACTGACAGTGCTGGCTGTGTGCGGGGAGCACTGACAGTGCTGGCTGTGTGGGGGGAGCACTGACAGTGCTGGCTGTGTGTGGGAGCACTGACAGTGCTGGCTGTTTGGTGGGAGCACTGGCAGTGCTGGCTGTGTGCGGGGAGCACTGACAGTGCTGGCTGTGTGGGGGAACACTGACAGTGCTGGCTGTGTGGGGAGCACTGACAGTGCTGGCTGTGTGGGGGAGCACTGACAGTGCTGGCTGTGTGCTGGGAGCACTGACAGTTCTGGCTGTGTGGGGGGAGCACAGACAGTGCTGGCGGTGTGGTGGGAGCACTGACAGTGCTGGCGGTGTGGTGGGAGCACTGACAGTGCTGGCTGTGTGGGGGAGCACTGACAGTGCTGGCTGTGCGTTGGGAGCACGGACAGTGCTGGCTGTGTGGGGAGCACTGACAGTGCTGTATGTGTGGGGGGAGCACTGACAGTGCTGGCTGTGTGGTGGGAGCACTGACAGTGCTGGCTGTGTGGGGGAGCACTGACAGTGCTGGCTGTGTGGTGGGAGCACTGACAGTGCTGGCTGTGTGGTGGGAGCACTGACAGTGCTGGCTGTGTGGGGAGCACTGACAGTGCTGGCTGTGTGGGGGGAGCACTGACAGTGCTGGCTGTGTGGTGGGAGCACTGACAGTGCTGGCTGTGTGGTGGGAGCACTGACAGTGCTGGCTGTGTGGGGGGAGCACTGACAGTGCTGGCTGTGTGGGGGGAGCACTGACAGTGCTGGCTGTGTGGGGGGAGCACTGACAGTGCTGGCTGTGTGGAGGGAGCACTGACAGTGCTGGCTGTGTGGGGGTGAGCACTGACAGTGCTGGCTGCGTGTGGGGAGCACTGACAGGGCTGGCTGTGTGGGGGGAGCACTGACAGTGCTGGCTGTGTGTGGGGAGCACTGAGAGGGCTGGCTGTGTGGCGGGAGCACTGACAGTGCTGGCTGTGTGGGGGAGCACTGACAGTGCTGGCTGTGTGGGGGAGCACTGACAGTGCTGGCTGTGTGGGGGAAGCACTGACAGTGCTGGCTGTGTGGTGGGAGCACTGACAGTGCTGGCTGTGTGGTGGGAGCACTGACAGTGCTGTCTGTGGTGGGAGCACTGACAGTGCTAGCTGTGTGGTGGGAGCACTGACAGTGCTGGCTGTGTGGGGGAGCACTGACAGTGCTGGCTGTGTGGGGGAGCACTGACAGTGCTGGCTGTGTGGGGAGCACTGACAGTGCTGGCTGTGTGCTGGGAGCACTGACAGTACTGGCTGTGCGGGGAGTACTGACAGTGCTGGCTGTGTGGGGGGAGCACAGACAGTGCTGGCGGTGTGGTGGGAGCACAGACAGTGCTGGCGGTGTGGTGGGAGCACTGACAGTGCTGGCTGTGTGGGGGAGCACTGACAGTGCTGGCTGTGCGTTGGGAGCACTGACAGTGCTGTCTGTGTACGGGGGAGCACTGACAGTGCTGGCTGTGCGGGGGAGCACTGACAGTGCTGGATGTGCGGGGGAGCACTGACAGTGCTGGCTGTGTGGGGGAGCACTGACAGTGCTGGTTGTGTGGTGGGAGCACTGACAGTGTTGGCTGTGTGGGAGGGAGCACTGACAGTGCTGGCTGTGTGGAGGGAGCACTGACAGTGCTGGCTGTGTGGGGGGAGCACTGACAGTGCTGGCTGTGTGGGGGGGGGCACTGACAGTGCTGGCTGTGTGGGGGTGCACTGACAGTGCTGGCTGTGTGGTGGGAGCACTGACAGTGCTGGCTGTGTGGTGGGGGCACTGACAGTGCTGGCTGTGTGGTGGGAGCACTGACAGTGCTGTCTGTGGGGGAGCACTGACAGTGCTGTCTGTGTGGTGGGAGCACTGACAGTGCTGGCTGTGTGGTGGGGGCACTGACAGTGCTGGCTGTGTGGTGGGAGCACTGACAGTGCTGTCTGTGGGGGAGCACTGAGAGTGCTGGCTGTGTGGGGGAAAACTGACAGTGCTGGCTGTGTGGTGGGAGCACTGAAAGTGCTGGCTGTGTGGTGGGAGCACTGACAGTGCTGGCTGTGTGGTGGGAGCACTGACAGTGCTGGCTGTGTGGGGGAGCACTGACAGTGCTGGCTGTGTGGTGGGAGCACTGACAGTGCTGGCTGTGTGGGGAGCACTGACAGTGCTGGCTGTGTGGGGGAGCACTGACAGTGCTGGCTGTGTGCTGGGAGCACTAACAGTACTGGCTGTGCGGGGAGTACTGACAGTGCTGGCTGTGTGTGGTAGCACTGGCAGTGCTGGCTGTGTGGGGGGAGCACTGACAGTGCTGCCTGTGTGTGGGGAGCACTGACAGTGCTGGCTGTGTGGTGGAAGCACTGACAGTGCTGGCTGTGTGGGGGAGCACTGACAGTGCTGGCTGTGTGGGGGGAGCACAGACAGTGCTGGCTGTGTGGGGGAGCACAGACAGTGCTGGGTGTGTGGGGAGCACTGACAGTGCTGTCTGTGTTGGGGAGCACTGACAGTGCTGGCTGTGTGGTGGGAGCACTGACAGTGCTGGCTGTGCGGGGGAGCACTGACAGTGCTGGCTGTGTGGGAGGGAGCACTGACAGTGCTGCCTGTGTGGAGGGAGCACTGACAGTGCTGGCTGTGTGGGGGGAGCACTGACAGTGCTGGCTGTGTGGGGGGGGGGGCACTGACAGTGCTGTCTGTGTGGTGGGAGCACTGACAGTGCTGGCTGTGCGGTGGGAGCACTGACAGTGCTGGCTGTGTGGGGGAGCATTGACAGTGCTGGCTGTGTGGGGGGAGCACTGACAGTGCTGGCTGTGCGGTGGGAGCACTGACAGTGCTGGCTGTGTGGGGGAGCACTGACAGTGCTGGCTGTGTGGGGGGTCACTGACAGTGCTGGCTGTGTGTGGGGAGCACAGACAGTGCTGGCTGTGTGGTGGGAGCGTTGACAGTGCTGGCTGTGTGGGGGAGCACTGACAGTGCTGGCTGTGTGGGGGGAGCAATGACAGTGCTGGTTGTGTGGGGGGTCACTGACAGTGCTGACTGTGTGGGAGAGCACTGACAGTGCTGGCTGTGTGGGGGGAGCACTGACAGTGCTGGCTGTGTGGGGGGTCACTGACAGTGCTGGCTGTGTGGTGGGAGCACTGACAGTGCTGGCTGTGTGTGGGAGCACTGACAGTGCTGGCTGTATGGGATCACTGACAGTGCAGGCTGTGTGATGGAGCACTGGCAGTGCTGGCTGTGTGGGGGGAGCACCGACAGTGCTGGCTGTGTGGGGGAGCACTGACAGTGCTGGCTGTGTGGTGGGAGAACTGACAGTGCTGGCTGTGTGCTGGGAGCACTGACAGTACTGGCGGTGTGGTGGGACCACTGGCAGTGCTGGCTGTGTGGGGGGAGCACTGACAGTGCTGGCTGTGTGGGGGAGCACTGACAGTGCTGGATGTGTGGCGGAGCAGTGACAGTGCTGGCTGTGTGGGGGGAGCACTGACAGTGCTGGCTGTGTGGTGGGAGCACTGACAGTTCTGGCTGTGTGGGGAGCACTGACAGTGCTGGCTGTGCGGGGGAGCACTGACAGTGCTGGCTGTGTGGGGGAGCACTGACAGTGCTGGCTGTGTGGGGGGAGTACAGACAGTGCCGGCTGTGTGGGGGAGCACTGACAGTGCTGGCTGTGTGGGGGGAGCACAGACAGTGCTGGCTGTGTGGGGGAGCACTGACAGTGCTGGCTGTGTGGGGGAGCACTGACAGTGCTGGCTGTGTGGGGAGCACTGACAGTGCTGGCTGTGCGGGGGAAGCACTGACAGTGCTGGCTGTGTGGTGGGAGCACTGCCAGTGCTGGCTGTGTGGTGGGAGCACTGACAGTGCTGTCTGTGGGGGAGCACTGACAGTGCTGGCTGTGTGGTGGTAGCACTGACAGTGCTGGTTTGTGGCGGGAGCACTGACAGTGCTGGCTGTGTGGGGGGAGCACTGACAGTGCTTTCTGTGTGGGGGAGCACTGACAGTGCTGGCTGTGTGGGGGGAGCACTGTCAGTGCTGGCTGTTTGGTGGGAGCACTGACAGTGCTGGCTGTGTGTGGGAGCACTGACAGTGCTGGCTGTGTGCGGGGAGCACTGACAGTGCTGGCTGTGTGGGGGGAGCACTGACAGTGCTGGCTGTGTGTGGGAGCACTGACAGTGCTGGCTGTTTGGTGGGAGCACTGACAGTGCTGGCTGTGTGGGGGAGCACTGACAGTGCTGGCTGTGTGCGGGGAGCACTGACAGTGCTGGCTGTGTGGGGGAACACTGACAGTGCTGGCTGTGTGGGGAGCACTGACAGTGCTGGCTGTGTGGGGGAGCACTGACAGTGCTGGCTGTGTGCTGGGAGCACTGACAGTTCTGGCTGTGTGGGGGGAGCACAGACAGTGCTGGCGGTGTGGTGGGAGCACTGACAGTGCTGGCGGTGTGGTGGGAGCACTGACAGTGCTGGCTGTGTGGGGGAGCACTGACATTGCTGGCTGTGCGTTGGGAGCACGGACAGTGCTGGCTGGGTGGGGAGCACTGACAGTGCTGTATGTGTGGGGGGAGCACTGACAGTGCTGGCTGTGTGGTGGGAGCACTGACAGTGCTGGCTGTGTGGGGGAGCACTGACAGTGCTGGCTGTGTGGTGGGAGCACTGACAGTGCTGGCTGTGTGGTGGGAGCACTGACAGTGCTGGCTGTGTGGGGGAGCACTGACAGTGCTGGCTGTGTGGGGGGAGCACTGACAGTGCTGGCTGTGTGGTGGGAGCACTGACAGTGCTGGCTGTGTGGTGGGAGCACTGACAGTGCTGGCTGTGTGGGGGGAGCACTGACAGTGCTGGCTGTGTGGGGGGAGCACTGACAGTGCTGGCTGTGTGGGGGGAGCACTGACAGTGCTGGCTGTGTGGAGGGAGCACTGACAGTGCTGGCTGTGTGGGGTGAGCACTGACAGTGCTGGCTGCGTGTGGGGAGCACTGACAGGGCTGGCTGTGTGGGGGGAGCACTGACAGTGCTGGCTGTGTGTGGGGAGCACTGACAGGGCTGGCTGTGTGGCGGGAGCACTGACAGTGCTGGCTGTGTGGGGGAGCACTGACAGTGCTGGCTGTGTGGGGAGCACTGACAGTGCTGGCTGTGTGGGGGAAGCACTGACAGTGCTGGCTGTGTGGTGGGAGCACTGACAGTGCTGGCTGTGTGGTGGGAGCACTGACAGTGCTGTCTGTGGTGGGAGCACTGACAGTGCTAGCTGTGTGGTGGGAGCACTGACAGTCCTGGCTGTGTGGGGGAGCACTGACAGTGCTGGCTGTGTGGGGGAGCACTGACAGTGCTGGCTGTGTGGGGAGCACTGACAGTGCTGGCTGTGTGCTGGGAGCACTGACAGTACTGGCTGTGCGGGGAGTACTGACAGTGCTGGCTGTGTGGGGGGAGCACAGACAGTGCTGGCGGTGTGGTGGGAGCACAGACAGTGCTGGCAGTGTGGTGGGAGCACTGACAGTGCTGGCTGTGTGGGTTAGCACTGACAGTGCTGGCTGTGCGTTGGGAGCACTGACAGTGCTGTCTGTGTGCGGGGGAGCACTGACAGTGCTGGCTGTGCGGGGGAGCACTGACAGTGCTGGCTGTGTGCGGGGGAGCACTGACAGTGCTGGATGTGCGGGGGAGCACTGACAGTGCTGGCTGTGTGGGGGAGCACTGACAGTGCTGGTTGTGTGGTGGGAGCACTGACAGTGTTGGCTGTGTGGGAGGGAGCACTGACAGTGCTGGCTGTGTGGAGGGAGCACTGACAGTGCTGGCTGTGTGGGGGGAGCACTGACAGTGCTGGCTGTGTGGGGGGGGGGGGGCACTGACAGTGCTGGCTGTGTGGGGGTGCACTGACAGTGCTGGCTGTGTGGTGGGAGCACTGACAGTGCTGGCTGTGTGGTGGGGGCACTGACAGTGCTGGCTGTGTGGTGGGAGCACTGACAGTGCTGTCTGTGGGGGAGCACTGACAGTGCTGGCTGTGTGGTGGGAGCACTGACAGTGCTGGCTGTGTGGTGGGGGCACTGACAGTGCTGGCTGTGTGGTGGGAGCACTGACAGTGCTGTCTGTGGGGGAGCACTGAGAGTGCTGGCTGTGTTGGGGGAAAACTGACAGTGCTGGCTGTGTGGTGGGAGCACTGACAGTGCTGGCTGTGTGGTGGGAGCACTGACAGTGCTGGCTGTGTGGTGGGAGCATTGACAGTGCTGGCTGTGTGGGGGAGCACTGACAGTGCTGGCTGTGTGGTGGGAGCACTGACAGTGCTGGCTGTGTGGGGAGCACTGACAGTGCTGTCTGTGTGGGGGAGCACTGACAGTGCTGGCTGTGTGCTGGGAGCACTGACAGTACTGGCTGTGCGGGGAGTACTGACAGTGCAGGCTGTGTGTGGTAGCACTGGCAGTGCTGGCTGTGTGGGGGGAGCACTGACAGTGCTGCCTGTGTGTGGGGAGCACTGACAGTGCTGGCTGTGTGGTGGAAGCACTGACAGTGCTGGCTGTGTGGGGGAGCACTGACAGTGCTGGCTGTGTGGGGGGAGCACAGACAGTGCTGGCTGTGTGGGGGAGCACAGACAGTGCTGGGTGTGTGGGGAGCACTGACAGTGCTGTCTGTGTTGGGGAGCACTGACAGTGCTGGCTGTGTGGTGGGAGCACTGACAGTGCTGGCTGTGCGGGGGAGCACTGACATGGCTGGCTGTGCGGGAGGGAGCACTGACAGTGCTGCCTGTGTGGAGGGAGCACTGACAGTGCTGGCTGTGTGGGGGGAGCACTGACAGTGCTGGCTGTGTGGGGGGGGGGGGCACTGACAGTGCTGTCTGTGTGGTGGGAGCACTGACAGTGCTGGCTGTGCGGTGGGAGCACTGACAGTGCTGGCTGTGTGGGGGAGCATTGACAGTGCTGGCTGTGTGGGGGGAGCACTGACAGTGCTGGCTGTGCGGTGGGAGCACTGACAGTGCTGGCTGTGTGGGGGAGCACTGACAGTGCTGGCTGTGTGGGGGGTCACTGACAGTGCTGGCTGTGTGTGGGGAGCACAGACAGTGCTGGCTGTGTGGTGGGAGCGTTGACAGTGCTGGCTGTGTGGGGGAGCACTGACAGTGCTGGCTGTGTGGGGGGAGCAATGACAGTGCTGGTTGTGTGGGGGGTCACTGACAGTGCTGACTGTGTGGGAGAGCACTGACAGTGCTGGCTGTGTGGGGGGAGCACTGACAGTGCTGGCTGTGTGGGGGGTCACTGACAGTGCTGGCTGTGTGGTGGGAGCACTGACAGTGCTGGCTGTGTGTGGGAGCACTGACAGTGCTGGCTGTATGGGATCACTGACAGTGCAGGCTGTGTGATGGAGCACTGGCAGTGCTGGCTGTGTGGGGGGAGCACCGACAGTGCTGGCTGTGTGGGGGAGCACTGACAGTGCTGGCTGTGTGGTGGGAGCACTGACAGTGCTGGCTGTGTGGTGGGAGCACTGACAGTACTGGCGGTGTGGTGGGACCACTGGCAGTGCTGGCTGTGTGGGGGAGCACTGACAGTGCTGGATGTGTGGCGGAGCAGTGACAGTGCTGGCTGTGTGGGGAGCACTTACAGTGCTGGCTGTGTGGGGGGAGCACTGACAGTGCTGGCTGTGTGGTGGGAGCACTGACAGTGTTGGCTGTGTGGGGGAGCACTGACAGTGCTTTCTGTGTGGGGGAGCACTGACAGTGCTGGCTGTGTGGGGGGAGCACTGACAATGCTGGCTGTGTGGGGGGAGCACTGACAGTGCTTTCTGTGTGGGGGAGCACTGACAGTGCTGGCTGTGTGGGGGGAGCACTGTCAGTGCTGGCTGTTTGGTGGGAGCACTGACAGTGCTGGCTGTGTGTGGGAGCACTGACAGTGCTGGCTGTGTGCGGGGAGCACTGACAGTGCTGGCTGTGTGGGGGGAGCACTGACAGTGCTGGCTGTGTGTGGGAGCACTGACAGTGCTGGCTGTTTGGTGGGAGCACTGGCAGTGCTGGCTGTGTGCGGGGAGCACTGACAGTGCTGGCTGTGTGGGGGAACACTGACAGTGCTGGCTGTGTGGGGAGCACTGACAGTGCTGGCTGTGTGGGGGAGCACTGACAGTGCTGGCTGTGTGCTGGGAGCACTGACAGTTCTGGCTGTGTGGGGGGAGCACAGACAGTGCTGGCGGTGTGGTGGGAGCACTGACAGTGCTGGCGGTGTGGTGGGAGCACTGACAGTGCTGGCTGTGTGGGGGAGCACTGACAGTGCTGGCTGTGCGTTGGGAGCACGGACAGTGCTGGCTGTGTGGGGAGCACTGACAGTGCTGTATGTGTGGGGGGAGCACTGACAGTGCTGGCTGTGTGGTGGGAGCACTGACAGTGCTGGCTGTGTGGGGGAGCACTGACAGTGCTGGCTGTGTGGTGGGAGCACTGACAGTGCTGGCTGTGTGGTGGGAGCACTGACAGTGCTGGCTGTGTGGGGAGCACTGACAGTGCTGGCTGTGTGGGGGGAGCACTGACAGTGCTGGCTGTGTGGTGGGAGCACTGACAGTGCTGGCTGTGTGGTGGGAGCACTGACAGTGCTGGCTGTGTGGGGGGAGCACTGACAGTGCTGGCTGTGTGGGGGGAGCACTGACAGTGCTGGCTGTGTGGGGGGAGCACTGACAGTGCTGGCTGTGTGGAGGGAGCACTGACAGTGCTGGCTGTGTGGGGTGAGCACTGACAGTGCTGGCTGCGTGTGGGGAGCACTGACAGGGCTGGCTGTGTGGGGGGAGCACTGACAGTGCTGGCTGTGTGTGGGGAGCACTGAGAGGGCTGGCTGTGTGGCGGGAGCACTGACAGTGCTGGCTGTGTGGGGGAGCACTGACAGTGCTGGCTGTGTGGGGGAGCACTGACAGTGCTGGCTGTGTGGGGGAAGCACTGACAGTGCTGGCTGTGTGGTGGGAGCACTGACAGTGCTGGCTGTGTTGTGGGAGCACTGACAGTGCTGTCTGTGGTGGGAGCACTGACAGTGCTAGCTGTGTGGTGGGAGCACTGACAGTGCTGGCTGTGTGGGGGAGCACTGACAGTGCTGGCTGTGTGGGGGAGCACTGACAGTGCTGGCTGTGTGGGGAGCACTGACAGTGCTGGCTGTGTGCTGGGAGCACTGACAGTACTGGCTGTGCGGGGAGTACTGACAGTGCTGGCTGTGTGGGGGGAGCACAGACAGTGCTGGCGGTGTGGTGGGAGCACAGACAGTGCTGGCGGTGTGGTGGGAGCACTGACAGTGCTGGCTGTGTGGGGGAGCACTGACAGTGCTGGCTGTGCGTTGGGAGCACTGACAGTGCTGTCTGTGTGCGGGGGAGCACTGACAGTGCTGGCTGTGCGGGGGAGCACTGACAGTGCTGGATGTGCGGGGGAGCACTGACAGTGCTGGCTGTGTGGGGGAGCACTGACAGTGCTGGTTGTGTGGTGGGAGCACTGACAGTGTTGGCTGTGTGGGAGGGAGCACTGACAGTGCTGGCTGTGTGGAGGGAGCACTGACAGTGCTGGCTGTGTGGGGGGAGCACTGACAGTGCTGGCTGTGTGGGGGGGGGGCACTGACAGTGCTGGCTGTGTGGGGGTGCACTGACAGTGCTGGCTGTGTGGTGGGAGCACTGACAGTGCTGGCTGTGTGGTGGGGGCACTGACAGTGCTGGCTGTGTGGTGGGAGCACTGACAGTGCTGTCTGTGGGGGAGCACTGACAGTGCTGGCTGTGTGGTGGGAGCACTGACAGTGCTGGCTGTGTGGTGGGGGCACTGACAGTGCTGGCTGTGTGGTGGGAGCACTGACAGTGCTGTCTGTGGGGGAGCACTGTGAGTGCTGGCTGTGTGGGGGAAAACTGACAGTGCTGGCTGTGTGGTGGGAGCACTGAAAGTGCTGGCTGTGTGGTGGGAGCACTGACAGTGCTGGCTGTGTGGTGGGAGCACTGACAGTGCTGGCTGTGTGGGGGAGCACTGACAGTGCTGGCTGTGTGGTGGGAGCACTGACAGTGCTGGCTGTGTGGGGAGCACTGACAGTGCTGGCTGTGTGGGGGAGCACTGACAGTGCTGGCTGTGTGCTGGGAGCACTAACAGTACTGGCTGTGCGGGGAGTACTGACAGTGCTGGCTGTGTGTGGTAGCACTGGCAGTGCTGGCTGTGTGGGGGGAGCACTGACAGTGCTGCCTGTGTGTGGGGAGCACTGACAGTGCTGGCTGTGTGGTGGAAGCACTGACAGTGCTGGCTGTGTGGGGGAGCACTGACAGTGCTGGCTGTGTGGGGGAGCACAGACAGTGCTGGCTGTGTGGGGGAGCACAGACAGTGCTGGGTGTGTGGGGAGCACTGACAGTGCTGTCTGTGTTGGGGAGCACTGACAGTGCTGGCTGTGTGGTGGGAGCACTGACAGTGCTGGCTGTGCGGGGGAGCACTGACAGTGCTGGCTGTGTGGGAGGGAGCACTGACAGTGCTGCCTGTGTGGAGGGAGCACTGACAGTGCTGGCTGTGTGGGGGGAGCACTGACAGTGCTGGCTGTGTGGGGGGGGGGGCACTGACAGTGCTGTCTGTGTGGTGGGAGCACTGACAGTGCTGGCTGTGCGGTGGGAGCACTGACAGTGCTGGCTGTGTGGGGGAGCATTGACAGTGCTGGCTGTGTGGGGGGAGCACTGACAGTGCTGGCTGTGCGGTGGGAGCACTGACAGTGCTGGCTGTGTGGGGGAGCACTGACAGTGCTGGCTGTGTGGGGGGTCACTGACAGTGCTGGCTGTGTGTGGGGAGCACAGACAGTGCTGGCTGTGTGGTGGGAGCGTTGACAGTGCTGGCTGTGTGGGGGAGCACTGACAGTGCTGGCTGTGTGGGGGGAGCAATGACAGTGCTGGTTGTGTGGGGGGTCACTGACAGTGCTGACTGTGTGGGAGAGCACTGACTGTGCTGGCTGTGTGGGGGGAGCACTGACAGTGCTGGCTCTGTGGGGGGTCACTGACAGTGCTGGCTGTGTGGTGGGAGCACTGACAGTGCTGGCTGTGTGTGGGAGCACTGACAGTGCTGGCTGTATGGGATCACTGACAGTGCAGGCTGTGTGATGGAGCACTGGCAGTGCTGGCTGTGTGGGGGGAGCACCGACAGTGCTGGCTGTGTGGGGGAGCACTGACAGTGCTGGCTGTGTGGTGGGAGAACTGACAGTGCTGGCTGTGTGCTGGGAGCACTGACAGTACTGGCGGTGTGGTGGGACCACTGGCAGTGCTGGCTGTGTGGGGGGAGCACTGACAGTGCTGGCTGTGTGGGGGAGCACTGACAGTGCTGGATGTGTGGCGGAGCAGTGACAGTGCTGGCTGTGTGGGGGGAGCACTGACAGTGCTGGCTGTGTGGTGGGAGCACTGACAGTTCTGGCTGTGTGGGGAGCACTGACAGTGCTGGCTGTGCGGGGGAGCACTGACAGTGCTGGCTGTGTGGGGGAGCACTGACAGTGCTGGCTGTGTGGGGGGAGTACAGACAGTGCCGGCTGTGTGGGGGAGCACTGACAGTGCTGGCTGTGTGGGGGGAGCACAGACAGTGCTGGCTGTGTGGGGGAGCACTGACAGTGCTGGCTGTGTGGGGGAGCACTGACAGTGCTGGCTGTGTGGGGAGCACTGACAGTGCTGGCTGTGCGGGGGAAGCACTGACAGTGCTGGCTGTGTGGTGGGAGCACTGCCAGTGCTGGCTGTGTGGTGGGAGCACTGACATTGCTGTCTGTGGGGGAGCACTGACAGTGCTGGCTGTGTGGTGGTAGCACTGACAGTGCTGGTTTGTGGCGGGAGCACTGACAGTGCTGGCTGTGTGGGGGGAGCACTGACAGTGCTTTCTGTGTGGGGGAGCACTGACAGTGCTGGCTGTGTGGGGGGAGCACTGTCAGTGCTGGCTGTTTGGTGGGAGCACTGACAGTGCTGGCTGTGTGTGGGAGCACTGACAGTGCTGGCTGTGTGCGGGGAGCACTGACAGTGCTGGCTGTGTGGGGGGAGCACTGACAGTGCTGGCTGTGTGTGGGAGCACTGACAGTGCTGGCTGTTTGGTGGGAGCACTGACAGTGCTGGCTGTGTGGGGGAGCACTGACAGTGCTGGCTGTGAGCGGGGAGCACTGACAGTGCTGGCTGTGTGGGGGAACACTGACAGTGCTGGCTGTGTGGGGAGCACTGACAGTGCTGGCTGTGTGGGGGAGCACTGACAGTGCTGGCTGTGTGCTGGGAGCACTGACAGTTCTGGCTGTGTGGGGGGAGCACAGACAGTGCTGGCGGTGTGGTGGGAGCACTGACAGTGCTGGCGGTGTGGTGGGAGCACTGACAGTGCTGGCTGTGTGGGGGAGCACTGACATTGCTGGCTGTGCGTTGGGAGCACGGACAGTGCTGGCTGGGTGGGGAGCACTGACAGTGCTGTATGTGTGGGGGGAGCACTGACAGTGCTGGCTGTGTGGTGGGAGCACTGACAGTGCTGGCTGTGTGGGGGAGCACTGACAGTGCTGGCTGTGTGGTGGGAGCACTGACAGTGCTGGCTGTGTGGTGGGAGCACTGACAGTGCTGGCTGTGTGGGGGAGCACTGACAGTGCTGGCTGTGTGGGGGGAGCACTGACAGTGCTGGCTGTGTGGTGGGAGCACTGACAGTGCTGGCTGTGTGGTGGGAGCACTGACAGTGCTGGCTGTGTGGGGGGAGCACTGACAGTGCTGGCTGTGTGGGGGGAGCACTGACAGTGCTGGCTGTGTGGGGGGAGCACTGACAGTGCTGGCTGTGTGGAGGGAGCACTGACAGTGCTGGCTGTGTGGGGTGAGCACTGACAGTGCTGGCTGCGTGTGGGGAGCACTGACAGGGCTGGCTGTGTGGGGGGAGCACTGACAGTGCTGGCTGTGTGTGGGGAGCACTGACAGGGCTGGCTGTGTGGCGGGAGCACTGACAGTGCTGGCTGTGTGGGGGAGCACTGACAGTGCTGGCTGTGTGGGGAGCACTGACAGTGCTGGCTGTGTGGGGGAAGCACTGACAGTGCTGGCTGTGTGGTGGGAGCACTGACAGTGCTGGCTGTGTGGTGGGAGCACTGACAGTGCTGTCTGTGGTGGGAGCACTGACAGTGCTAGCTGTGTGGTGGGAGCACTGACAGTCCTGGCTGTGTGGGGGAGCACTGACAGTGCTGGCTGTGTGGGGGAGCACTGACAGTGCTGGCTGTGTGGGGAGCACTGACAGTGCTGGCTGTGTGCTGGGAGCACTGACAGTACTGGCTGTGCGGGGAGTACTGACAGTGCTGGCTGTGTGGGGGGAGCACAGACAGTGCTGGCGGTGTGGTGGGAGCACAGACAGTGCTGGCGGTGTGGTGGGAGCACTGACAGTGCTGGCTGTGTGGGTTAGCACTGACAGTGCTGGCTGTGCGTTGGGAGCACTGACAGTGCTGTCTGTGTGCGGGGGAGCACTGACAGTGCTGGCTGTGCGGGGGAGCACTGACAGTGCTGGCTGTGTGCGGGGGAGCACTGACAGTGCTGGATGTGCGGGGGAGCACTGACAGTGCTGGCTGTGTGGGGGAGCACTGACAGTGCTGGTTGTGTGGTGGGAGCACTGACAGTGTTGGCTGTGTGGGAGGGAGCACTGACAGTGCTGGCTGTGTGGAGGGAGCACTGACAGTGCTGGCTGTGTGGGGGGAGCACTGACAGTGCTGGCTGTGTGGGGGGGGGGGCACTGACAGTGCTGGCTGTGTGGGGGTGCACTGACAGTGCTGGCTGTGTGGTGGGAGCACTGACAGTGCTGGCTGTGTGGTGGGGGCACTGACAGTGCTGGCTGTGTGGTGGGAGCACTGACAGTGCTGTCTGTGGGGGAGCACTGACAGTGCTGGCTGTGTGGTGGGAGCACTGACAGTGCTGGCTGTGTGGTGGGGGCACTGACAGTGCTGGCTGTGTGGTGGGAGCACTGACAGTGCTGTCTGTGGGGGAGCACTGAGAGTGCTGGCTGTGTTGGGGGAAAACTGACAGTGCTGGCTGTGTGGTGGGAGCACTGACAGTGCTGGCTGTGTGGTGGGAGCACTGACAGTGCTGGCTGTGTGGTGGGAGCATTGACAGTGCTGGCTGTGTGGGGGAGCACTGACAGTGCTGGCTGTGTGGTGGGAGCACTGACAGTGCTGGCTGTGTGGGGAGCACTGACAGTGCTGTCTGTGTGGGGGAGCACTGACAGTGCTGGCTGTGTGCTGGGAGCACTGACAGTACTGGCTGTGCGGGGAGTACTGACAGTGCAGGCTGTGTGTGGTAGCACTGGCAGTGCTGGCTGTGTGGGGGGAGCACTGACAGTGCTGCCTGTGTGTGGGGAGCACTGACAGTGCTGGCTGTGTGGTGGAAGCACTGACAGTGCTGGCTGTGTGGGGGAGCACTGACAGTGCTGGCTGTGTGGTGGGAGCACAGACAGTGCTGGCTGTGTGGGGGAGCACAGACAGTGCTGGGTGTGTGGGGAGCACTGACAGTGCTGTCTGTGTTGGGGAGCACTGACAGTGCTGGCTGTGTGGTGGGAGCACTGACAGTGCTGGCTGTGCGGGGGAGCACTGACATGGCTGGCTGTGCGGGAGGGAGCACTGACAGTGCTGCCTGTGTGGAGGGAGCACTGACAGTGCTGGCTGTGTGGGGGGAGCACTGACAGTGCTGGCTGTGTGGGGGGGGGGGCACTGACAGTGCTGTCTGTGTGGTGGGAGCACTGACAGTGCTGGCTGTGCGGTGGGAGCACTGACAGTGCTGGCTGTGTGGGGGAGCATTGACAGTGCTGGCTGTGTGGGGGGAGCACTGACAGTGCTGGCTGTGCGGTGGGAGCACTGACAGTGCTGGCTGTGTGGGGGAGCACTGACAGTGCTGGCTGTGTGGGGGGTCACTGACAGTGCTGGCTGTGTGTGGGGAGCACAGACAGTGCTGGCTGTGTGGTGGGAGCGTTGACAGTGCTGGCTGTGTGGGGGAGCACTGACAGTGCTGGCTGTGTGGGGGGAGCAATGACAGTGCTGGTTGTGTGGGGGGTCACTGACAGTGCTGACTGTGTGGGAGAGCACTGACAGTGCTGGCTGTGTGGGGGGAGCACTGACAGTGCTGGCTGTGTGGGGGGTCACTGACAGTGCTGGCTGTGTGGTGGGAGCACTGACAGTGCTGGCTGTGTGTGGGAGCACTGACAGTGCTGGCTGTATGGGATCACTGACAGTGCAGGCTGTGTGATGGAGCACTGGCAGTGCTGGCTGTGTGGGGGGAGCACCGACAGTGCTGGCTGTGTGGGGGAGCACTGACAGTGCTGGCTGTGTGGTGGGAGCACTGACAGTGCTGGCTGTGTGGTGGGAGCACTGACAGTACTGGCGGTGTGGTGGGACCACTGGCAGTGCTGGCTGTGTGGGGGGAGCACTGACAGTGCTGGCTGTGTGGGGGAGCACTGACAGTGCTGGATGTGTGGCGGAGCAGTGACAGTGCTGGCTGTGTGGGGGGAGCACTGACAGTGCTGGCTGTGTGGTGGGAGCACTGACAGTTCTGGCTGTGTGGGGAGCACTGACAGTGCTGGCTGTGCGGGGGAGCACTGACAGTGCTGGCTGTGTGGGGGAGCACTGACAGTGCTGGCTGTGTGGGGGGAGTACAGACAGTGCCGGCTGTGTGGGGGAGCACTGACAGTGCTGGCTGTGTGGGGGGAGCACAGACAGTGCTGGCTGTGTGGGGGAGCACTGACAGTGCTGGCTGTGTGGGGGAGCACTGACAGTGCTGGCTGTGTGGGGAGCACTGACAGTGCTGGCTGTGCGGGGGAAGCACTGACAGTGCTGGCTGTGTGGTGGGAGCACTGACAGTGCTGGCTGTGTGGTGGGAGCACTGACAGTGCTGTCTGTGGGGGAGCACTGACAGTGCTGGCTGTCTGGTGGGAGCACTGACAGTGCTGGTTTGTGGCGGGAGCACTGACAGTGCTGGCTGTGTGGTGGGAGCACTGACATTGCTGTCTGTGGGGGAGCACTGACAGTGCTGGCTGTGTGGGGGAGCACTGACAGTGCTGGCTGTGTGGTGGGAGCATTGACAGTGCTGGCTGTGTGTGGTGGAATCACTGACAGTGCTAGCTGTCTGGGGGAGCACTGACAGTGCTGGCTGTGTGGTGGAAGCATTGACAGTGCTGGCTGCGTGGGGAGCACTGACAGTGCTGGCTGTGTGGGGGGAGCACTGACAGTGCTGGCTGTGTGGGGGGTCACTGACAGTGCTGGCTGTGTGGGAGAGCACTGGCAGTGCTGGCTGTGTGGGGAGCACTGACAGTGCCGGCTGTGTGGGGGGAGCACTGACTGTGCTGGCTGTGTGGTGGGAGCACTGACAGTGCTGGCTGCGTGGGGGAGCACTGACAGTGCTTTCTGTGTGGGGGAGCACTGACAGTGCTGGCTGTGTGGGGGGAGCACTGACAGTGCTGGCTGTGTGGGGGGAGCACTGACAGTGCTTTCTGTGTTGGGGAGCACTGACAGTGCTGGCTGTGTGGGGGGAGCACTGTCAGTGCTGGCTGTTTGGTGGGAGCACTGACAGTGCTGGCTGTGTGTGGGAGCACTGACAGTGCTGGCTGTGTGCGGGGAGCACTGACAGTGCTGGCTGTGTGGGGGGAGCACTGACAGTGCTGGCTGTGTGTGGGAGCACTGACAGGGCTGGCTGTTTGGTGGGAGCACTGACAGTGCTGGCTGTGTGGGGGAGCACTGACAGTGCTGGCTGTGTGCGGGGAGCACTGACAGTGCTGGCTGTGTGGGGGAACACTGACAGTGCTGGCTGTGTGGGGAGCACTGACAGTGCTGGCTGTGTGGGGGAGCACTGACAGTACTGGCTGTGTGCTGGGAGCATTGACAGTTCTGGCTGTGTGGGGGGAGCACAGACAGTGCTGGCGGTGTGGTGGGAGCACTGACAGTGCTGGCGGTGTGGTGGGAGCACTGACAGTGCTGGCTGTGTGGGGGAGCACTGACAGTGCTGGCTGTGCGTTGGGAGCACGGACAGTGCTGGCTGTGTCGGGAGCACTGACAGTGCTGTATGTGTGGGGGGAGCACTGACAGTGCTGGCTGTGTGGTGGGAGCACTGACAGTGCTGGCTGTGTGGGGGAGCACTGACAGTGCTGGCTGTGTGGTGGGAGCACTGACAGTGCTGGCTGTGTGGTGGGAGCACTGACAGTGCTGGCTGTGTGGGGGGAGCACTGACAGTGCTGGCTGTGTGGGGGGAGCACTGACAGTGCTGGCTGTGTGGTGGGAGCACTGACAGTGCTGGCTGTGTGGTGGGAGCACTGACAGTGCTGGCTGTGTGGGGGGAGCACTGACAGTGCTGGCTGTGTGGGGGGAGCACTGACAGTGCTGGCTGTGTGGGGGGAGCACTGACAGTGCTGGCTGTGTGGAGGGAGCACTGACAGTGCTGGCTGTGTGGGGTGAGCACTGACAGTGCTGGCTGTGTGTGGGGAGCACTGACAGGGCTGGCTGTGTGGGGGGAGCACTGACAGTGCTGGCTGTGTGTGGGGAGCACTGACAGGGCTGGCTGTGTGGCGGGAGCACTGACAGTGCTGGCTGTGTGGGGGAGCACTGACAGTGCTGGCTGTGTGGGGGAGCACTGACAGTGCTGGCTGTGTGGGGGAAGCACTGACAGTGCTGGCTGTGTGGTGGGAGCACTGACAGTGCTGGCTGTGTGGTGGGAGCACTGACAGTGCTGTCTGTGGGGGAGCACTGACAGTGCTGGCTGTGTGGGGGAGCACTGACAGTGCTGGCTGTGTGGTGTGAGCACTGACAGTGCTGGCTGTGTGGTGGGAGCACTGACAGTGCTGGCTGTGTGGGGGAGCACTGACAGTGTAGGCTGTGTGGTGGGAGCACTGACAGTGCTGGCTGTGTGGTGGGAGCACTGACAGTGCTGGCTGTGTGGGGGAAGCACTGACAGTGCTGGCTGTGTGGGGGGAGCACTGACAGTGCTGGCTGTGTGGTGGGAGCACTGACAGTGCTGGCTGTGAGGTGGGAGCACTGACAGTGCTGACTGTGTGGGGGGAGCACTGACAGTGCTGACGGTGTGGTGGGAGCACTGACAGTGCTGGCTGTGTGGGGGAGCACTGACAGTGCTGGCTGTGTGGGGGAGCACTGACAGGGCTGGCTGTGTGGTGGGAGCACTGACAGTGCTGGCTGTGTGGTGGAAGCACTGACAGTGCTGGCTGTGTGGGGGGAGCACTGACAGTGCTGGCTGTGTGGGGGGAGCACTGACAGTGCAGGCTGTGTGGGGGAGCACTGACAGTGCTGGCTGTGTGGTGGAAGCACTGACAGTGCTGGCTGTGTGGGGGGAGCACTGATAGTGCTGACTGTGTGGGGGGAGCACTGACAGTGCTGCCGGTGTGGTGGGAGCACTGACAGTGCAGGCTGTGTGGGGGAGCACTGACAGTGCTGGCTGTGTGGTGGGAGCACTGACAGTGCTGGCTGTGTGGGGAGCACTGACAGTGCTGGCTGTGTGGGGGAGCACTGACAGTGCTGGCTGTGTGGGGAGCACTGACAGTGCTGGCTGTGTGGGGGAGCACTGACAGTGCTGGCTGTGTGGGGGAGCACTGGCAGTGCTGGCTGTGTGGGGAGCACTGACAGTGCTGGCTGTGTGGGGGAGCACTGACAGTGCTGGCTGTGTGGTGGGAGCACTGACAGTGTTGGCTGTGTGGGGGGAGCACTGACAGTGCTGGCTGTGTGGGGGGAGCACTGACAGTGCTGGCTGTGTGGGGGAGCACTGGCAGTGCTGGCTGTGAGGGGGGAGCACTGACAGTGCTGGCTGTGTGTGGGAGCACTGACAGTGCTGGCTGTATGGGGGAGCACTGACAGTGCTGGCTGTGTGGGGGAGCACTGACAGTGCTGGCTGTGTGGGGGGAGCACCGACAGTGCTTGCTGTGTGGGGGAGCACTGACAGTGCTGGCTGTGTGGGGAGCACTGACAGTGCTGTCTGTGTGGTGGGAGCACTGACAGTACTGGCGGTGTGGTGGGACCACTGGCACTGCTGGCTGTGTGGGGGGAGCACTGACAGTGCTGGCTGTGTGGGGGGAGCACTGACAGTGCTGGCTGTGTGGGGGAGCACTGACAGTGCTGGCTGTGTGGTGGAAGCAGTGACAGTGCTGGCTGTGTGGGGGGAGCACTGACAGTGCTGGCTGTGTGGGGAGCACTGACAGTGCTGGCTGTGTGGTGGGAGCACTGGCAGTGCTGGCTGTGTGGTGGGAGCACTGACAGTGCTGGCTGTGTGGGGGGAGCACTGACAGTGCTGGGGCTGTGTGGGTTGGGGGAGCTCTGACAGTGCTGGCTGTGTGGGGGGAGCACTGACAGTGCAGGCTGTGTAGGGGAGCACTGACAGTGCTGGCTGTGTGGTGGAAGCACTGACAGTGCTGGCTGTGTGGGGGGAGCACTGACAGTGCTGGCTGTGTGGGGGAGCACTGACAGTGCTGGCTGTGTGGGGGGAGCACTGACTTTGCTGGCTGTGTGGTGGGAGCACTAACAGTGCTGACGGTGTGGTGGGAGCACTGACAGTGCAGGCTGTGTGGGGGAGCACTGACAGTGCTGGCTGTGTGGTGGGAGCACTGACAGTGCTGGCTGTGTGGGGGAGCACTGACAGTGCTGGCTGTGTGGGGTGAGCACTGACAGTGCTGGCTGTGTGGGGAGCACTGACAGTGCTGGCTGAGTGGGGGAGCACTGACAGTGCTGGCTGTGTGGGGGAGCACTGGCAGTGCTGGCTGTGTGGGGGAGCACTGACAGTGCTGGCTGTGTGGGGGAGCACTGACAGTGCTGGCTGTGTGGTGGGAGCACTGACAGTGCTGGCTGTTGGGGGGAGCACTGACAGTGCTGGCTGTGTGGGGGGAGCACTGACAGTGCTGCTGTGTGGGGGAGCACTGGCAGTGCTGGCTGTGAGGGGGGAGCACTGACAGTGCTGGCTGTGTGTGGGAGCACTGACAGTGCTGGCTGTATGGGGGAGCACTGACAGTGCTGGCTGTGTGGGGGAGCACTGACAGTGCTGGCTGTGTGGGGGGAGCACCGACAGTGCTTGCTGTGTGGGGGAGCACTGACAGTGCTGGCTGTGTGGGGGATCACTGACAGTGCTGTCTGTGTGGTGGGAGCACTGACAGTACTGGCGGTGTGGTGGGACCACTGGGCAGTGCTGGTGTGTGGGGGAAGCACTGACAGTGCTGGCTGTGTGGGGGGAGCTCTGACAGTGCTGGCTGTGTGGGGAGCACTGACAGTGCAGGCTGTGTGGGGGAGCACTGACAGTGCTGGCTGTGTGGTGGAAGCACTGACAGTGCTGGCTGTGTGGGGGGAGCACTGACAGTGCTGGCTGTGTGGGGAGCACTGACAGTGCTGGCTGTGTGGGGGGAGCACTGACAGTGCTGGCTGTTTGGGGAGCACTGACAGTGCTGGCTGTGTGGGGGAGCACTGACAGTGCTGGCTGTGTGGGGGAGCACTGGCAGTGCTGGCTGTGTGGGGGAGCACTGACAGTGCTGGCTGTGTGGGGGAGCACTGACAGCGCTGGCTGTGTGGTGGGAGCACTGACAGTGCTGGCTGTGTGGGGGGGCACTGACAGTGCTGGCTGTGTGGGGGGAGCACTGACAGTGCTGGCTGTGTGGGGGCAGCACTGGCAGTGCTGGCTGTGAGGGGGGAGCACTGACAGTGCTGGCTGTGTGTGGGAGCACTGACAGTGCTGGCTGTATGGGGGAGCACTGACAGTGCTGGCTGTGTGGGGGAGCACTGACAGTGCTGGCTGTGTGGGGGGAGCACCGACAGTGCTTGCTGTGTGGGGGAGCACTGACAGTGCTGGCTGTGTGGGGGCAGCACTGGCAGTGCTGGCTGTGAGGGGGGAGCACTGACAGTGCAGGCTGTGTGGGGGAGCACTGACAGTGCTGGCTGTGTGGTGGAAGCACTGACAGTGCTGGCTGTGTGGGGGAGCACTGACAGTGCTGCCTGTGTGGTGGGCGCACTGACAGTACTGGCGGTGTGGTGGGACCACTGGCAGTGCTGGCTGTGTGGGGGTGCACTGACATTGCTGGCTGTGTGGGGGAGCACTGACAGTGCTGGCTGTGTGGGGGAGCACTGACAGTGCTGGCTGTGTGGGGGAGCACTGACAGTGCTGGCTGTGTGGGGGGAGCACTGACAGTGCTGGCTGTGTGGGGAGCACTGGCAGTGCTGGCTGTGTGGTGGGAGCACTGACAGTGCTGGCTGTGTGGGGGGAGCACTGACAGTGCTGGCTGTGTGGGGGAGCTCTGACAGTGCTGGCTGTGTGGGGGGAGCACTGACAGTGCAGGCTGTGTGGGGAGCACTGACAGTGCTGGCTGTGTGGTGGAAGCACTGACAGTGCTGGCTGTGTGGGGGGAGCACTGACAGTGCTGGCTGTGTGGGGAGCACTGACAGCGCTGGCTCTGTGGGTGAGCACTGAAAGTGCTGGCGGTGTGGGGGATCACTGACAGTGCTGGCTGTGTTGGGGGAGCACTGACAGTGCTGGCTGTGTGGGGAGCACTCACAGTGCTGGCTGTGTGGGGTGAGCACTGACAGTGCTGGCTGTGGGGTGGGAGCACTGGCAGTGCTGGCTGTGTGGTGGGAGCGCTGACAGTGCTAGCTGTGTGGTGGTAGCACTGACAGTGCTGGCTGTGTGGTGGGAGCACTGGCAGTGCTGGCTGTGTGGGGGGAGCACTGACAGTGCTGGCATTTGTGGGGGAGCGCTGACAGTGCTGGCTATGTGGGAGAGCACTGACAGTGCTGGCTGTGTGGGGAGCACTGAGTGCTGGCTGTGTGGGGGGAGCACTGACAGTGCTGGCTGTGTGGTGGGAGCACTGACAGTGCTGGCTGTGTGGTGGGAGCACTGGCAGTGCTGGCTGTGTGGGGGGGGAGCACTGACAGTGCTGGCTGTGTGGGGGAGCGCTGACAGTGCTGGCTGTGTGGTGGGAGCACTGACAGTGCTGGCTGTGTGGGGGGGGAGCACTGACAGTGCTGGGTGTGTGGGGGAGCACTGACAGTGCTGGCTGTGTGCTGGGAGAACTGACAGTGCAGGCTGTGTGGGGGAGCACTGACAGTGCTGGCTGTGTGGTGGGAGAACTGACAGTGCAGGCTGTGTGGGGGAGCACTGACAGTGCTGGCTGTGTGGGGAGCACTGACAGTGCTGGCTGTGCGGGGGAGCACTGACAGTGCTGGTTGTGTCGTGGGAGCACTGACAGTGCTGGCTGTGTGGGGGAGCACTGACAGTGCTGGCTGTGTGGGGGGAGCACTGACATTGCTGGCTGTATGGGGGAGCACTGACAGTGCTGGCTGTGTGTGGTGAGCACTGACAGTGCTGGCTGTGGGGGGCACTGACAGTGCTGGCTGTGTGGTGGGAGCACTGGCAGTGCTGGCTGTGTGGGGGGAGCACTGGCAGTGCTGGCTGTGTGGGGGAGCGCTGACAGTGCAGGCTGTGTGGTGGGAGCACTGACAGTGCTGGCTGTGCGGTGGGAGCACTGACAGTGCTGGCTGTGTGGGGGAGCACTGACAGTGCTGGGTGTGTGGGGGAGCACTGACAGTGCTGGCTGTGTGGTGGGAGAACTGACAGTGCAGGCTGTGTGGGGGAGCACTGACGGTGCTGTCTGTGTGGTGGAGCACTGGAAGTGCTGGCTGTGTGGGGGAGCACTGACAGTGCTGGCTCTGTGGGTGAGCACTGAAAGTGCTGGCTGTGTGGGGGATCACTGACAGTGCTGGCTGTGTGGGGGGGCACTGACAGTGCTGGCTGTGTGGGGAGCACTGACAGTGCTGGCTGTGTGGTGGGAGCACTGACAGTGCTGGCTGTGTGGTGGGAGAACTGACAGTGCTGGTTGTGTGGTGGGAGCACTGACAGTGCTGGCTGTGTGGGGGGAGCACTGACAGTGCTGGCTGTGTGGGGGGAGCACTGACAGTGCTGGCTGTATGGGGGAGCACTGACAGTGCTGGCTATGTGGGGGGAGTACAGACAGTGCCGGCTGTGTGGGGGAGCACTGACAGTGCTGGCTGTGTGGGGGGAGCACAGACAGTGCTGGCTGTGTGGGGGGAGCACTGACAGTGCTGGCTGTGTGGGGGAGCACTGATAGTGCTGGCTGTGTGGGGGAGCACTGACAGTGCTGGCTGTGCGGGGGAAGCACTGACAGTGCTGGCTGTGTGGTGGGAGCACTGACAGTGCTGGCTGTGTGGTGGGAGCACTGACAGTGCTGTCTGTGGGGGAGCACTGACAGTGCTGGCTGTGAGGGGGGAGCACTGACAGTGCAGGCTGTGTGGGGGAGCACTGACAGTGCTGGCTGTGTGGTGGAAGCACTGACAGTGCTGGCTGTGTGGGGGAGCACTGACAGTGCTGCCTGTGTGCTGGGAGCACTGACAGTACTGGCGGTGTGGTGGGACCACTGGCAGTGCTGGCTGTGTGGGGGTGCACTGACAGTGCTGGCTGTGTGGGGGAGCACTGACAGTGCTGGCTGTGTGGGGAGCACTGACAGTGCTGGCTGTGTGGGGGAGCACTGACAGTGCTGGCTGTGTGGGGGGAGCACTGACAGTGCTGGCTGTGTGGGGAGCACTGGCAGTGCTGGCTGTGTGGTGGGAGCACTGACAGTGCTGGCTGTGTGGGGGGAGCACTGACAGTGCTGGCTGTGTGGGGGAGCTCTGACAGTGCTGGCTGTGTGGGGGGAGCACTGACAGTGCAGGCTGTGTGGGGGAGCACTGACAGTGCTGGCTGTGTGGTGGAAGCACTGACAGTGCTGGCTGTGTGGGGGGAGCACTGACAGTGCTGGCTGTGTGGGGAGCACTGACAGTGCTGGCTCTGTGGGTGAGCACTGAAAGTGCTGGCTGTGTGGGGGATCACTGACAGTGCTGGCTGTGTTGGGGGAGCACTGACAGTGCTGGCTGTGTGGGGAGCACTCACAGTGCTGGCTGTGTGGGGTGAGCACTGACAGTGCTGGCTGTGGGGTGGGAGCACTGGCAGTGCTGGCTGTGTGGTGGGAGCGCTGACAGTGCTAGCTGTGTGGTGGTAGCACTGACAGTGCTGGCTGTGTGGTGGGAGCACTGGCAGTGCTGGCTGTGTGGGGGGAGCACTGACAGTGCTGGCTGTGTGCGGGAGCGCTGACAGTGCTGGCTGTGTGGGAGAGCACTGACAGTGCTGGCTGTGTGGGGAGCACTGAGTGCTGGCTGTGTGGCGGGAGCACTGACAGTGCTGGCTGTGTGGTGGGAGCACTGACAGTGCTGGCTGTGTGGTGGGAGCACTGGCAGTGCTGGCTGTGTGGGGGGGGAGCACTGACAGTGCTGGCTGTGTGGGGGGAGCGCTGACAGTGCTGGCTGTGTGGTGGGAGCACTGACAGTGCTGGCTGTGTGGGGGGGAGCACTGACAGTGCTGGGTGTGTGGGGGAGCACTGACAGTGCTGGCTGTGTGCTGGGAGAACTGACAGTGCAGGCTGTGTGGGGGAGCACTGACAGTGCTGGCTGTGTGGTGGGAGAACTGACAGTGCAGGCTGTGTGGGGGAGCACTGACAGTGCTGGCTGTGTGGGGAGCACTGACAGTGCTGGCTGTGCGGGGGAGCACTGACAGTGCTGGTTGTGTCGTGGGAGCACTGACAGTGCTGGCTGTGTGGGGGAGCACTGACAGTGCTGGCTGTGTGGGGGAGCACTGACATTGCTGGCTGTATGGGGAGCACTGACAGTGCTGGCTGTGTGTGGTGAGCACTGACAGTGCTGGCTGTGGGGGGCACTGACAGTGCTGGCTGTGTGGTGGGAGCACTGGCAGTGCTGGCTGTGTGGGGGGAGCACTGGCAGTGCTGGCTGTGTGGGGGAGCGCTGACAGTGCAGGCTGTGTGGTGGGAGCACTGACAGTGCTGGCTGTGCGGTGGGAGCACTGACAGTGCTGGCTGTGTGGGGGGAGCACTGACAGTGCTGGGTGTGTGGGGGAGCACTGACAGTGCTGGCTGTGTGGTGGGAGAACTGACAGTGCAGGCTGTGTGGGGGAGCACTGACGGTGCTGGCTGTGTGGTGGAGCACTGGAAGTGCTGGCTGTGTGGGGGAGCACTGACAGTGCTGGCTCTGTGGGTGAGCACTGAAAGTGCTGGCTGTGTGGGGGATCACTGACAGTGCTGGCTGTGTGGGGGGGCACTGACAGTGCTGGCTGTGTGGGGAGCACTGACAGTGCTGGCTGCGTGGTGGGAGCACTGACAGTGCTGGCTGTGTGGTGGGAGCACTGACAGTGCTGGGTTGTGTGGTGGGAGCACTGACAGTGCTGGCTGTGTGGGGGGAGCACTGACAGTGCTGGCTGTGTGGGGGAGCACTGACAGTGCTGGCTGTATGGGGGAGCACTGACAGTGCTGGCTATGTGGGGGGAGTACAGACAGTGCCGGCTGTGTGGGGGAGCACTGACAGTGCTGGCTGTGTGGGGGGAGCACAGACAGTGCTGGCTGTGTGGGGGGAGCACTGACAGTGCTGGCTGTGTGGGGGAGCACTGATAGTGCTGGCTGTGTGGGGGAGCACTGACAGTGCTGGCTGTGCGGGGGAAGCACTGACAGTGCTGGCTGTGTGGTGGGAGCACTGACAGTGCTGGCTGTGTGGTGGGAGCACTGACAGTGCTGTCTGTGGGGGAGCACTGACAGTGCTGGCTGTGTGGTGGGAGCACTGACAGTGCTGGCTGTGTGGCCGGAGCACTGACAGTGCTGGCTGTGTGGTGGGAGCACTGACAGTGCTGTCTGTGGGGGAGCACTGACAGTGCTGGCTGTGTGGGGGAGCACTGACAGTGCTGGCTGTGTGGGGGGAGCACTGACAGTGCTTTCTGTGTGGGGGAGCACTGACAGTGCTGGCTGTGTGGGGGGAGCATTGTCAGTGCTGGCTGTTTGGTGGGAGCACTGACAGTGCTGGCTGTGTGTGGGAGCACTGACAGTGCTGGCTGTGTGCGGGGAGCACTGACAGTGCTGGCTGTGTGGGGGGAGCACGGACAGTGCTGGCTGTGTGGGGGAGCACTGACAGTGCTGGCTGTGTGTGGGAGCACTGACAGTGCTGGCTGTTTGGTGGGAGCACTGACAGTGCTGGCTGTGTGGGGGAGCATTGACAGTGCTGGCTGTGTGGGGGGAGCACAGACAGTGCTGGCGGTGTGGTGGGAGCACTGACAGTGCTGGCGGTGTGGTGGGAGCACTGACAGTGCTGGCTGTGTGGGGGAGCACTGACAGTGCTGGCTGTGCGTTGGGAGCACGGACAGTGCTGGCTGTGTGGGGAGCACTGACAGTGCTGTCTGTGTGGGGGGAGCACTGACAGTGCTGGCTGTGTGGTGGGAGCACTGACAGTGCTGGCTGTGTGGGGGAGCACTGACAGTGCTGGCTGTGTGGTGGGAGCACTGACAGTGCTGGCTGTGTGGTGGGAGCACTGACAGTGCTGGCTGTGTGGGGAGAGCACTGACAGTGCTGGCTGTGTGGGGGGAGCACTGACAGTGCTGGCTGTGTGGTGGGAGCACTGACAGTGCTGGCTGTGTGGTGGGAGCACTGACAGTGCTGGCTGTGTGGGGGGAGCACTGACAGTGCTGGCTGTGTGGGGGGAGCACTGACAGTGCTGGCTGTGTGGGGGGAGCACTGACAGTGCTGGCTGTGTGGAGGGAGCACTGACAGTGCTGGCTGTGTGGGGTGAGCACTGACAGTGCTGGCTGTGTGTGGGGAGCACTGACAGGGCTGGCTGTGTGGTGGGAGCACTGACAGTGCTGGCTGTGTGGGGGAGCACTGACAGTGCTGGCTGTGTGGGGGAGCACTGACAGTGCTGGCTGTGTGGTGGGAGCACTGACAGTGCTGTCTGTGGGGGAGCACTGACAGTGCTGGCTGTGTGGGGGAGCACTGACAGTGCTGGCTGTGTGGTGGGAGCACTGACAGTGCTGGCTGTGTGGTGGGAGCACTGACAGTGCTGGCTGTGTGGTGGGAGCACTGACAGTGCTGTCTGTGGGGGGAGCACTGACAGTGCTGGCTGTGTGGTGGGAGCATTGACAGTGCTGGCTGTGTGTGGTGGAAGCACTGACAGTGCTAGCTGTCTGGGGGAGCACTGACAGTGCTGGCTGTGTGGTGGGAGCATTGACAGTGCTGGCTGTGTGGGGGGTCACTGACAGTGCTGGCTGTGTGGGAGAGCACTGACAGTGCTGGCTGTGTGGGGAGCACTGAGTGCTGGCTGTGTGGGGGGAGCACTGACAGTGCTGGCTGTGTGGTGGGAGCACTGACAGTGCTGGCTGTGTGGGGCGAGCACTGACAGTGCTGGCTGTGTGGGGGGTCACTGACATTGCTGGCTGTGTGGGGGAGCACTGACAGTGCTGGCTGTTTGGTGGGAGCACTGACAGTGCTGGCTGTGTGGTGGAAGCACTGACAGTGCTGGCTGTGTGGAGGGAGCACTGACAGTGCTGGCTGTGTGGTGGAAGCACTGACAGTGCTGGCTGTGTGTGGGAGCACTGACAGTGCTGGCTGTGTGGAGGGAGCACTGACAGTGCTGGCTGTGTGGTGGAAGCACTGACAGTGCTGGCTGTGTGTGGGAGCACTGACAGTGCTGGCTGTGTGGAGGGAGCACTGACAGTGCTGGCTGTGTGGTGGGAGCTCTGACAGTGCTGGCTGTGTGTGGGAGCACTGACAGTGCTGGCTGTGTGGGGTGAGCACTGACAGTGCTGGCTGTGTGTGGGGAGCACTGACAGGGCTGGCTGTGTGGGGGGAGCACTGACAGTGCTGGCTGTGTGGGGGAGCACTGACAGTGCTGGCTGTGTGGGGGAGCACTGTCAGTGCTGGCTGTGTGGGGGATGCACTGACAGTGCTGGCTGTGTTGTGGGAGCACTGACAGTGCTGTCTGTGTGGTGGGAGCACTGACAGTGCTGTCTGTGGGGGAGCACTGACAGTGCTGGCTGTGTGGGGAGCACTGACAGTGCTGGCTGTGTGGTGGGAGCACTGACAGTGCTGGCTGTGTGGTGGGAGCACTGACAGTGCTGGCTGTGTGGTGGGAGCACTGACAGTGCTGGCTGTGTGGGGGAGCACTGACAGTGCTGGCTGTGTGGGGGAGCACTGACAGTGCTGGCTGTGTGGGGAGCACTGACAGTGCTGGCTGTGTGCTGGGAGCACTGACAGTACTGGCTGTGCGGGGAGTACTGACAGTGCTGGCTGTGGGGGGGAGCACAGACAGTGCTGGCGGTGTGGTGGGAGCACTGACAGTGCTGGCGGTGTGGTGGGAGCACTGACAGTGCTGGCTGTGTGGGGGAGCACTGACAGTGCTGGCTGTGCGTTGGGAGCACTGACAGTGCTGTCTGTGTGCGGGGGAGCACTGACAGTGCTGGCTGTTTGCGGTGGAGCACTGACAGTGCTGGCAGTGCGGGGGAGCACTGACAGTGCTGGCTGTGTGGGAGGGAGCACTGACAGTGCTGGCTGTGTGGAGGGAGCACTGACAGTGCTGGTTGTGTGGGGGGAGCACTGACAGTGCTGTCTGTGTGGGGGGGGGGCACTGACAGTGCTGGCTGTGTGGGGGTGCACTGACTGTGCTGGCTGTGTGGTGGGAGCACTGACAGTGCTGGCTGTGTGGTGGGGGCACTGACAGTGCTGGCTGTGTGGTGGGAGCACTGACAGTGCTGTCTGTGGGGGAGCACTGACAGTGCTGGCTGTGTGGTGGGAGCACTGACAGTGCTGGCTGTGTGGTGGGAGCACTGACAGTGCTGGCTGTGTGGTGGGAGCACTGACAGTGCTGTCTGTGGGGGAGCACTGACAGTGCTGGCTGTGTGGTGGGAGCACTGACAGTGCTGGCTGTGTGGTGGGGGCACTGACAGTGCTGGCTGTGTGGGGGAAAACTGACAGTGCTGGCTGTGTGGTGGGAGCACTGACAGTGCTGGCTGTGTGGTGGGAGCACTGACAGTGCTGGCTGTGTGGTGGGAGAACTGACTGTGCTGGCTGTGTGGGGGGAGCACTGACAGTGCTGGCTGTGTGGTGGGAGCACTGACAGTGCTGGCTGTGTGGGGAGCACTGACAGTGCTGGCTGTGTGAGGGAGCACTGACAGTGCTGGCTGTGTGCTGGGAGCACTGACAGTACTGGCTGTGCGGGGAGTACTGACAGTGCTGGCTGTGTGGTGGAAGCACTGACAGTGCTGGCTGTGTGGGAGAGCACTGACAGTGCTGGCTGTGTGGGGGAGCACTGACAGTGCTGGCTGTGTAGGGGGAGCACTGACAGTGCTGGCTGTGTAGGGGGAACACTGACAGTGCTGCCTGTGTGGTGGAAGCACTGACAGTGCTGGCTGTGTGGGGGGAGCACTGACAGTGCTCCCTGTGTGTGGGGAGCACTGACAGTGCTGGCTGTGTGGTGGAAGCACTGACAGTGCTGGCTGTGTGGGGGGAGCACTGACAGTGCTGGCTGTGTGGGGGGAGCACAGACAGTGCTGGCTGCGTGGGGGAGCACTGACAGTGCTGGGTGTGTGGGGAGCACTGACAGCGCTGTCTGTGTGGGGGAGCACTGACAATGCTGGCTGTGTGGTGGGAGCACTGACAGTGCTGGCTGTGCGGGGGAGCACTGACAGTGCTGGCTGTGTGGGAGGGAGCACTGACAGTACTGGCTGTGTGGAGGGAGCACTGACAGTGCTGGCTGTGTGGGGGGAGCACTGACAGTGCTGGCTGTGTGGCGGAGGGGGGGCACTGACAGTGCTGGCTGTGTGGTGGGAGCACTGACAGTGCTGGCTGTGCGGTGGGAGCACTGACAGTGCTGGCTGTGTGGGGGAGCACTGACAGTGCTGGCTGTGTGGGGGAGCACTGACAGTGCTGGCTGTGTGGGAGGAGTACTGACAGTGCTGGCTGTGTGGGGGGTCACTGACAGTGCTGGCTGAGTGTGAGAGCACTGACAGTGCTGGCTGTGTGCGAGAGCACTGACAGTGCTGGCTGTGTGGGGGAGCACTGACAGTGCTGGCTGTGTGGGGGGAGTACTGACAGTGCTGGCTGTGTGGGGGAGCACTGACAGTGCTGGCTGTGTGGGGGGAGTACTGACAGTGCTGGCTGTGTGGGGGGTCACTGACAGTGCTGGCTGAGTGTGAGAGCACTGACAGTGCTGGCTGTGTGCGAGAGCACTGACAGTGCTGGCTGTGTGGGGGAGCACTGACAGTGCTGGCTGTGTGTGGGGAGCACAGACAGTGCTGGCTGTGTGGTGGGAGCATTGACAGTGCTGGCTGTGTGGGGGTGCACTGACAGTGCTGGCTGTGTGGGGGGAGCACTGACAGTGCTGGTTGTGTGGGGGGTCACTGACAGTGCTGACTGTGTGGGAGAGCACTGACTGTGCTGGCTGTGTGGGGGAAGCACTGACAGTGCTGGCTGTGTGGGGGGTCACTGACAGTGCTGGCTGTGTGGTGGGAGCACTGACAGTGCTGGCTGTGTGTGGGAGCACTGACAGTGCTGGCTGTATGGGGGATCACTGACAGTGCAGGCTGTTTGATGGAGCACTGACAGTGCTGGCTGTGTGGGGGGAGCACTGACAGTGCTGGCTGTGTGGTGGGAGCACTGACAGTACTGGCGGTGTGGTGGGACCACTGGCAGTGCTGGCTGTGTGGGGGAGCACTGACAGTGCTGGCTGTGTGGGGAGCACTGACAGTGCTGGATGTGTGGCGGAGCAGTGACAGTGCTGGCTGTGTGGGGGGAGCACTGACAGTGCTGGCTGTGTGGTGGGAGCACTGACAGTTCTGGCTGTGTGGGGAGCACTGACAGTGCTGGCTGTGCGGGGGAGCACTGACAGTGCTGGCTGTGTGGGGGAGCACTGACAGTGCTGGCTGTGTGGGGGGAGTACAGACAGTGCCGGCTGTGTGGGGGAGCACTGACAGTGCTGGCTGTGTGGGGGGAGCACAGACAGTGCTGGCTGTGTGGGGGGAGCACTGACAGTGCTGGCTGTGTGAGGGGAGCACTGACAGTGCTGGCTGTGTGTAGGGAGCACTGACAGTGCTGGGTGTGTGGGGTGAGCACTGACAGTGCTGGCTGTGTGTGGGGAGCACTGACAGGGCTGGCTGTGTGGGGGGAGCACTGACAGTGCTGGCTGTGTGGGGGAGCACTGACAGTGCTGGCTGTGTGGGGGAGCACTGACAGTGCTGGCTGTGCGGGGGAAGCACTGACAGTGCTGGCTGTGTGGTGGGAGCACTGACAGTGCTGGCTGTGTGGTGGGAGCACTGACAGTGCTGTCTGTGGGGGAGCACTGACAGTGCTGGCTGTGTGGTGGGAGCACTGACAGTGCTGGCTGTGTGGTGGGAGCACTGACACTGCTGTCTGTGGGGGAGCACTGACAGTGCTGGCTGTGTGGGGGAGCACTGACAGTGCTGGCTGTGTGGTGGGAGCATTGACAGTGCTGGCTGTGTGTGGTGGAAGCACTGGAATTGCTAGCTGTCTGGGGGAGCACTGACAGTGCTGGCTGTGTGGTGGGAGCATTGACAGTGCTGGCTGTGTGGGGGAGCACTGACAGTGCTGGCTGTGTGGGGGGAGCACTGACAGTGCTGGCTGTGTGGGGGGTCACTGACAGTGCTGGCTGTGTGGGAGAGCACTGACAGTGCTGGCTGTGTGGGGAGCACTGACAGTGCTGGCTGTGTGGGGGGAGCACTGACAGTGCTGGCTGTGTGGTGGGAGCACTGACAGTGCTGGCTGTGTGGGGGAGCACTGACAGTGCTTTCTGTGTGGGGGAGCACTGACAGTGCTGGCTGTGTGGGGGGAGCACTGACAGTGCTTTCTGTGTGGGGGAGCACTGACAGTGCTGGCTGTGTGGGGGGAGCACTGACAGTGGGTGCTGTTTGGTGGGAGCACTGACAGCGCTGGCTGTGTGTGGGAGCACTGACAGTGCTGGCTGTGTGCGGGGAGCACTGACAGTGCTGGCTGTGTGGGGGGGAGCACTGACAGTGCTGGCTGTGTGGGGGGAGCACTGACAGTGCTGGCTGTGTGTGGGAGCACTGACAGTTCTGGCTGTTTGGTGGGAGCACTGACAGTGCTGGCTGTGTGGGGGAGCACTGACAGTGCTGGCTGTGTGGGGGGAGCACTGACAGTGCTGGCTGTGTGGGGGAGCACTGACAGTGCTGGCTGTGTGGGGAGCACTGACAGTGCTGGCTGTGTGGGGGAGCACTGACAGTGCTGGCTGTGTGCTGGGAGCACTGACAGTTCTGGCTGTGTGGGGGGAGCACAGACAGTGCTGGCGGTGTGGTGGGAGCACTGACAGTGCTGGCGGTGTGGTGGGAGCACTGACAGTGCTGGCTGTGTGGGGGAGCACTGACAGTGCTGGCTGTGCGTTGGGAGCACGGACAGTGCTGGCTGTGTGGGTAGCACTGACAGTGCTGTCTGTGTGGGGGGAGCACTGACAGTGCTGGCTGTGTGGTGGGAGCACTGACAGTGCTGGCTGTGTGGGGGAGCACTGACAGTGCTGGCTGTGTGGTGGGAGCACTGACAGTGCTGGCTGTGTGGTGGGAGCACTGACAGTGCTGGCTGTGTGGGGGGAGCACTGACAGTGCTGGCTGTGTGGGGGGAGCACTGACAGTGCTGGCTGTGTGGTGGGAGCACTGACAGTGCTGGCTGTGTGGTGGGAGCACTGACAGTGCTGGCTGTGTGGGGGGAGCACTGACAGTGCTGGCTGTGTGGGGGGTGCACTGACAGTGCTGGCTGTGTGGGGGGAGCACTGACAGTGCTGGCTGTGTGGAGGGAGCACTGACAGTGCTGGCTGTGTGGGGTGAGCACTGACAGTGCTGGCTGTGTGTGGGGAGCACTGACAGGGCTGGCTGTGTGGGGGGAGCACTGACAGTGCTGGCTGTGTGGGGGAGCACTGACAGTGCTGGCTGTGTGGGGGAAGCACTGACAGTGCTGGCTGTGTGGTGGGAGCACTGACAGTGCTGGCTGTTTGGTGGGAGCACTGACAGTGCTGTCTGTGGGGGAGCACTGACAGTGCTGGCTGTGTGGGGGAGCACTGACAGTGCTGGCTGTGTGGTGGGAGCACTGACAGTGCTGGCTGTGTGGGGCGAGCACTGACAGTGCTGGCTGTGTGGGGGGTCACTGACAGTGCTGGCTGTGTGGGGGAGCACTGACAGTGCTGGCTGTTTGGTGGGAGCACTGACAGTGCTGGCTGTGTGGTGGGAGCACTGACAGTGCTGGCTGTGTGGTGGGAGCACTGACTGTGCTGGCTGTGTGGGGGGAGCACTGACAGTGCTGGCTGTGTGGTGGGAGCACTGACAGTGCTGGCTGTGTGGGGAGCACTGACAGTGCTGGCTGTGTGAGGGAGCACTGACAGTGCTGGCTGTGTGCTGGGAGCACTGACAGTACTGGCTGTGCGGGGAGTACTGACAGTGCTGGCTGTGTGGTGGAAGCACTGACAGTGCTGGCTGTGTGGGAGAGCACTGACAGTGCTGGCTGTGTGGGGGAGCACTGACAGTGCTGGCTGTGTAGGGGGAGCCCTGACAGTGCTGGCTGTGTAGGGGAACACTGACAGTGCTGCCTGTGTGGTGGAAGCACTGACAGTGCTGGCTGTGTGGGGGGAGCACTGACAGTGCTGCCTGTGTGTGGGGAGCACTGACAGTGCTGGCTGTGTGGTGGAAGCACTGACAGTGCTGGCTGTGTGGGGGGAGCACTGACAGTGCTGGCTGTGTGGGGGGAGCACAGACAGTGCTGGCTGTGTGGGGGAGCACTGACAGTGCTGGGTGTGTGGGGAGCACTGACAGTGCTGTCTGTGTGGGGGAGCACTGACAGTGCTGGCTGTGTGGTGGGAGCACTGACAGTGCTGGCTGTGCGGGGGAGCACTGACAGTGCTGGCTGTGTGGGAGGGAGCACTGACAGTACTGGCTGTGTGGAGGGAGCACTGACAGTGCTGGCTGTGTGGGGGGAGCACTGACAGTGCTGGCTGTGTGGCGGGGGGGGGCACTGACAGTGCTGGCTGTGTGGTGGGAGCACTGACAGTGCTGGCTGTGCGGTGGGAGCACTGACAGTGCTGGCTGTGTGGGGGAGCACTGACAGTGCTGGCTGTGTGGGGGAGCACTGACAGTGCTGGCTGTGTGGGGGGAGTACTGACAGTGCTGGCTGTGTGGGGGGTCACTGACAGTGCTGGCTGAGTGTGAGAGCACTGACAGTGCTGGCTGTGTGCGAGAGCACTGACAGTGCTGGCTGTGTGGGGGAGCACTGACAGTGCTGGCTGTGTGGGGGGAGTACTGACAGTGCTGGCTGTGTGGGGGGAGCACTGACAGTGCTGCCTGTGTGTGGGGAGCACTGACAGTGCTGGCTGTGTGTGGGGAGCACAGACAGTGCTGGCTGTGTGGTGGGAGCATTGACAGTGCTGGCTGTGTGGGGGAGCACTGACAGTGCTGGCTGTGTGGGGGGAGCACTGACAGTGCTGGTTGTGTGGGGGGTCACTGACAGTGCTGACTGTGTGGGAGAGCACTGACAGTGCTGGCTGTGTGGGGGAAGCACTGACAGTGCTGGCTGTGTGGGGGGTCACTGACAGTGCTGGCTGTGTGGTGGGAGCACTGACAGTGCTGGCTGTGTGTGGGAGCACTGACAGTGCTGGCTGTATGGGGGATCACTGACAGTGCAGGCTGTTTGATGGAGCACTGACAGTGCTGGCTGTGTGGGGGGAGCACTGACAGTGCTGGCTGTGTGGTGGGAGCACTGACAGTGCTGGATGTGTGGCGGAGCAGTGACAGTGCTGGCTGTGTGGGGGGAGCACTGACAGTGCTGGCTGTGTGGTGGGAGCACTGACAGTTCTGGCTGTGTGGGGAGCACTGACAGTGCTGGCTGTGCGGGGGAGCACTGACAGTGCTGGCTGTGTGGGGGAGCACTGACAGTGCTGGCTGTGTGGGGGGAGTACAGACAGTGCCGGCTGTGTGGGGGAGCACTGACAGTGCTGGCTGTGTGGGGGGAGCACAGACAGTGCTGGCTGTGTGGGGGGAGCACTGACAGTGCTGGCTGTGTGAGGGGAGCACTGACAGTGCTGGCTGTGTGTAGGGAGCACTGACAGTGCTGGGTGTGTGGGGTGAGCACTGACAGTGCTGGCTGTGTGTGGGGAGCACTGACAGGGCTGGCTGTGTGGGGGGAGCACTGACAGTGCTGGCTGTGTGGGGGAGCACTGACAGTGCTGGCTGTGTGGGGGAGCACTGACAGTGCTGGCTGTGCGGGGGAAGCACTGACAGTGCTGGCTGTGTGGTGGGAGCACTGACAGTGCTGGCTGTGTGGTGGGAGCACTGACAGTGCTGTCTGTGGGGGAGCACTGACAGTGCTGGCTGTGTGGTGGGAGCACTGACAGTGCTGGCTGTGTGGTGGGAGCACTGACACTGCTGTCTGTGGGGGAGCACTGACAGTGCTGGCTGTGTGGTGGGAGCACTGACAGTGCTGGCTGTGTGGTGGGAGCATTGACAGTGCTGGCTGTGTGTGGTGGAAGCACTGGCATTGCTAGCTGTCTGGGGGAGCACTGACAGTGCTGGCTGTGTGGTGGGAGCATTGACAGTGCTGGCTGTGTGGGGGAGCACTGACAGTGCTGGCTGTGTGGGGGGAGCACTGACAGTGCTGGCTGTGTGGGGGGTCACTGACAGTGCTGGCTGTGTGGGAGAGCACTGACAGTGCTGGCTGTGTGGGGGAGCACTGACAGTGCTTTCTGTGTGGGGGAGCACTGACAGTGCTGGCTGTGTGGGGGGAGCACTGACAGTGCTTTCTGTGTGGGGGAGCACTGACAGTGCTGGCTGTGTGGGGGGAGCACTGACAGTGGGTGCTGTTTGGTGGGAGCACTGACAGTGCTGGCTGTGTGTGGGAGCACTGACAGTGCTGGCTGTGTGCGGGGAGCACTGACAGTGCTGGCTGTGTGGGGGGGAGCACTGACAGTGCTGACTGTGTGGGGGGAGCACTGACAGTGCTGGCTGTGTGTGGGAGCACTGACAGTTCTGGCTGTTTGGTGGGAGCACTGACAGTGCTGGCTGTGTGGGGGAGCACTGACAGTGCTGGCTGTGTGGGGGGAGCACTGACAGTGCTGGCTGTGTGGGGGAGCACTGACAGTGCTGGCTGTGTGGGGAGCACTGACAGTGCTGGCTGTGTGGGGGAGCACTGACAGTGCTGGCTGTGTGCTGGGAGCACTGACAGTTCTGGCTGTGTGGGGGGAGCACAGACAGTGCTGGCGGTGTGGTGGGAGCACTGACAGTGCTGGCGGTGTGGTGGGAGCACTGACAGTGCTGGCTGTGTGGGGGAGCACTGACAGTGCTGGCTGTGCGTTGGGAGCACGGACAGTGCTGGCTGTGTGGGTAGCACTGACAGTGCTGTCTGTGTGGGGGGAGCACTGACAGTGCTGGCTGTGTGGTGGGAGCACTGACAGTGCTGGCTGTGTGGGGGAGCACTGACAGTGCTGGCTGTGTGGTGGGAGCACTGACAGTGCTGGCTGTGTGGTGGGAGCACTGACAGTGCTGGCTGTGTGGGGGGAGCACTGACAGTGCTGGCTGTGTGGGGGGAGCACTGACAGTGCTGGCTGTGTGGTGGGAGCACTGACAGTGCTGGCTGTGTGGTGGGAGCACTGACAGTGCTGGCTGTGTGGGGGAGCACTGACAGTGCTGGCTGTGTGGGGGGTGCACTGACAGTGCTGGCTGTGTGGGGGGAGCACTGACAGTGCTGGCTGTGTGGAGGGAGCACTGACAGTGCTGGCTGTGTGGGGTGAGCACTGACAGTGCTGGCTGTGTGTGGGGAGCACTGACAGGGCTGGCTGTGTGGGGGGAGCACTGACAGTGCTGGCTGTGTGGGGGAGCACTGACAGTGCTGGCTGTGTGGGGGAAGCACTGACAGTGCTGGCTGTGTGGTGGGAGCACTGACAGTGCTGGCTGTGTGGTGGGAGCACTGACAGTGCTGTCTGTGGGGGAGCACTGACAGTGCTGGCTGTGTGGGGGAGCACTGACAGTGCTGGCTGTGTGGTGGGAGCACTGACAGTGCTGGCTGTGTGGGGCGAGCACTGACAGTGCTGGCTGTGTGGGGGGTCACTGACAGTGCTGGCTGTGTGGGGGAGCACTGACAGTGCTGGCTGTTTGGTGGGAGCACTGACAGTGCTGGCTGTGTGGTGGAAGCACTGACAGTGCTGGCTGTGTGGAGGGAGCACTGACAGTGCTGGCTGTGTGGTGGAAGCACTGACAGTGCTGGCTGTGTGTGGGAGCACTGACAGTGCTGGCTGTGTGGAGGGAGCACTGACAGTGCTGGCTGTGTGGTGGAAGCACTGACAGTGCTGGCTGTGTGTGGGAGCACTGACAGTGCTGGCTGTGTGGAGGGAGCACTGACAGTGCTGGCTGTGTGGTGGGAGCTGACAGTGCTGGCTGTGTGTGGGAGCACTGACAGTGCTGGCTGTGTGGGGTGAGCACTGACAGTGCTGGCTGTGTGTGGGGAGCACTGACAGGGCTGGCTGTGTGGGGGGAGCACTGACAGTGCTGGCTGTGTGGGGGAGCACTGACAGTGCTGGCTGTGTGGGGGAGCACTGTCAGTTCTGGCTGTGTGGGGGATGCACTGACAGTGCTGGCTGTGTGGTGGGAGCACTGACAGTGCTGGCTGTGTGGTGGGAGCACTGACAGTGCTGTCTGTGGGGGAGCACAGACAGTGCTGGCTGTGTGGGGAGCACTGACAGTGCTGGCTGTGTGGTGGGAGCACTGACAGTGCTGGCTGTGTGGTGGGAGCACTGACAGTGCTGGCTGTGTGGTGGGAGCACTGACAGTGCTGGCTGTGTGGGGGAGCACTGACAGTGCTGGCTGTGTGGGGGAGCACTGACAGTGCTGGCTGTGTGGGGAGCACTGACAGTGCTGGCTGTGTGCTGGGAGCACTGACAGTACTGGCTGTGCGGGGAGTACTGACAGTGCTGGCTGTGGGGGGGAGCACAGACAGTGCTGGCGGTGTGGTGGGAGCACTGACAGTGCTGGCGGTGTGGTGGGAGCACTGACAGTGCTGGCTGTGTGGGGGAGCACTGTCAGTGCTGGCTGTGCGTTGGGAGCACTGACAGTGCTGTCTGTGTGCGGGGGAGCACTGACAGTGCTGGCTGTTTGCGGTGGAGCACTGACAGTGCTGGCAGTGCGGGGAGCACTGACAGTGCTGGCTGTTTGGGAGGGAGCACTGACAGTGCTGGCTGTGTGGAGGGAGCACTGACAGTGCTGGTTGTGTGGGGGGAGCACTGACAGTGCTGGCTGTGTGGGGGGGGGCACTGACAGTGCTGGCTGTGTGGGGGTGCACTGACTGTGCTGGCTGTGTGGTGGGAGCACTGACAGTGCTGGCTGTGTGGTGGGGGCACTGACAGTGCTGGCTGTGTGGTGGGAGCACTGACAGTACTGTCTGTGGGGGAGCACTGACAGTGCTGGCTGTGTGGTGGGAGCACTGACAGTGCTGGCTGTGTGGTGGGGGCACTGACAGTGCTGGCTGTGTGGTGGGAGCACTGACAGTGCTGTCTGTGGGGGAGCACTGACAGTGCTGGCTGTGTGGTGGGAGCACTGACAGTGCTGGCTGTGTGGTGGGGGCACTGACAGTGCTGGCTGTGTGGGGGAAAACTGACAGTGCTGGCTGTGTGGTGGGAGCACTGACAGTGCTGGCTGTGTGGTGGGAGCACTGACAGTGCTGGCTGTGTGGTGGGAGCACTGACTGTGCTGGCTGTGTGGGGGGAGCACTGACAGTGCTGGCTGTGTGGTGGGAGCACTGACAGTGCTGGCTGTGTGGGGAGCACTGACAGTGCTGGCTGTGTGAGGGAGCACTGACAGTGCTGGCTGTGTGCTGGGAGCAGTGACAGTACTGGCTGTGCGGGGAGTACTGACAGTGCTGGCTGTGTGGTGGAAGCACTGACAGTGCTGGCTGTGTGGGAGAGCACTGACAGTGCTGGCTGTGTGGAGGAGCACTGACAGTGCTGGCTGTGTAGGGGGAGCACTGACAGTGCTGCCTGTGTGGTGGAAGCACTGACAGTGCTGGCTGTGTGGGGGGAGCACTGACAGTGCTGGCTCTGTAGGGGGAACACTGACAGTGCTGCCTGTGTGGAGGAAGCACTGACAGTTCTGGATGTGTGGGGGGAGCACTGACAGTGCTGCCTGTGTGTGGGGAGCACTGACAGTGCTGGCTGTGTGGTGGAAGCACTGACAGTGCTGGCTGTGTGGGGGAGCACTGACAGTGCTGGCTGTGTGGGGGGAGCACAGACAGTGCTGGCTGTGTGGGGGAGCACTGACAGTGCTGGGTGTGTGGGGAGCACTGACAGTGCTGTCTGTGTGGGGGAGCACTGACAGTGCTGGCTGTGTGGTGGGAGCACTGACAGTGCTGGCTGTGCGGGGGAGCACTGACAGTGCTGGCTGTGTGGGAGGGAGCACTGACAGTACTGGCTGTGTGGAGGGAGCACTGACAGTGCTGGCTGTGTGGGGGGAGCACTGACAGTGCTGGCTGTGTGGGGGGGGGCACTGACAGTGCTGGCTGTGTGGTGGGAGCACTGACAGTGCTGGCTGTGCGGTGGGAGCACTGACAGTGCTGGCTGTGTGGGGGAGCACTGACAGTGCTGGCTGTGTGGGGGAGCACTGACAGTGATGGCTGTGTGGGGGGAGTACTGACAGTGCTGGCTGTGTGGGGGGTCACTGACAGTGCTGGCTGAGTGTGAGAGCACTGACAGTGCTGGCTGTGTGCGAGAGCACTGACAGTGCTGGCTGTGTGGGGGAGCACTGACAGTGCTGGCTGTGTGGGGGGAGTACTGACAGTGCTGGCTGTGTGGGGGAGCACTGACAGTGCTGCCTGTGTGTGGGGAGCACTGACAGTGCTGGCTGTGTGTGGGGAGCACAGACAGTGCTGGCTGTGTGGTGGGAGCATTGACAGTGCTGGCTGTGTGGGGAGCACTGACAGTGCTGGCTGTGTGGGGGGAGCACTGACAGTGCTGGTTGTGTGGGGGGTCACTGACAGTGCTGACTGTGTGGGAGAGCACTGACAGTGCTGGCTGTGTGGGGGAGCACTGACAGTGCTGGCTGTGTGGGGGGTCACTGACAGTGCTGGCTGTGTGGTGGGAGCACTGACAGTGCTGGCTGTGTGTGGGAGCACTGACAGTGCTAGCTGTATGGGGGATCACTGACAGTGCAGGCTGTTTGATGGAGCACTGACAGTGCTGGCTGTGTGGGGGAGCACTGACAGTGCTGGCTGTGTGGTGGGAGCACTGACAGTACTGGCGGTGTGGTGGGACCACTGGCAGTGCTGGCTGTGTGGGGGAGCACTGACAGTGCTGGCTGTGTGGGGAGCACTGACAGTGCTGGATGTGTGGCGGAGCAGTGACAGTGCTGGCTGTGTGGGGGGAGCACTGACAGTGCTGGCTGTGTGGTGGGAGCACTGACAGTTCTGGCTGTGTGGGGAGCACTGACAGTGCTGGCTGTGCGGGGGAGCACTGACAGTGCTGGCTGTGTGGGGGAGCACTGACAGTGCTGGCTGTGTGGGGGGAGTACAGACAGTGCCGGCTGTGTGGGGGAGCACTGACAGTGCTGGCTGTGTGGGGGGAGCACAGACAGTGCTGGCTGTGTGGGGGAGCACTGACAGTGCTGGCTGTGTGAGGGGAGCACTGACAGTGCTGGCTGTGTGGAGGGAGCACTGACAGTGCTGGCTGTGTGGGGTGAGCACCGACAGTGCTGGCTGTGTGTGGGGAGCACTGACAGGGCTGGCTGTGTGGGGGGAGCACTGACAGTGCTGGCTGTGTGGGGGAGCACTGACAGTGCTGGCTGTGTGGGGGAGCACTGACAGTGCTGGCTGTGCGGGGGAAGCACTGACAGTGCTGGCTGTGTGGTGGGAGCACTGACAGTGCTGGCTGTGTGGGGATAGCACTGACAGGGCTGGCTGTGTGGGGGAGCACTGACAGTGCTGGCTGTGCGGGGGGAGCACTGACAGTGCTGGCTGTGTGGGGGGAGCACCGACAGTGCTGGCTGTGTGGGGGAGCACTGGCAGTGCTGGCTGTGTGGTGGGAGCACTGACAGTGCTGGCTGTGTGGTGGGAGCACTGACAGTGCTGGCTGTGTGGTGGGACCACTGGCAGTGCTGGCTGTGTGGGGGGGCACTGACAGTGCTGGCTGTGTGGTGGAGCACTGACAGTGCTGGATGTGTGGCGGAGCACTGACAGTGCTGGCTGTGTGGGGGAGCACTGAGAGTGCTGGCTGTGTGGTGGGAGCACTGACAGTGCTGGCTGTGTGGGGGAGCACTGACAGTGCTGTCTGTGTGTGGGGAGCACTGACAGTGCTGGCTGTGTGGGGAGCACTGACAGTGCTGGCTGTGCGGCGGAGCACTGACAGTGCTGGCTGTGTGGGAGAGCACTGACAGTGCTGGCTGTGTGGGGGGAGCACAGACAGTGCCGGCTGTGTGGGGGAGCACTGACAGTGCTGGCTGTGTGGGGGGAGCACAGACAGTGCTGGCTGTGTGGGGGGAGCACTGACAGTGCTGGCTGTGTGGGGGGAGCACTGACAGTGCTGGCTGTGTGGGGGGAGCACTGACAGTGCTGGCTGTGTGGAGGGAGCACTGACAGTGCTGGCTGTGTGGTGGAAGCACTGACAGTGCTGGCTGTGTGTGGGAGCACTGACAGTGCTGGCTGTGTGGTGGAAGCACTGACAGTGCTGGCTGTGTGTGGGAGCACTGACAGTGCTGGCTGTGTGGAGGGAGCACTGATAGTGCTGGCTGTGTGGTGGAAGCACTGACAGTGCTAGCTGTGTGGAGGGAGCACTGACAGTGCTGGCTGTGTGGTGGAAGCACTGACGGTGCTGGCTGTGTGTGGGAGCACTGACAGTGCTGGCTGTGTGGAGGGAGCACTGACAGAGCTGGCTGTGTGGTGGAAGCACTGACAGTGCTGGCTGTGTGTGGGAGCACTGACAGTGCTTGCTGTGTGGAGGGAGCACTGACAGTGCTGGCTGTGTGGTGGGAGCTCTGACAGTGCTGGCTGTGTGTGGGAGCACTGACAGTGCTGGCTGTGTGGGGTGAGCACTGACAGTGCTGGCTGTGTGTGGGGAGCACTGACAGGGCTGGCTGTGTGGGGGGAGCACTGACATTGCTGGCTGTGTGGGGGAGCACTGACAGTGCTGGCTGTGTGGGGGAGCACTGTCAGTGCTGGCTGTGTGGGGGATGCACTGACAGTGCTGGCTGTGTGGTGGGAGCACTGACAGTGCTGGCTGTGTGGTGGGAGCACTGACAGTGCTGTCTGTGGGGGAGCACTGACAGTGCTGGCTGTGTGGGGGAGCACTGACAGTGCTGGCTGTGTGGTGGGAGCACTGACAGTGCTGGCTGTGTGGTGGGAGCACTGACAGTGCTAGCTGTGTGGTGGGAGCACTGACAGTGCTGGCTGTGTGGGGGAGCACTGACAGTGCTGACTGTGTGGGGGAGCACTGACAGTGCTGGCTGTGTGGGGAGCACTGACAGTGCTGGCTGTGTGCTGGGAGCACTGACAGTACTGGCTGTGCGGGGAGTACTGACAGTGCTGGCTGTGTGGGGGGAGCACAGACAGTGCTGGCGGTGTGGTGGGAGCACAGACAGTGCTGGCGGTGTGGTGGGAGCACTGACAGTGCTGGCTGTGTGGGGGAGCACTGACAGTGCTGGCTGTGCGTTGGGAGCACTGACAGTGCTGTCTGTGTGCGGGGGAGCACTGACAGTGCTGGCTGTGCGGGGGAGCACTGACAGTGCTGGCTGTGTGCGGGGGAGCACTGACAGTGCTGGATGTGCGGGGGAGCACTGACAGTGCTGGCTGTGTGGGGGAGCACTGACAGTGCTGGTTGTGTGGTGGGAGCACTGACAGTGTTGGCTGTGTGGGAGGGAGCACTGACAGTGCTGGCTGTGTGGAGGGAGCACTGACAGTGCTGGCTGTGTGGGGGGAGCACTGACAGTGCTGGCTGTGTGGGGGGGGGGCACTGACAGTGCTGGCAGTGTGGGGGTGCACTGACAGTGCTGGCTGTGTGGAGGGAGCACTGACAGAGCTGGCTGTGTGGTGGAAGCACTGACAGTGCTGGCTGTGTGTGGGAGCACTGACAGTGCTTGCTGTGTGGAGGGAGCACTGACAGTGCTGGCTGTGTGGTGGGAGCTCTGACAGTGCTGGCTGTGTGTGGGAGCACTGACAGTGCTGGCTGTGTGGGGTGAGCACTGACAGTGCTGGCTGTGTGTGGGGAGCACTGACAGGGCTGGCTGTGTGGGGGGAGCACTGACATTGCTGGCTGTGTGGGGGAGCACTGACAGTGCTGGCTGTGTGGGGGAGCACTGTCAGTGCTGGCTGTGTGGGGGATGCACTGACAGTGCTGGCTGTGTGGTGGGAGCACTGACAGTGCTGGCTGTGTGGTGGGAGCACTGACAGTGCTGTCTGTGGGGGAGCACTGACAGTGCTGGCTGTGTGGGGGAGCACTGACAGTGCTGGCTGTGTGGTGGGAGCACTGACAGTGCTGGCTGTGTGGTGGGAGCACTGACAGTGCTAGCTGTGTGGTGGGAGCACTGACAGTGCTGGCTGTGTGGGGGAGCACTGACAGTGCTGGCTGTGTGGGGGAGCACTGACAGTGCTGGCTGTGTGGGGAGCACTGACAGTGCTGGCTGTGTGCTGGGAGCACAGACAGTACTGGCTGTGCGGGGAGTACTGACAGTGCTGGCTGTGTGGGGGGAGCACAGACAGTGCTGGCGGTGTGGTGGGAGCACAGACAGTGCTGGCGGTGTGGTGGGAGCACTGACAGTGCTGGCTGTGTGGGGGAGCACTGACAGTGCTGGCTGTGCGTTGGGAGCACTGACAGTGCTGTCTGTGTGCGGGGGAGCACTGACAGTGCTGGCTGTGCGGGGGAGCACTGACAGTGCTGGCTGTGTGCGGGGGAGCACTGACAGTGCTGGATGTGCGGGGGAGCACTGACAGTGCTGACTGTGTGGGGGAGCACTGACAGTGCTGGTTGTGTGGTGGGAGCACTGACAGTGTTGGCTGCGTCGGAGGGAGCACTGACAGTGCTGGCTGTGTGGAGGGAGCACTGACAGTGCTGGCTGTGTGGGGGGAGCACTGACAGTGCTGGCTGTGTGGGGGGGGGGCACTGACAGTGCTGGCTGTGTGGGGGTGCACTGACAGTGCTGGCTGTGTGGTGGGAGCACTGACAGTGCTGGCTGTGTGGTGGGGGCACTGACAGTGCTGGCTGTGTGGTGGGAGCACTGACAGTGCTGTCTGTGGGGGAGCACTGACAGTGCTGGCTGTGTGGTGGGAGCACTGACAGTGCTGGCTGTGTGGTGGGGGCACTGACAGTGCTGGCTGTGTGGTGGGAGCACTGACAGTGCTGTCTGTGGGGGAGCACTGAGAGTGCTGGCTGTGTGGGGGAAAACTGACAGTGCTGGCTGTGTGGTGGGAGCACTGACAGTGCTGGCTGTGTGGTGGGAGCACTGACAGTGCTGGCTGTGTGGTGGGAGCACGGACAGTGCTGGCTGTGTGGGGGAGTACTGACAGTGCTGGCTGTGTGGTGGGAGCACTGACAGTGCTGGCTGTGTGGGGAGCACTGACAGTGCTGGCTGTGTGGGGGAGCACTGACAGTGCTGGCTGTGTGCTGGGAGCACCGACAGTACTGGCTTTGCGGGGAGTAATAACAGTGCTGGCTGTGTGTGGTAGCACTGGCAGTGCTGGCTGTGTGGGGGGAGCACTGACAGTGCTGCCTGTGTGTGGGGAGCACTGACAGTGCTGGCTGTGTGGTGGAAGCACTGACAGTGCTGGCTGTGTGGGGGAGCACTGACAGTGCTGGCTGTGTGGGGGGAGCACAGACAGTGCTGGCTGTGTGGGGGAGCACAGACAGTGCTGGGTGTGTGGGGAGCACTGACAGTGCTGTCTGTGTTGGGGAGCACTGACAGTGCTGGCTGTGTGGTGGGAGCACTGACAGTGCTGGCTGTGCGGGGGAGCACTGACAGTGCTGGCTGTGTGGGAGGGAGCACTGACAGTGCTGCCTGTGTGGAGGGAGCACTGACAGTGCTGGCTGTGTGGGGGGAGCACTGACAGTGCTGGCTGTGTGGGGGGGGGGGGGCACTGACAGTGCTGTCTGTGTGGTGGGAGCACAGACAGTGCTGGCTGTGCGGTGGGAGCACTGACAGTGCTGGCTGTGTGGGGGAGCATTGACAGTGCTGGCTGTGTGGAGGAGCACTGACAGTGCTGGCTGTGCGGTGGGAGCACTGACAGTGCTGGCTGTGTGGGGGAGCACTGACAGTGCTGGCTGTGTGGGGGGTCGCTGACAGTGCTGGCTGTGTGTGGGGAGCACAGACAGTGCTGGCTGTGTGGTGGGAGCGCTGACAGTGCTGGCTGTGTGGGGGAGCACTGACAGTGCTGGCTGTGTGGGGGGAGCAATGACAGTGCTGGTTGTGTGGGGGGTCACTGACAGTGCTGACTGTGTGGGAGAGCACTGACAGTGCTGGCTGTGTGGGGGGAGCACTGACAGTGCTGGCTGTGTGGGGGGTCACTGACAGTGCTGGCTGTGTGGTGGGAGCAATGACAGTGCTGGCTGTGTGTGGGAGCACTGACAGTGCTGGCTGTATGGGGGATCACTGACAGTGCAGGCTGTGTGATGGAGCACTGGCAGTGCTGGCTGTGTGGGGGGAGCACCGACAGTGCTGGCTGTGTGGGGGAGCACTGACAGTGCTGGCTGTGTGGTGGGAGCACTGACAGTGCTGGCTGTGTGGTGGGAGCACTGACAGTACTGGCGGTGTGGTGGGACCACTGGCAGTGCTGGCTGTGTGGGGGGAGCACTGACAGTGCTGGCTGTGTGGGGGAGCACTGACAGTGCTGGATGTGAGGCGGAGCAGTGACAGTGCTGGCTGTGTGGGGGGAGCACTGACAGTGCTGGCTGTGTGGTGGGAGCACTGACAGTTCTGGCTGTGTGGGGAGCACTGACAGTGCTGGCTGTGCGGGGGAGCACTGACAGTGCTGGCTGTGTGGGGGAGCACTGACAGTGCTGGCTGTGTGGGGGGAGTACAGACAGTGCCGGCTGTGTGGGGGAGCACTGACAGTGCTGGCTGTGTGGGGGGGAGCACAGACAGTGCTGGCTGTGTGGGGGAGCACTGACAGTGCTGGCTGTGTGGGGGAGCACTGACAGTGTTGGATTTGTGGGGAGCACTGACAGTGCTGGCTGTGCGGGGGAAGCACTGACAGTGCTGGCTGTGTGGTGGGAGCACTGACAGTGCTGGCTGTGTGGTGGGAGCACTGACAGTGCTGTCTGTGGGGGAGCACAGACAGTGCTGGCTGTGTGGTGGGAGCACTGACAGTGCTGGTTTGTGGCGGGAGCACTGACAGTGCTGGCTGTGTGGTGGGAGCACTGACAGTGCTGTCTGTGGGGGAGCACTGACAGTGCTGGCTGTGTGGGGGAGCACTGACAGTGCTGGCTGTGTGGTGGGAGCATTGACAGTGCTGGCTGTGTGTGGTGGAATCACTGACAGTGCTAGCTGTCTGGGGGAGCACTGACAGTGCTGGCTGTGTGGTGGAAGCATTGACAGTGCTGGCTGTGTGGGGAGCACTGACAGTGCTGGCTGTGTGGGGGGAGCACTGTCAGTGCTGGCTGTTTGGTGGGAGCACTGACAGTGCTGGCTGTGTGTGGGAGCACTGACAGTGCTGGCTGTGTGCGGGGAGCACTGACAGTGCTGGCTGTGTGGGGGGAGCACTGACAGTGCTGGCTGTGTGTGGGAGCACTGACAGTGCTGGCTGTTTGGTGGGAGCACTGACAGTGCTGGCTGTGTGGGGGAGCACTGACAGTGCTGGCTGTGTGCGGGGAGCACTGACAGTGCTGGCTGTGTGGGGGAACACTGACAGTGCTGGCTGTGTGGGGAGCACTGACAGTGCTGGCTGTGTGGGGGAGCACTGACAGTGCTGGCTGTGTGCTGGGAGCACTGACAGTTCTGGCTGTGTGGGGGGAGCACAGACAGTGCTGGCGGTGTGGTGGGAGCACTGACAGTGCTGGCGGTGTGGTGGGAGCACTGACAGTGCTGGCTGTGTAGGGGGAGCACTGACAGTGCTGGCTGTGTGGGGGGAGCACTGACAGTGCTGGCTGTGTGGTGGGAGCACTGACAGTGCTGGCTGTGTGGTGGGAGCACTGACAGTGCTGGCTGTGTGGGGGGAGCACTGACAGTGCTGGCTGTGTGGGGGGAGCACTGACAGTGCTGGCTGTGTGGGGGGAGCACTGACAGTGCTGGCTGTGTGGAGGGAGCACTGACAGTGCTGGCTGTGTGGTGGGAGCACTGACAGTGCTGGCGGTGTGGTGGGAGCACTGACAGTGCTGGCTGTGTAGGGGGAGCACTGACAGTGCTGGCTGTGTGGGGGGAGCACTGACAGTGCTGGCTGTGTGGTGGGAGCACTGACAGTGCTGGCTGTGTGGTGGGAGCACTGACAGTGCTGGCTGTGTGGGGGGAGCACTGACAGTGCTGGCTGTGTGGGGGGAGCACTGACAGTGCTGATGTGTGGGGGGAGCACTGACAGTGCTGGCTGTGTGGAGGGAGCACTGACAGTGCTGGCTGTGTGGGGTGAGCACTGACAGTGCTGGCTGTGTGTGGGGAGCACTGACAGGGCTGGCTGTGTGGGGGGAGCACTGACAGTGCTGGCTGTGTGTGGGGAGCACTGACAGGGCTGGCTGTGTGGCGGGAGCACTGACAGTGCTGGCTGTGTGGGGGAGCACTGACAGTGCTGGCTGTGTGGGGGAGCACTGACAGTGCTGGCTGTGTGGGGGAAGCACTGACAGTGCTGGCTGTGTGGTGGGAGCACTGACAGTGCTGGCTGTGTGGTGGGAGCACTGACAGTGCTGTCTGTGGTGGGAGCACTGGCAGTGCTAGCTGTGTGGTGGGAGCACTGACAGTGCTGGCTGTGTGGGGGAGCACTGACAGTGCTGGCTGTGTGGGGGAGCACTGACAGTGCTGGCTGTGTGGGGAGCACTGACAGTGCTGGCTGTGTGCTGGGAGCACTGACAGTACTGGCTGTGCGGGGAGTACTGACAGTGCTGGCTGTGTGGGGGGAGCACAGACAGTGCTGGCGGTGTGGTGGGAGCACAGACAGTGTTGGCGGTGTGGTGGGAGCACTGACAGTGCTGGCTGTGTGGGGGAGCACTGACAGTGCTGGCTGTGCGTTGGGAGCACTGACAGTGCTGTCTGTGTGCGGGGGAGCACTAACAGTGCTGGCTGCGCGGGGGAGCACTGACAGTGCTGGCTGTGTGCGGGGGAGCACTGACAGTGCTGGATGTGCGGGGGAGCACTGACAGTGCTGGCTGTGTGGGGGAGCACTGACAGTGCTGGTTGTGTGGTGGGAGCACTGACAGTGTTGGCTGTGTGGGAGGGAGCACTGAGAGTGCTGGCTGTGTGGAGGGAGCACTGACAGTGCTGGCTGTGTGGGGGGAGCACTGACAGTGCTGGCTGTGTGGGGGGGGGGCACTGACAGTGCTGGCTGTGTGGGGGTGCACTGACAGTGCTGGCTGTGTGGTGGGAGCACTGACAGTGCTGGCTGTGTGGTGGGGGCACTGACAGTGCTGGCTGTGTGGTGGGAGCACTGCTAGTGCTGTCTGTGGGGGAGCACTGACAGTGCTGGCTGTGTGGTGGGAGCACTGACAGTGCTGGCTGTGTGGTGGGGGCACTGACAGTGCTGGCTGTGTGGTGGGAGCACTGACAGTGCTGTCTTTGGGGGAGCACTGAGAGTGCTGGCTGTGTGGGGGAAAACTGACAGTGCTGGCTGTGTGGTGGGAGCACTGACAGTGCTGGCTGTGTGGTGGGAGCACTGCCAGTGCTGGCTGTGTGGTGGGAGCACTGACAGTGCTGGCTGTGTGGGGGAGCACTGACAGTGCTGGCTGTGTGGTGGGAGCACTGACAGTGCTGGCTGTGTGGGGAGCACTGACAGTGCTGGCTTTGTGGGGGAGCACTGACAGTGCTGGCTGTGTGCTGGGAGCACTGACAGTACTGGCTGTGCGGGGAGTACTGACAGTGCTGGCTGTGTGTGGTAGCACTGGCAGTGCTGGCTGTGTGGGGGGAGCACTGACAGTGCTGCCTGTGTGTGGGGAGCACTGACAGTGCTGGCTGTGTGGTGGGAGCACTGACAGTGCTGGCTGTGTGGGGGGAGCACTGACAGTGCTGCCTGTGTGTGGGGAGCACTGACAGTGCTGGCTGTGTGGTGGGAGCACTGACAGTGCTGGCTGTGTGGGGGAGCACTGACAGTGCTGGCTGTGTGGGGGGAGCACAGACAGTGCTGGCTGTGTGGGGGAGCACAGACAGTGCTGGGTGTGTGGGGAGCACTGACAGTGCTGACTGTGTTGGGGAGCACTGACAGTGCTGGCTGTGTGGTGGGAGTACTGACAGTGCTGGCTGTGCGGGGGAGCACTGACAGTGCTGGCTGTGTGGGAGGGAGCACTGACAGTGCTGCCTGTGTGGAGGGAGCACTGACAGTGCTGGCTGTGTGGGGGGAGCACTGACAGTGCTGGCTGTGTGTGGGGGGGGGGGGCACTGACAGTGCTGTCTGTGTGGTGGGAGCACTGACAGTGCTGGCTGTGCGGTGGGAGCACTGACAGTGCTGGCTGTGTGGGGGAGCATTGACAGTGCTGGCTGTGTGGGGGGAGCACTGACAGTGCTGGCTGTGCGGTGGGAGCACTGACAGTGCTGGCTGTGCGGGGGAGCACTGACAGTGCTGGCTGTGTGGGGGGTCACTGACAGTGCTGGCTGTGTGTGGGGAGCACAGACAGTGCTGGCTGTGTGGTGGGAGCGTTGACAGTGCTGGCTGTGTGGGGGAGCACTGACAGTGCTGGCTGTGTGGGGGGAGCAATGACAGTGCTGGTTTTGTGGGGGGTCACTGACAGTGCTGACTGTGTGGGAGAGCACTGACAGTGCTGGCTGTGTGGGGGGAGCACTGACAGTGCTGGCTGTGTGGGGGGTCACTGACAGTGCTGGCTGTGTGGTGGGAGCACTGACAGTGCTGGCTGTGTGTGGGAGCACTGACAGTGCTGGTTGTATGGGGGATCACTGACAGTGCTGGCTGTGTGGTGGGAGCACTGACAGTGCTGGCTGTGTGGTGGGAGCACTGACAGTGCTGGCTGTGTGGTGGGAGCACTGACTGTGCTGGCTGTGTGGGGGGAGCACTGACAGTGCTGGCTGTGTGGTGGGAGCACTGACAGTGCTGGCTGTGTGGGGAGCACTGACAGTGCTGGCTGTGTGAGGGAGCACTGACAGTGCTGGCTGTGTGCTGGGAGCACTGACAGTACTGGCTGTGCGGGGAGTACTGACAGTGCTGGCTGTGTGGTGGAAGCACTGACAGTGCTGGCTGTGTGGGAGAGCACTGACAGTGCTGGCTGTGTGGGGGAGCACTGACAGTGCTGGCTGTGTAGGGGGAGCACTGACAGTGCTGCCTGTGTGGTGGAAGCACTGACAGTGCTGGCTGTGTGGGGGAGCACTGACAGTGCTGGCTGTGTAGGGGGAACACTGACAGTGCTGCCTGTGTGGTGGAAGCACTGACAGTGCTGGCTGTGTGGGGGGAGCACTGACAGTGCTGCCTGTGTGTGGGGAGCACTGACAGTGCTGGCTGTGTGGTGGAAGCACTGACAGTGCTGGCTGTGTGGGGGGAGCACTGACAGTGCTGGCTGTGTCGGGGGAGCACAGACAGTGCTGGCTGTGTGGGGGAGCACTGACAGTGCTGGGTGTGTGGGGAGCACTGACAGTGCTGTCTGTGTGGGGGAGCACTGACAGTGCTGGCTGTGTGGTGGGAGCACTGACAGTGCTGGCTGTGCGGGGGAGCACTGACAGTGCTGGCTGTGTGGGAGGGAGCACTGACAGTACTGGCTGTGTGGAGGGAGCACTGACAGTGCTGGCTGTGTGGGGGGAGCACTGACAGTGCTGGCTGTGTGGCGGGGGGGGGGCACTGACAGTGCTGGCTGTGTGGTGGGAGCACTGACAGTGCTGGCTGTGCGGTGGGAGCACTGACAGTGCTGGCTGTGTGGGGGAGCACTGACAGTGCTGGCTGTGTGGGGGAGCACTGACAGTGCTGGCTGTGTGGGGGGAGTACTGACAGTGCTGGCTGTGTGGGGGGTCACTGACAGTGCTGGCTGAGTGTGAGAGCACTGACAGTGCTGGCTGTGTGCGAGAGCACTGACAGTGCTGGCTGTGTGGGGGAGCACTGACAGTGCTGGCTGTGTGGGGGGAGTACTGACAGTGCTGGCTGTGTGGGGGGAGCACTGACAGTGCTGCCTGTGTGTGGGGAGCACTGACAGTGCTGGCTGTGTGTGGGGAGCACAGACAGTGCTGGCTGTGTGGTGGGAGCATTGACAGTGCTGGCTGTGTGGGGGAGCACTGACAGTGCTGGCTGTGTGGGGGAGCACTGACAGTGCTGGCTGTGCGGTGGGAGCACTGACAGTGCTGGCTGTGTGGGGGAGCACTGACAGTGCTGGCTGTGTGGGGGGTCGCTGACAGTGCTGGCTGTGTGTGGGGAGCACAGACAGTGCTGGCTGTGTGGTGGGAGCGCTGACAGTGCTGGCTGTGTGGGGGAGCACTGACAGTGCTGGCTGTGTGGGGGGAGCAATGACAGTGCTGGTTGTGTGGGGGGTCACTGACAGTGCTGACTGTGTGGGAGAGCACTGACAGTGCTGGCTGTGTGGGGGGAGCACTGACAGTGCTGGCTGTGTGGGGGGTCACTGACAGTGCTGGCTGTGTGGTGGGAGCAATGACAGTGCTGGCTGTGTGTGGGAGCACTGACAGTGCTGGCTGTATGGGGGATCACTGACAGTGCAGGCTGTGTGATGGAGCACTGGCAGTGCTGGCTGTGTGGGGGGAGCACCGACAGTGCTGGCTGTGTGGGGGAGCACTGACAGTGCTGGCTGTGTGGTGGGAGCACTGACAGTGCTGGCTGTGTGGTGGGAGCACTGACAGTACTGGCGGTGTGGTGGGACCACTGGCAGTGCTGGCTGTGTGGGGGAGCACTGACAGTGCTGGCTGTGTGGGGGAGCACTGACAGTGCTGGATGTGTGGCGGAGCAGTGGCAGTGCTGGCTGTGTGGGGGGAGCACTGACAGTGCTGGCTGTGTGGTGGGAGCACTGACAGTTCTGGCTGTGTGGGGAGCACTGACAGTGCTGGCTGTGCGGGGGAGCACTGACAGTGCTGGCTGTGTGGGGGAGCACTGACAGTGCTGGTTGTGTGGGGGGAGTACAGACAGTGCCGGCTGTGTGGGGGAGCACTGACAGTGCTGGCTGTGTGGGGGGGAGCACAGACAGTGCTGGCTGTGTGGGGGAGCACTGACAGTGCTGGCTGTGTGGGGGAGCACTGACAGTGTTGGATTTGTGGGGAGCACTGACAGTGCTGGCTGTGCGGGGGAAGCACTGACAGTGCTGGCTGTGTGGTGGGAGCACTGACAGTGCTGGCTGTGTGGTGGGAGCACTGACAGTGCTCTCTGTGGGGGAGCACAGACAGTGCTGGCTGTGTGGTGGGAGCACTGACAGTGCTGGTTTGTGGCGGGAGCACTGACAGTGCTGGCTGTGTGGTGGGAGCACTGACAGTGCTGTCTGTGGGGGAGCACTGACAGTGCTGGCTGTGTGGGGGAGCACTGACAGTGCTGGCTGTGTGGTGGGAGCATTGACAGTGCTGGCTGTGTGTGGTGGAATCACTGACAGTGCTAGCTGTCTGGGGGAGCACTGACAGTGCTGGCTGTGTGGTGGAAGCATTGACAGTGCTGGCTGTGTGGGGAGCACTGACAGTGCTGGCTGTGTGGGGGGAGCACTGTCAGTGCTGGCTGTTTGGTGGGAGCACTGACAGTGCTGGCTGTGTGTGGGAGCACTGACAGTGCTGGCTGTGTGCGGGGAGCACTGACAGTGCTGGCTGTGTGGGGGGAGCACTGACAGTGCTGGCTGTGTGTGGGAGCACTGACAGTGCTGGCTGTTTGGTGGGAGCACTGACAGTGCTGGTTGTGTGGGGGAGCACTGACAGTGCTGGCTGTGTGCGGGGAGCACTGACAGTGCTGGCTGTGTGGGGGAACACTGACAGTGCTGGCTGTGTGGGGAGCACTGACAGTGCTGGCTGTGTGGGGGAGCACTGACAGTGCTGGCTGTGTGCTGGGAGCACTGACAGTTCTGGCTGTGTGGGGGGAGCACAGACAGTGCTGGCGGTGTGGTGGGAGCACTGACAGTGCTGGCGGTGTGGTGGGAGCACTGACAGTGCTGGCTGTGTAGGGGGAGCACTGACAGTGCTGGCTGTGTGGGGGGAGCACTGACAGTGCTGGCTGTGTGGTGGGAGCACTGACAGTGCTGGCTGTGTGGTGGGAGCACTGACAGTGCTGGCTGTGTGGGGGGAGCACTGACAGTGCTGGCTGTGTGGGGGGAGCACTGACAGTGCTGGCTGTGTGGGGGGAGCACTGACAGTGCTGGCTGTGTGGAGGGAGCACTGACAGTGCTGGCTGTGTGGTGGGAGCACTGACAGTGCTGGCGGTGTGGTGGGAGCACTGACAGTGCTGGCTGTGTAGGGGGAGCACTGACAGTGCTGGCTGTGTGGGGGGAGCACTGACAGTGCTGGCTGTGTGGTGGGAGCACTGACAGTGCTGGCTGTGTGGTGGGAGCACTGACAGTGCTGGCTGTGTGGGGGGAGCACTGACAGTGCTGGCTGTGTGGGGGGAGCACTGACAGTGCTGGCTGTGTGGGGGGAGCACTGACAGTGCTGGCTGTGTGGAGGGAGCACTGACAGTGCTGGCTGTGTGGGGTGAGCACTGACAGTGCTGGCTGTGTGTGGGGAGCACTGACAGGGCTGGCTGTGTGGGGGGAGCACTGACAGTGCTGGCTGTGTGTGGGGAGCACTGACAGGGCTGGCTGTGTGGCGGGAGCACTGACAGTGCTGGCTGTGTGGGGGAGCACTGACAGTGCTGGCTGTGTGGGGGAGCACTGACAGTGCTGGCTGTGTGGGGGAAGCACTGACAGTGCTGGCTGTGTGGTGTGAGCACTGACAGTGCTGGCTGTGTGGTGGGAGCACTGACAGTGCTGTCTGTGGTGGGAGCACTGACAGTGCTAGCTGTGTGGTGGGAGCACTGACAGTGCTGGCTGTGTGGGGGAGCACTGACAGTGCTGGCTGTGTGGGGGAGCACTGACAGTGCTGGCTGTGTGGGGAGCACTGACAGTGCTGGCTGTGTGCTGGGAGCACTGACAGTACTGGCTGTGCGGGGAGTACTGACAGTGCTGGCTGTGTGTGGGGAGCACAGACAGTGCTGGCGGTGTGGTGGGAGCACAGACAGTGTTGGCGGTGTGGTGGGAGCACTGACAGTGCTGGCTGTGTGGGGGAGCACTGACAGTGCTGGCTGTGCGTTGGGAGCACTGACAGTGCTGTCTGTGTGCGGGGGAGCACTGCCAGTGCTGGCTGCGCGGGGGAGCACTGACAGTGCTGGCTGTGTGCGGGGGAGCACTGACAGTGCTGGATGTGCGGGGGAGCACTGACAGTGCTGGCTGTGTGGGGGAGCACTGAGAGTGCTGGTTGTGTGGTGGGAGCACTGACAGTGTTGGCTGTGTGGGAGGGAGCACTGAGAGTGCTGGCTGTGTGGAGGGAGCACTGACAGTGCTGGCTGTGTGGGGGGAGCACTGACAGTGCTGGCTGTGTGGGGGGGGGGGGGCACTGACAGTGCTGGCTGTGTGGGGGTGCACTGACAGTGCTGGCTGTGTGGTGGGAGCACTGACAGTGCTGGCTGTGTGGTGGGGGCACTGACAGTGCTGGCTGTGTGGTGGGAGCACTGACAGTGCTGTCTGTGGGGGAGCACTGACAGTGCTGGCTGTGTGGTGGGAGCACTGACAGTGCTGGCTGTGTGGTGGGGGCACTGACAGTGCTGGCTGTGTGGTGGGAGCACTGACAGTGCTGTCTTTGGGGGAGCACTGAGAGTGCTGGCTGTGTGGGGGAAAACTGACAGTGCTGGCTGTGTGGTGGGAGCACTGACAGTGCTGGCTGTGTGGTGGGAGCACTGACAGTGCTGGCTGTGTGGTGGGAGCACTGACAGTGCTGGCTGTGTGGGGGAGCACTGACAGTGCTGGCTGTGTGGTGGGAGCACTGACAGTGCTGGCTGTGTGGGGAGCACTGACAGTGCTGGCTGTGTGGGGGAGCACTGACAGTGCTGGCTGTGTGCTGGGAGCACTGACAGTACTGGCTGTGCGGGGAATACTGACAGTGCTGGCTGTGTGTGGTAGCACTGGCAGTGCTGGCTGTGTGGGGGGAGCACTGACAGTGCTGCCTGTGTGTGGGGAGCACTGACAGTGCTGGCTGTGTGGTGGAAGCACTGACAGTGCTGGCTGTGTGGGGGAGCACTGACAGTGCTGGCTGTGTGGGGGGAGCACAGACAGTGCTGGCTGTGTGGGGGAGCACAGACAGTGCTGGGTGTGTGGGGAGCACTGACAGTGCTGACTGTGTTGGGGAGCACTGACAGTGCTGGCTGTGTGGTGGGAGTACTGACAGTGCTGGCTGTGCGGGGGAGCACTGACAGTGCTGGCTGTGTGGGAGGGAGCACTGACAGTGCTGCCTGTGTGGAGGGAGCACTGACAGTGCTGGCTGTGTGGGGGGAGCACTGACAGTGCTGGCTGTGTGTGGGGGGGGGGGGGGCACTGACAATGCTGTCTGTGTGGTGGGAGCACTGACAGTGCTGGCTGTGCGGTGGGAGCACTGACAGTGCTGGCTGTGTGGGGGAGCATTGACAGTGCTGGCTGTGTGGAGGGAGCACTGACAGTGCTGGCTGTGCGGTGGGAGCACTGACAGTGCTGGCTGTGTGGGGGAGCACTGACAGTGCTGGCTGTGTGGGGGGTCACTGACAGTGCTGGCTGTGTGTGGGGAGCACAGACAGTGCTGGCTGTGTGGTGGGAGCGTTGACAGTGCTGGCTGTGTGGGGGAGCACTGACAGTGCTGGCTGTGTGGGGGGAGCAATGACAGTGCTGGTTGTGTGGGGGGTCACTGACAGTGCTGACTGTGTGGGAGAGCACTGACAGTGCTGGCTGTGTGGGGGGAGCACTGACAGTGCTGGCTGTGTGGGGGGTCACTGACAGTGCTGGCTGTGTGGTGGGAGCACTGACAGTGCTGGCTGTGTGTGGGAGCACTGACAGTGCTGGCTGTATGGGGGATCACTGACAGTGCTGGCTGTGTGGTGGGAGCACTGACAGTGCTGGCTGTGTGGTGGGAGCACTGACAGTGCTGGCTATGTGGTGGGAGCACTGACTGTGCTGGCTGTGTGGGGGGAGCACTGACAGTGCTGGCTGTGTGGTGGGAGCACTGACAGTGCTGGCTGTGTGGGGAGCACTGACAGTGCTGGCTGTGAGAGGGAGCACTGACAGTGCTGGCTGTGTGCTGGGAGCACTGACAGTACTGGCTGTGCGGGGAGTACTGACAGTGCTGGCTGTGTGGTGGAAGCACTGACAGTGCTGGCTGTGTGGGAGAGCACTGACAGTGCTGGCTGTGTGGGGGAGCACTGACAGTGCTGGCTGTGTAGGGGGAGCACTGACAGTGCTGCCTGTGTGGTGGAAGCACTGACAGTGCTGGCTGTGTGGGGGGAGCACTGACAGTGCTGGCTGTGTAGGGGGAACACTGACAGTGCTGCCTGTGTGGTGGAAGCACTGACAGTGCTGGCTGTGTGGGGGAGCACTGACAGTGCTGCCTGTGTGTGGGGAGCACTGACAGTGCTGGCTGTGTGGTGGAAGCACTGACAGTGCTGGCTGTGTGGGGGGAGCACTGACAGTGCTGGCTGTGTGGGGGGAGCACAGACAGTGCTGGCTGTGTGGGGGAGCACTGACAGTGCTGGGTGTGTGGGGAGCACTGACAGTGCTGTCTGTGTGGGGGAGCACTGACAGTGCTGGCTGTGTGGTGGGAGCACTGACAGTGCTGGCTGTGCGGGGGAGCACTGACAGTGCTGGCTGTGTGGGAGGGAGCACTGACAGTACTGGCTGTGTGGAGGGAGCACTGACAGTGCTGGCTGTGTGGGGGGAGCACTGACAGTGCTGGCTGTGTGGCGGGGGGGGCACTGACAGTGCTGGCTGTGTGGTGGGAGCACTGACAGTGCTGGCTGTGCGGTGGGAGCACTGACAGTGCTGGCTGTGTGGGGGAGCACTGACAGTGCTGGCTGTGTGGGGGAGCACTGACAGTGCTGGCTGTGTGGGGGGAGTACTGACAGTGCTGGCTGTGTGGGGGGTCACTGACAGTGCTGGCTGAGTGTGAGAGCACTGACAGTGCTGGCTGTGTGCGAGAGCACTGACAGTGCTGGCTGTGTGGGGGAGCACTGACAGTGCTGGCTGTGTGGGGGGAGTACTGACAGTGCTGGCTGTGTGGGGGAGCACTGACAGTGCTGCCTGTGTGTGGGGAGCACTGACAGTGCTGGCTGTGTGTGGGGAGCACAGACAGTGCTGGCTGTGTGGTGGGAGCATTGACAGTGCTGGCTGTGTGGGGGAGCACTGACAGTGCTGGCTGTGTGGGGGGAGCACTGACAGTGCTGGTTGTGTGGGGGGTCACTGACAATGCTGACTGTGTGGGAGAGCACTGACAGTGCTGGCTGTGTGGGGGGAGCACTGACAGTGCTGGCTGTGTGGGGGGTCACTGACAGTGCTGGCTGTGTTTTGGGAGCACTGACAGTGCTGGCTGTGTGTGGGAGCACTGACAGTGCTGGCTGTATGGGGGATCACTGACAGTGCAGGCTGTTTGATGGAGCACTGACAGTGCTGGCTGTGTGGGGGGAGCACTGACAGTGCTGGCTGTGTGGTGGGAGCACTGACAGTACTGGCGGTGTGGTGGGACCACTGGCAGTGCTGGCTGTGTGGGGGAGCACTGACAGTGCTGGCTGTGTGGGGAGCACTGACAGTGCTGGATGTGTGGCGGAGCAGTGACAGTGCTGGCTGTGTGGGGGGAGCACTGACAGTGCTGGCTGTGTGGTGGGAGCACTGACAGTTCTGGCTGTGTGGGGAGCACTGACAGTGCTGGCTGTGCGGGGGAGCACTGACAGTGCTGGCTGTGTGGGGGAGCACTGACAGTGCTGGCTGTGTGGGGGGAGTACAGACAGTGCCGGCTGTGTGGGGGAGCACTGACAGTGCTGGCTGTGTGGGGGGAGCACAGACAGTGCTGGCTGTGTGGGGGGAGCACTGACAGTGCTGGCTGTGTGAGGGGAGCACTGACAGTGCTGGCTGTGTGTAGGGAGCACTGACAGTGCTGGGTGTGTGGGGTGAGCACTGACAGTGCTGGCTGTGTGTGGGGAGCACTGACAGGGCTGGCTGTGTGGGGGGAGCACTGACAGTGCTGGCTGTGTGGGGGAGCACTGACAGTGCTGGCTGTGTGGGGGAGCACTGACAGTGCTGGCTGTGCGGGGGAAGCACTGACAGTGCTGGCTGTGTGGTGGGAGCACTGACAGTGCTGGCTGTGTGGTGGGAGCACTGACAGTGCTGTCTGTGGGGGAGCACTGACAGTGCTGGCTGTGTGGTGGCAGCACTGACAGTGCTGGCTGTGTGGTGGGAGCACTGACACTGCTGTCTGTGGGGGAGCACTGACAGTGCTGGCTGTGTGGGGGAGCACTGACAGTGCTGGCTGTGTGGTGGGAGCATTGACAGTGCTGGCTGTGTGTGGTGGAAGCACTGGCATTGCTAGCTGTCTGGGGGAGCACTGACAGTGCTGGCTGTGTGGTGGGAGCATTGACAGTGCTGGCTGTGTGGGGGAGCACTGACAGTGCTGGCTGTGTGGGGGGAGCACTGACAGTGCTGGCTGTGTGGGGGGTCACTGACAGTGCTGGCTGTGTGGGAGAGCACTGACAGTGCTGGCTGTGTGGGGAGCACTGACAGTGCTGGCTGTGTGGGGGGAGCACTGACAGTGCTGGCTGTGTGGTGGGAGCACTGACAGTGCTGGCTGTGTGGGGGAGCACTGACAGTGCTTTCTGTGTGGGGGAGCACTGACAGTGCTGGCTGTGTGGGGGGAGCACTGACAGTGCTTTCTGTGTGGGGGAGCACTGACAGTGCTGGCTGTGTGGGGGGAGCACTGACAGTGGGTGCTGTTTGGTGGGAGCACTGACAGTGCTGGCTGTGTGTGGGAGCACTGACAGTGCTGGCTGTGTGCGGGGAGCACTGACAGTGCTGGCTGTGTGGGGGGAGCACTGACAGTGCTGGCTGTGTGGGGGGAGCACTGACAGTGCTGGCTGTGTGTGGGAGCACTGACAGTTCTGGCTGTTTGGTGGGAGCACTGACAGTGCTGGCTGTGTGGGGGAGCACTGACAGTGCTGGCTGTGTGGGGGGAGCACTGACAGTGCTGGCTGTGTGGGGGAGCACTGACAGTGCTGGCTGTGTGGGGAGCACTGACAGTGCTGGCTGTGTGGGGGAGCACTGACAGTGCTGGCTGTGTGCTAGGAGCACTGACAGTTCTGGCTGTGTGGGGGGAGCACAGACAGTGCTGGCGGTGTGGTGGGAGCACTGACAGTGCTGACGGTGTGGTGGGAGCACTGACAGTGCTGGCTGTGTGGGGGAGCACTGACAGTGCTGGCTGTGCGTTGGGAGCACGGACAGTGCTGGCTGTGTGGGTAGCACTGACAGTGCTGTCTGTGTGGGGGGAGCACTGACAGTGCTGGCTGTGTGGTGGGAGCACTGACAGTGCTGGCTGTGTGGGGGAGCACTGACAGTGCTGGCTGTGTGGTTGGAGCACTGACAGTGCTGGCTGTGTGGGGGGAGCACTGACAGTGCTGGCTGTGTGGTGGGAGCACTGACAGTGCTGGCTGTGTGGTGGGAGCACTGACAGTGCTGGCTGTGTGGGGGGAGCACTGACAGTGCTGGCTGTGTGGGGGGTGCACTGACAGTGCTGGCTGTGTGGGGGGAGCACTGACAGTGCTGGCTGTGTGGAGGGAGCACTGACAGTGCTGGCTGTGTGGGGTGAGCACTGACAGTGCTGGCTGTGTGTGGGGAGCACTGACAGGGCTGGCTGTGTGGGGGGAGCACTGACAGTGCTGGCTGTGTGGGGGAGCACTGACAGTGCTGGCTGTGTGGTGGGAGCACTGACAGTGCTGGCTGTGTGGTGGGAGCACTGACAGTGCTGGCTGTGTGGGGGGAGCACTGACAGTGCTGGCTGTGTGGGGGGTGCACTGACAGTGCTGGCTGTGTGGGGGGAGCACTGACAGTGCTGGCTGTGTGGAGGGAGCACTGACAGTGCTGGCTGTGTGGGGTGAGCACTGACAGTGCTGGCTGTGTGTGGGGAGCACTGACAGGGCTGGCTGTGTGGGGGGAGCACTGACAGTGCTGGCTGTGTGGGGGAGCACTGACAGTGCTGGCTGTGTGGGGGAAGCACTGACAGTGCTGGCTGTGTGGTGGGAGCACTGACAGTGCTGGCTGTGTGGTGGGAGCACAGACAGTGCTGTCTGTGGGGGAGCACTGACAGTGCTGGCTGTGTGGGGGAGCACTGACAGTGCTGGGTGTGTGGGGAGCACTGACAGTGCTGGCTGTGTGGTGGGAGCACTGACAGTGCTGGCTGTGTGGTGGGAGCACTGACAGTGCTGGCTGTGTGGGGGGAGCACTGACAGTGCTGGCTGTGTGGGGGGTGCACTGACAGTGCTGGCTGTGTGGGGGGAGCACTGACAGTGCTGGCTGTGTGGAGGGAGCACTGACAGTGCTGGCTGTGTGGGGTGAGCACTGACAGTGCTGGCTGTGTGTGGGGAGCACTGACAGGGCTGGCTGTGTGGGGGGAGCACTGACAGTGCTGGCTGTGTGGGGGAGCACTGACAGTGCTGGCTGTGTGGTGGGAGCACTGACAGTGCTGGCTGTGTGGTGGGAGCACTGACAGTGCTGGCTGTGTGGGGGGAGCACTGACAGTGCTGGCTGTGTGGGGGGTGCACTGACAGTGCTGGCTGTGTGGGGGGAGCACTGACAGTGCTGGCTGTGTGGAGGGAGCACTGACAGTGCTGGCTGTGTGGGGTGAGCACTGACAGTGCTGGCTGTGTGTGGGGAGCACTGACAGGGCTGGCTGTGTGGGGGGAGCACTGACAGTGCTGGCTGTGTGGGGGAGCACTGACAGTGCTGGCTGTGTGGGGGAAGCACTGACAGTGCTGGCTGTGTGGTGGGAGCACTGACAGTGCTGGCTGTGTGGTGGGAGCACAGACAGTGCTGTCTGTGGGGGAGCACTGACAGTGCTGGCTGTGTGGGGGAGCACTGACAGTGCTGGCTGTGTGGTGGGAGCACTGACAGTGCTGGCTGTGTGGGGCGAGCACTGACAGTGCTGGCTGTGTGGGGGGTCACTGACAGTGCTGGCTGTGTGGGGGAGCACTGACAGTGCTGGCTGTTTGGTGGGAGCACTGACAGTGCTGGCTGTGTGGTGGAAGCACTGACAGTGCTGGCTGTGTGGGGGGAGCACTGACAGTGCTGGCTGTGTGGTGGAAGCACTGACAGTGCTGGCTGTGTGTGGGAGCACTGACAGTGCTGGCTGTGTGGAGGGAGCACTGACAGTGCTGGCTGTGTGGTGGAAGCACTGACAGTGCTGGCTGTGTGTGGGAGCACTGACAGTGCTGGCTGTGTGGAGGGAGCACTGACAGTGCTGGCTGTGTGGAGGGAGCACTGACAGTGCTGGCTGTGTGGTGGGAGCTCTGACAGTGCTGGCTGTGTGTGGGAGCACTGACAGTGCTGGCTGTGTGGGGTGAGCACTGACAGTGCTGGCTGTGTGTGGGGAGCACTGACAGGGCTGGCTGTGTGGGGGGAGCACTGACAGTGCTGGCTGTGTGGGGGAGCACTGACAGTGCTGGCTGTGTGGGGGAGCACTGTCAGTTCTGGCTGTGTGGGGGATGCACTGACAGTGCTGGCTGTGTGGTGGGAGCACTGACAGTGCTGGCTGTGTGGTGGGAGCACTGACAGTGCTGTCTGTGGGGGAGCACAGACAGTGCTGGCTGTGTGGGGAGCACTGACAGTGCTGGCTGTGAGGTGGGAGCACTGACAGTGCTGGCTGTGTGGTGGGAGCACTGACAGTGCTGGCTGTGTGGTGGGAGCACTGACAGTGCTGGCTGTGTGGGGGAGCACTGACAGTGCTGGCTGTGTGGGGGAGCACTGACAGTGCTGGCTGTGTGGGGAGCACTGACAGTGCTGGCTTTGTGCTGGGAGCACTGACAGTACTGGCTGTGCGGGGAGTACTGACAGTGCTGGCTGTGGGGCGGAGCACAGACAGTGCTGGCGGTGTGGTGGGAGCACTGACAGTGCTGGCGGTGTGGTGGGAGCACTGACAGTGCTGGCTGTGTGGGGGAGCACTGTCAGTGCTGGCTGTGCGTTGGGAGCACTGACAGTGCTGTCTGTGTGCGGGGGAGCACTGACAGTGCTGGCTGTTTGCGGTGGAGCACTGACAGTGCTGGCAGTGCGGGGAGCACTGACAGTGCTGGCTGTGTGGGAGGGAGCACTGACAGTGCTGGCTGTGTGGAGGGAGCACTGACAGTGCTGGTTGTGTGGGGGGAGCACTGACAGTGCTGGCTGTGTGGGGGGGGGCACTGACAGTGCTGGCTGTGTGGGGGTGCACTGACTGTGCTGGCTGTGTGGTGGGAGCACTGACAGTGCTGGCTGTGTGGTGGGGGCACTGACAGTGCTGGCTGTGTGGTGGGAGCACTGACAGTACTGTCTGTGGGGGAGCACTGACAGTGCTGGCTGTGTGGTGGGAGCACTGACAGTGCTGGCTGTGTGGTGGGGGCACTGACAGTGCTGGCTGTGTGGTGGGAGCACTGACAGTGCTGTCTGTGGGGGAGCACTGACAGTGCTGGCTGTGTGGTGGGAGCACTGACAGTGCTGGCTGTGTGGTGGGGGCACTGACAGTGCTGGCTGTGTGGGGGAAAACTGACAGTGCTGGCTGTGTGGTGGGAGCACTGACAGTGCTGGCTGTGTGGTGGGAGCACTGACAGTGCTGGCTGTGTGGTGGGAGCACTGACTGTGCTGGCTGTGTGGGGGGAGCACTGACAGTGCTGGCTGTGTGGTGGGAGCACTGACAGTGCTGGCTGTGTGGGGAGCACTGACAGTGCTGGCTGTGTGAGGGAGCACTGACAGTGCTGGCTGTGTGCTGGGAGCACTGACAGTACTGGCTGTGCGGGGAGTACTGACAGTGCTGGCTGTGTGGTGGAAGCACTGACAGTGCTGGCTGTGTGGGAGAGCACTGACAGTGCTGGCTGTGTGGGGGAGCACTGACAGTGCTGGCTGTGTAGGGGGAGCACTGACAGTGCTGCCTGTGTGGTGGAAGCACTGACAGTGCTGGCTGTGTGGGGGGAGCACTGACAGTGCTGGCTGTGTAGGGGGAACACTGACAGTGCTGCCTGTGTGGAGGAAGCACTGACAGTGCTGGCTGTGTGGGGGGAGCACTGACAGTGCTGCCTGTGTGTGGGGAGCACTGACAGTGCTGGCTGTGTGGTGGAAGCACTGACAGTGCTGGCTGTGTGGGGGGAGCACTGACAGTGCTGGCTGTGTGGGGGGAGCACAGACAGTGCTGGCTGTGTGGGGGAGCACTGACAGTGCTGGGTGTGTGGGGAGCACTGACAGTGCTGTCTGTGTGGGGGAGCACTGACAGTGCTGGCTGTGTGGTGGGAGCACTGACAGTGCTGGCTGTGCGGGGGAGCACTGACAGTGCTGGCTGTGTGGGAGGGAGCACTGACAGTACTGGCTGTGTGGAGGGAGCACTGACAGTGCTGGCTGTGTGGGGGGAGCACTGACAGTGCTGGCTGTGTGGGGGGGGGGGGCACTGACAGTGCTGGCTGTGTGGTGGGAGCACTGACAGTGCTGGCTGTGCGGTGGGAGCACTGACAGTGCTGGCTGTGTGGGGGAGCACTGACAGTGCTGGCTGTCTGGGGGAGCACTGACAGTGATGGCTGTGTGGGGGGAGTACTGACAGTGCTGGCTGTGTGGGGGGTCACTGACAGTGCTGGCTGAGTGTGAGAGCACTGACAGTGCTGGCTGTGTGCGAGAGCACTGACAGTGCTGGCTGTGTGGGTGAGCACTGACAGTGCTGGCTGTGTGGGGGGAGTACTGACAGTGCTGGCTGTGTGGGGGGAGCACTGACAGTGCTGCCTGTGTGTGGGGAGCACTGACAGTGCTGGCTGTGTGTGGGGAGCACAGACAGTGCTGGCTGTGTGGTGGGAGCATTGACAGTGCTGGCTGTGTGGGGAGCACTGACAGTGCTGGCTGTGTGGGGGGAGCACTGACAGTGCTGGTTGTGTGGGGGGTCACTGACAGTGCTGACTGTGTGGGAGAGCACTGACAGTGCTGGCTGTGTGGGGGGAGCATTGACAGTGCTGGCTGTGTGGGGGGTCACTGACAGTGCTGGCTGTGTGGTGGGAGCACTGACAGTGCTGGCTGTGTGTGGGAGCACTGACAGTGCTGGCTGTATGGGGGATCACTGACAGTGCAGGCTGTTTGATGGAGCACTGACAGTGCTGGCTGTGTGGGGGGAGCACTGACAGTGCTGGCTGTGTGGTGGGAGCACTGACAGTACTGGCGGTGTGGTGGGACCACTGGCAGTGCTGGCTGTGTGGGGGAGCACTGACAGTGCTGGCTGTGTGGGGAGCACTGACAGTGCTGGATGTGTGGCGGAGCAGTGACAGTGCTGGCTGTGTGGGGGGAGCACTGACAGTGCTGGCTGTGTGGTGGGAGCACTGACAGTTCTGGCTGTGTGGGGAGCACTGACAGTGCTGGCTGTGCGGGGGAGCACTGACAGTGCTGGCTGTGTGGGGGAGCACTGACAGTGCTGGCTGTGTGGGGGGAGTACAGACAGTGCCGGCTGTGTGGGGGAGCACTGACAGTGCTGGCTGTGTGGGGGGAGCACAGAGAGTGCTGGCTGTGTGGGGGGAGCACTGACAGTGCTGGCTGTGTGAGGGGAGCACTGACAGTGCTGGCTGTGTGGAGGGAGCACTGACAGTGCTGGCTGTGTGGGGTGAGCACCGACAGTGCTGGCTGTGTGTGGGGAGCACTGACAGGGCTGGCTGTGTGGGGGGAGCACTGACAGTGCTGGCTGTGTGGGGGAGCACTGACAGTGCTGGCTGTGTGGGGGAGCACTGACAGTGCTGGCTGTGCGGGGGAAGCACTGACAGTGCTGGCTGTGTGGTGGGAGCACTGACAGTGCTGGCTGTGTGGGGATAGCACTGACAGGGCTGGCTGTGTGGGGGAGCACTGACAGTGCTGGCTGTGTGGAGGGAGCACTGACAGTGCTGGCTGTGTGGGGTGAGCACTGACAGTGCTGGCTGTGTGTGGGGAGCACTGACAGGGCTGGCTGTGTGGGGGGAGCACTGACAGTGCTGGCTGTGTGGGGGAGCACTGACAGTGCTGGCTGTGTGGGGGAAGCACTGACAGTGCTGGCTGTGTGGTGGGAGCACTGACAGTGCTGGCTGTGTGGTGGGAGCACAGACAGTGCTGTCTGTGGGGGAGCACTGACAGTGCTGGCTGTGTGGGGGAGCACTGACAGTGCTGGCTGTGTGGTGGGAGCACTGACAGTGCTGGCTGTGTGGGGCGAGCACTGACAGTGCTGGCTGTGTGGGGGGTCACTGACAGTGCTGGCTGTGTGGGGGAGCACTGACAGTGCTGGCTGTTTGGTGGGAGCACTGACAGTGCTGGCTGTGTGGTGGAAGCACTGACAGTGCTGGCTGTGTGGAGGGAGCACTGACAGTGCTGGCTGTGTGGTGGAAGCACTGACAGTGCTGGCTGTGTGTGGGAGCACTGACAGTGCTGGCTGTGTGGAGGGAGCACTGACAGTGCTGGCTGTGTGGTGGAAGCACTGACAGTGCTGGCTGTGTGTGGGAGCACTGACAGTGCTGGCTGTGTGGAGGGAGCACTGACAGTGCTGGCTGTGTGGAGGGAGCACTGACAGTGCTGGCTGTGTGGTGGGAGCTCTGACAGTGCTGGCTGTGTGTGGGAGCACTGACAGTGCTGGCTGTGTGGGGTGAGCACTGACAGTGCTGGCTGTGTGTGGGGAGCACTGACAGGGCTGGCTGTGTGGGGGGAGCACTGACAGTGCTGGCTGTGTGGGGGAGCACTGACAGTGCTGGCTGTGTGGGGGAGCACTGTCAGTTCTGGCTGTGTGGGGGATGCACTGACAGTGCTGGCTGTGTGGTGGGAGCACTGACAGTGCTGGCTGTGTGGTGGGAGCACTGACAGTGCTGTCTGTGGGGGAGCACAGACAGTGCTGGCTGTGTGGGGAGCACTGACAGTGCTGGCTGTGAGGTGGGAGCACTGACAGTGCTGGCTGTGTGGTGGGAGCACTGACAGTGCTGGCTGTGTGGTGGGAGCACTGACAGTGCTGGCTGTGTGGGGGAGCACTGACAGTGCTGGCTGTGTGGGGGAGCACTGACAGTGCTGGCTGTGTGGGGAGCACTGACAGTGCTGGCTTTGTGCTGGGAGCACTGACAGTACTGGCTGTGCGGGGAGTACTGACAGTGCTGGCTGTGGGGCGGAGCACAGACAGTGCTGGCGGTGTGGTGGGAGCACTGACAGTGCTGGCGGTGTGGTGGGAGCACTGACAGTGCTGGCTGTGTGGGGGAGCACTGTCAGTGCTGGCTGTGCGTTGGGAGCACTGACAGTGCTGTCTGTGTGCGGGGGAGCACTGACAGTGCTGGCTGTTTGCGGTGGAGCACTGACAGTGCTGGCAGTGCGGGGAGCACTGACAGTGCTGGCTGTGTGGGAGGGAGCACTGACAGTGCTGGCTGTGTGGAGGGAGCACTGACAGTGCTGGTTGTGTGGGGGGAGCACTGACAGTGCTGGCTGTGTGGGGGGGGGGCACTGACAGTGCTGGCTGTGTGGGGGTGCACTGACTGTGCTGGCTGTGTGGTGGGAGCACTGACAGTGCTGGCTGTGTGGTGGGGGCACTGACAGTGCTGGCTGTGTGGTGGGAGCACTGACAGTACTGTCTGTGGGGGAGCACTGACAGTGCTGGCTGTGTGGTGGGAGCACTGACAGTGCTGGCTGTGTGGTGGGGGCACTGACAGTGCTGGCTGTGTGGTGGGAGCACTGACAGTGCTGTCTGTGGGGGAGCACTGACAGTGCTGGCTGTGTGGTGGGAGCACTGACAGTGCTGGCTGTGTGGTGGGGGCACTGACAGTGCTGGCTGTGTGGGGGAAAACTGACAGTGCTGGCTGTGTGGTGGGAGCACTGACAGTGCTGGCTGTGTGGTGGGAGCACTGACAGTGCTGGCTGTGTGGTGGGAGCACTGACTGTGCTGGCTGTGTGGGGGGAGCACTGACAGTGCTGGCTGTGTGGTGGGAGCACTGACAGTGCTGGCTGTGTGGGGAGCACTGACAGTGCTGGCTGTGTGAGGGAGCACTGACAGTGCTGGCTGTGTGCTGGGAGCACTGACAGTACTGGCTGTGCGGGGAGTACTGACAGTGCTGGCTGTGTGGTGGAAGCACTGACAGTGCTGGCTGTGTGGGAGAGCACTGACAGTGCTGGCTGTGTGGGGAGCACTGACAGTGCTGGCTGTGTAGGGGGAGCACTGACAGTGCTGCCTGTGTGGTGGAAGCACTGACAGTGCTGGCTGTGTGGGGGGAGCACTGACAGTGCTGGCTGTGTAGGGGGAACACTGACAGTGCTGCCTGTGTGGAGGAAGCACTGACAGTGCTGGCTGTGTGGGGGGAGCACTGACAGTGCTGCCTGTGTGTGGGGAGCACTGACAGTGCTGGCTGTGTGGTGGAAGCACTGACAGTGCTGGCTGTGTGGGGGGAGCACTGACAGTGCTGGCTGTGTGGGGGGAGCACAGACAGTGCTGGCTGTGTGGGGGAGCACTGACAGTGCTGGGTGTGTGGGGAGCACTGACAGTGCTGTCTGTGTGGGGGAGCACTGACAGTGCTGGCTGTGTGGTGGGAGCACTGACAGTGCTGGCTGTGCGGGGGAGCACTGACAGTGCTGGCTGTGTGGGAGGGAGCACTGACAGTACTGGCTGTGTGGAGGGAGCACTGACAGTGCTGGCTGTGTGGGGGGAGCACTGACAGTGCTGGCTGTGTGGGGGGGGGGGCACTGACAGTGCTGGCTGTGTGGTGGGAGCACTGACAGTGCTGGCTGTGCGGTGGGAGCACTGACAGTGCTGGCTGTGTGGGGGAGCACTGACAGTGCTGGCTGTCTGGGGGAGCACTGACAGTGATGGCTGTGTGGGGGGAGTACTGACAGTGCTGGCTGTGTGGGGGGTCACTGACAGTGCTGGCTGAGTGTGAGAGCACTGACAGTGCTGGCTGTGTGCGAGAGCACTGACAGTGCTGGCTGTGTGGGTGAGCACTGACAGTGCTGGCTGTGTGGGGGGAGTACTGACAGTGCTGGCTGTGTGGGGGGAGCACTGACAGTGCTGCCTGTGTGTGGGGAGCACTGACAGTGCTGGCTGTGTGTGGGGAGCACAGACAGTGCTGGCTGTGTGGTGGGAGCATTGACAGTGCTGGCTGTGTGGGGAGCACTGACAGTGCTGGCTGTGTGGGGGGAGCACTGACAGTGCTGGTTGTGTGGGGGGTCACTGACAGTGCTGACTGTGTGGGAGAGCACTGACAGTGCTGGCTGTGTGGGGGGAGCACTGACAGTGCTGGCTGTGTGGGGGGTCACTGACAGTGCTGGCTGTGTGGTGGGAGCACTGACAGTGCTGGCTGTGTGTGGGAGCACTGACAGTGCTGGCTGTATGGGGGATCACTGACAGTGCAGGCTGTTTGATGGAGCACTGACAGTGCTGGCTGTGTGGGGGGAGCACTGACAGTGCTGGCTGTGTGGTGGGAGCACTGACAGTACTGGCGGTGTGGTGGGACCACTGGCAGTGCTGGCTGTGTGGGGGAGCACTGACAGTGCTGGCTGTGTGGGGAGCACTGACAGTGCTGGATGTGTGGCGGAGCAGTGACAGTGCTGGCTGTGTGGGGGGAGCACTGACAGTGCTGGCTGTGTGGTGGGAGCACTGACAGTTCTGGCTGTGTGGGGAGCACTGACAGTGCTGGCTGTGCGGGGGAGCACTGACAGTGCTGGCTGTGTGGGGGAGCACTGACAGTGCTGGCTGTGTGGGGGGAGTACAGACAGTGCCGGCTGTGTGGGGGAGCACTGACAGTGCTGGCTGTGTGGGGGGAGCACAGAGAGTGCTGGCTGTGTGGGGGGAGCACTGACAGTGCTGGCTGTGTGAGGGGAGCACTGACAGTGCTGGCTGTGTGGAGGGAGCACTGACAGTGCTGGCTGTGTGGGGTGAGCACCGACAGTGCTGGCTGTGTGTGGGGAGCACTGACAGGGCTGGCTGTGTGGGGGGAGCACTGACAGTGCTGGCTGTGTGGGGGAGCACTGACAGTGCTGGCTGTGTGGGGGAGCACTGACAGTGCTGGCTGTGCGGGGGAAGCACTGACAGTGCTGGCTGTGTGGTGGGAGCACTGACAGTGCTGGCTGTGTGGGGATAGCACTGACAGGGCTGGCTGTGTGGGGGAGCACTGACAGTGCTGGCTGTGCGGGGGGAGCACTGACAGTGCTGGCTGTGTGGGGGGAGCACCGACAGTGCTGGCTGTGTGGGGGAGCACTGGCAGTGCTGGCTGTGTGGTGGGAGCACTGACAGTGCTGGCTGTGTGGTGGGAGCACTGACAGTGCTGACTGTGTGGTGGGACCACTGGCAGTGCTGGCTGTGTGGGGGGGCACTGACAGTGCTGGCTGTGTGGTGGAGCACTGACAGTGCTGAATGTGTGGCGGAGCACTGACAGTGCTGGCTGTGTGGGGGAGCACTGACAGTGCTGGCTGTGTGGTGGGAGCACTGACAGTGCTGGCTGTGTGGGGGAGCACTGACAGTGCTGGCTGTGTGTGGGGAGCACTGACAGTGCTGGCTGTGTGGGGAGCACTGACAGTGCTGGCTGTGCGGCGGAGCACTGACAGTGCTGGCTGTGTGGGGGAGCACTGACAGTGCTGGCTGTGTGGGGGGAGCACAGACAGTGCCGGCTGTGTGGGGGAGCACTGACAGTGCTGGCTGTGTGGGGGGAGCACAGACAGTGCTGGCTGTGTGGGGGGAGCACTGACAGTGCTGGCTGTGTGGGGGGAGCACTGACAGTGCTGGCTGTGTGGAGGGAGCACTGACAGTGCTGGCTGTGTGGTGGAAGCACTGACAGTGCTGGCTGTGTGTGGGAGCACTGACAGTGCTGGCTGTGTGGTGGAAGCACTGACAGTGCTGGCTGTGTGTGGGAGCACTGACAGTGCTGGCTGTGTGGAGGGAGCACTGATAGTGCTGGCTGTGTGGTGGAAGCACTGACAGTGCTGGCTGTGTGGAGGGAGCACTGACAGTGCTGGCTGTGTGGTGGAAGCACTGACAGTGCTGGCTGTGTGTGGGAGCACTGACAGTGCTGGCTGTGTGGAGGGAGCACTGACAGAGCTGGCTGTGTGGTGGAAGCACTGACAGTGCTGGCTGTGTGTGGGAGCACTGACAGTGCTTGCTGTGTGGAGGGAGCACTGACAGTGCTGGCTGTGTGGTGGGAGCTCTGACAGTGCTGGCTGTGTGTGGGAGCACTGACAGTGCTGGCTGTGTGGGGTGAGCACTGACAGTGCTGGCTGTGTGTGGGGAGCACTGACAGGGCTGGCTGTGTGGGGGGAGCACTGACAGTGCTGGCTGTGTGGGGGAGCACTGACAGTGCTGGCTGTGTGGGGGATGCACTGACAGTGCTGGCTGTGTGGTGGGAGCACTGACAGTGCTGGCTGTGTGGTGGGAGCACTGACAGTGCTGTCTGTGGGGGAGCACTGACAGTGCTGGCTGTGTGGGGGAGCACTGACAGTGCTGGCTGTGTGGTGGGAGCACTGACAGTGCTGGCTGTGTGGTGGGAGCACTGACAGTGCTAGCTGTGTGGTGGGAGCACTGACAGTGCTGGCTGTGTGGGGGAGCACTGACAGTGCTGGCTGTGTGGGGGAGCACTGACAGTGCTGGCTGTGTGGGGAGCACTGACAGTGCTGGCTGTGTGCTGGGAGCACTGACAGTACTGGCTGTGCGGGGAGTACTGACAGTGCTGGCTGTGTGGGGGGAGCACAGACAGTGCTGGCGGTGTGGTGGGAGCACAGACAGTGCTGGCGGTGTGGTGGGAGCACTGACAGTGCTGGCTGTGTGGGGGAGCACTGACAGTGCTGGCTGTGCGTTGGGAGCACTGACAGTGCTGTCTGTGTGCGGGGGAGCACTGACAGTGCTGGCTGTGCGGGGGAGCACTGACAGTGCTGGCTGTGTGCGGGGGAGCACTGACAGTGCTGGATGTGCGGGGGAGCACTGACAGTGCTGGCTGTGTGGGGGAGCACTGACAGAGCTGGTTGTGTGGTGGGAGCACTGACAGTGTTGGCTGTGTGGGAGGGAGCACTGACAGTGCTGGCTGTGTGGAGGGAGCACTGACAGTGCTGGCTGTGTGGGGGGAGCACTGACAGTGCTGGCTGTGTGCTGGGAGCACTGACAGTACTGGCTGTGCGGGGAGTACTAACAGTGCTGGCTGTGTGTGGTAGCACTGGCAGTGCTGGCTGTGTGGGGGGAGCACTGACAGTGCTGCCTGTGTGTGGGGAGCACTGACAGTGCTGGCTGTGTGGTGGAAGCACTGACAGTGCTGGCTGTGTGGGGGGAGCACAGACAGTGCTGGCTGTGTGGGGGAGCACAGACAGTGCTGGGTGTGTGGGGAGCACTGACAGTGCTGTCTGTGTTGGGGAGCACTGACAGTGCTGGCTGTGTGGTGGGAGCACTGACAGTGCTGGCTGTGCGGGGGAGCACTGACAGTGCTGGCTGTGTGGGAGGGAGCACTGACAGTGCTGCCTGTGTGGAGGGAGCACTGACAGTGCTGGCTGTGTGGGGGGAGCACTGACAGTGCTGGCTGTGTGGGGGGGGGGGGGCACTGACAGTGCTGTCTGTGTGGTGGGAGCACAGACAGTGCTGGCTGTGCGGTGGGAGCACTGACAGTGCTGGCTGTGTGGGGGAGCATTGACAGTGCTGGCTGTGTGGGGGGAGCACTGACAGTGCTGGCTGTGCGGTGGGAGCACTGACAGTGCTGGCTGTGTGGGGGAGCACTGACAGTGCTGGCTGTGTGGGGGGTCGCTGACAGTGCTGGCTGTGTGTGGGGAGCACAGACAGTGCTGGCTGTGTGGTGGGAGCGCTGACAGTGCTGGCTGTGTGGGGGAGCACTGACAGTGCTGGCTGTGTGGGGGGAGCAATGACAGTGCTGGTTGTGTGGGGGGTCACTGACAGTGCTGACTGTGTGGGAGAGCACTGACAGTGCTGGCTGTGTGGGGGGAGCACTGACAGTGCTGGCTGTGTGGGGGGTCACTGACAGTGCTGGCTGTGTGGTGGGAGCACTGACAGTGCTGGCTGTGTGTGGGAGCACTGACAGTGCTGGCTGTATGGGGGATCACTGACAGTGCAGGCTGTGTGATGGAGCACTGGCAGTGCTGGCTGTGTGGGGGGAGCACCGACAGTGCTGGCTGTGTGGGGGAGCACTGACAGTGCTGGCTGTGTGGTGGGAGCACTGACAGTGCTGGCTGTGTGGTGGGAGCACTGACAGTACTGGCGGTGTGGTGGGACCACTGGCAGTGCTGGCTGTGTGGGGGGAGCACTGACAGTGCTGGCTGCGTGGGGGAGCACTGACAGTGCTGGATGTGTGGCGGAGCAGTGACAGTGCTGGCTGTGTGGGGGGAGATCTGACAGTGCTGGCTGTGTGGTGGGAGCACTGACAGTTCTGGCTGTGTGGGGAGCACTGACAGTGCTGGCTGTGCGGGGGAGCACTGACAGTGCTGGCTGTGTGGGGGAGCACTGACAGTGCTGGCTGTGTGGGGGGAGTACAGACAGTGCCGGCTGTGTGGGGGAGCACTGACAGTGCTGGCTGTGTGGGGGGGAGCACAGACAGTGCTGGCTGTGTGGGGGAGCACTGACAGTGCTGGCTGTGTGGGGGAGCACTGACAGTGTTGGATTTGTGGGGAGCACTGACAGTGCTGGCTGTGCGGGGGAAGCACTGACAGTGCTGGCTGTGTGGTGGGAGCACTGACAGTGCTGGCTGTGTGGTGGGAGCACTGACAGTGCTGTCTGTGGGGGAGCACAGACAGTGCTGGCTGTGTGGTGGGAGAACTGACAGTGCTGGTTTGTGGCGGGAGCACTGACAGTGCTGGCTGTGTGGTGGGAGCACTGACAGTGTTGTCTGTGGGGGAGCACTGACAGTGCTGGCTGTGTGGGGGAGCACTGACAGTGCTGGCTGTGTGGTGGGAGCATTGACAGTGCTGGCTGTGTGTGGTGGAATCACTGACAGTGCTAGCTGTCTGGGGGAGCACTGACAGTGCTGGCTGTGTGGTGGAAGCATTGACAGTGCTGGCTGTGTGGGGAGCACTGACAGTGCTGGCTGTGTGGGGGGAGCACTGACAGTGCTGGCTGTGTGGGGGGTCACTGACAGTGCTGGCTGTGTGGGAGAGCACTGACAGTGCTGGCTGTGTGGGGAGCACTGACAGTGCTGGCTGTGTGGGGGGAGCACTGACAGTGCTGGCTGTGTGGTGGGAGCACTGACAGTGCTGGCTGTGTGGGGGAGCACTGACAGTGCTTTCTGTGTGGGGGAGCACTGACAGTGCTGGCTGTGTGGGGGGAGCACTGACAATGCTGGCTGTGTGGGGGAGCACTGACAGTGCTTTCTGTGTGGGGGAGCACTGACAGTGCTGGCTGTGTGGGGGAGCACTGTCAGTGCTGGCTGTTTGGTGGGAGCACTGACAGTGCTGGCTGTGTGTGGGAGCACTGACAGTGCTGGCTGTGTGCGGGGAGCACTGACAGTGCTGGCTGTGTGGGGGGAGCACTGACAGTGATGGCTGTGTGTGGGAGCACTGACAGTGCTGGCTGTTTGGTGGGAGCACTGACACTGCTGGCTGTGTGGGGAGCACTGACAGTGCTGGCTGTGTGCGGGGAGCACTGACAGTGCTGGCTGTGTGGGGGAACACTGACAGTGCTGGCTGTGTGGGGAGCACTGACAGTGCTGGCTGTGTGGGGGAGCACTGACAGTGCTGGCTGTGTGCTGGGAGCACTGACAGTTCTGGCTGTGTGGGGGGAGCACAGACAGTGCTGGCGGTGTGGTGGGAGCACTGACAGTGCTGGCGGTGTGGTGGGAGCACTGACAGTGATGGCTGTGTGGGGGAGCACTGACAGTGCTGGCTGTGCGTTGGGAGCACGGACAGTGCTGGCTGTGTGGGGAGCACTGACAGTGCTGGCTGTGTGGAGGGAGCACTGACAGTGCTGGCTGTGTGGGGGGAGCACTGACAGTGCTGGCTGTGTGGGGGGGGCACTGACAGTGCTGGCTGTGTGGGGGTGCACTGACAGTGCTGGCTGTGTGGTGGGAGCACTGACAGTGTTGGCTGTGTGGTGGGGGCACTGACAGTGCTGGCTGTGTGGTGGGAGCACTGACAGTGCTGTCTGTGGGGGAGCACTGACAGTGCTGGCTGTGTGGTGGGAGCACTGACAGTGCTGGCTGTGTGGTGGGGGCACTGACAGTGCTGGCTGTGTGGTGGGAGCACTGACAGTGCTGTCTGTGGGGGAGCACTGAGAGTGCTGGCTGTGTGGGGGAAAACTGACAGTGCTGGCTGTGTGGTGGGAGCACTGACAGTGCTGGCTGTGTGGTGGGAGCACTGACAGTGCTGGCTGTGTGGTGGGAGCACGGACAGTGCTGGCTGTGTGGGGGAGCACTGACAGTGCTGGCTGTGTGGTGGGAGCACTGACAGTGCTGGCTGTGTGGGGAGCACTGACAGTGCTGGCTGTGTGGGGGAGCACTGACAGTGCTGGCTGTGTGCTGGGAGCACTGACAGTACTGGCTGTGCGGGGAGTACTAACAGTGCTGGCTGTGTGTGGTAGCACTGGCAGTGCTGGCTGTGTGGGGGGAGCACTGACAGTGCTGCCTGTGTGTGGGGAGCACTGACAGTGCTGGCTGTGTGGTTAAAGCACTGACAGTGCTGGCTGTGTGGGGGAGCACTGACAGTGCTGGCTGTGTGGGGGGAGCACAGACAGTGCTGGCTGTGTGGGGGAGCACAGACAGTGCTGGGTGTGTGGGGAGCACTGACAGTGCTGTCTGTGTTGGGGAGCACTGACAGTGCTGGCTGTGTGGTGGGAGCACTGACAGTGCTGGCTGTGCGGGGGAGCACTGACAGTGCTGGCTGTGTGGGAGGAAGCACTGACAGTGCTGCCTGTGTGGAGGGAGCACTGACAGTGCTGGCTGTGTGGGGGGAGCACTGACAGTGCTGGCTGTGTGGGGGGGGGGGGCACTGACAGTGCTGTCTGTGTGGTGGGAGCACAGACAGTGCTGGCTGTGCGGTGGGAGCACTGACAGTGCTGGCTGTGTGGGGGAGCATTGACAGTGCTGGCTGTGTGGGGGAGCACTGACAGTGCTGGCTGTGCGGTGGGAGCACTGACAGTGCTGGCTGTGTGGGGGAGCACTGACAGTGCTGGCTGTGTGGGGGGTCGCTGACAGTGCTGGCTGTGTGTGGGGAGCACAGACAGTGCTGGCTGGGTGGTGGGAGCGCTGACAGTGCTGGCTGTGTGGGGGAGCACTGACAGTGCTGGCTGTGTGGGGGGAGCAATGACAGTGCTGGTTGTGTGGGGGGTCACTGACAGTGCTGACTGTGTGGGAGAGCACTGACAGTGCTGGCTGTGTGGGGGAGCACTGACAGTGCTGGCTGTGTGGGGGGTCACTGACAGTGCTGGCTGTGTGGTGGGAGCACTGACAGTGCTGGCTGTGTGTGGGAGCACTGACAGTGCTGGTTGTATGGGGGATCACTGACAGTGCAGGCTGTGTGATGGAGCACTGGCAGTGCTGGCTGTGTGGGGGGAGCACCGACAGTGCTGGCTGTGTGGGGGAGCACTGACAGTGCTGGCTGTGTGGTGGGAGCACTGACAGTGCTGGCTGTGTGGTGGGAGCACTGACAGTACTGGCGGTGTGGTGGGACCACTGGCAGTGCTGGCTGTGTGGGGGGAGCACTGACAGTGCTGGCTGTGTGGGGGAGCACTGGCAGTGCTGGATGTGTGGCGGAGCAGTGACAGTGCTGGCTGTGTGGGGGGAGATCTGACAGTGCTGGCTGTGTGGTGGGAGCACTGACAGTTCTGGCTGTGTGGGGAGCACTGACAGTGCTGGCTGTGCGGGGGAGCACTGACAGTGCTGGCTGTGTGGGGGAGCACTGACAGTGCTGGCTGTGTGGGGGGAGTACAGACAGTGCCGGCTGTGTGGGGGAGCACTGACAGTGCTGGCTGTGTGGGGGGGAGCACAGACAGTGCTGGCTGTGTGGGGGAGCACTGACAGTGCTGGCTGTGTGGGGGAGCACTGACAGTGTTGGATTTGTGGGGAGCACTGACAGTGCTGGCTGTGCGGGGGAATCACTGACAGTGCTGGCTGTGTGGTGGGAGCACTGACAGTGCTGGCTGTGTGGTGGGAGCACTGACAGTGCTGTCTGTGGGGGAGCACAGACAGTGCTGGCTGTGTGGTGGGAGCACTGACAGTGCTGGTTTGTGGCGGGAGCACTGACAGTGCTGGCTGTGTGGTGGGAGCACTGACAGTGCTGTCTGTGGGGGAGCACTGACAGTGCTGGCTGTGTGGGGGAGCACTGACAGTGCTGGCTGTGTGGTGGGAGCATTGACAGTGCTGGCTGTGTGTGGTGGAATCACTGACAGTGCTAGCTGTCTGGGGGAGCACTGACAGTGCTGGCTGTGTGGTGGAAGCATTGACAGTGCTGGCTGAGTGGGGATCACTGACAGTGCTGGCTGTGTGGGTGGAGCACTGACAGTGCTGGCTGTGTGGGGGGTCACTGACAGTGCTGGCTGTGTGGGAGAGCACTGACAGTGCTGGCTGTGTGGGGAGCACTGACAGTGCTGGCTGTGTGGGGGGAGCACTGACAGTGCTGGCTGTGTGGTGGGAGCACTGACAGTGCTGGCTGTGTGGGGGAGCACTGACAGTGCTTTCTGTGTGGGGGAGCACTGACAGTGCTGGCTGTGTGGGGGGAGCACTGACAATGCTGGCTGTGTGGGGGGAGCACTGACAGTGCTTTCTGTGTGGGGGAGCA